>NC_056734.1:14495809-14680809 GCF_019279795.1 Protopterus annectens
TGTGGTAGCATGACATCCAGGAACTGGTGGCATACCCTGGATGCTGATGCCTGTGAGAACCCCATAATGTCCCCAGCTGGTCTTTGGAAGGTACATTTGGCTGTTATCCTAAGGATTATATACCTTTGTTTCCATTGGGATGGGTTCCCCTCTGTTGGGTCTAGGCCTGAGTTGAGAGTGCCTGAGATCAGTGAGTTCTTGTAGAATGTCTCTGTCCACCCGGTAGTGCTCTACAATCTCTAGCTCATGCAGCTCCTGGAAGGTTACCCTGGGCCTGAATACTCTTCTCCTTCTCTGCCTAGGCCTATTGTCAGCAGCAGCATTGACTTCAGCATCAACACATATAAATGTAGAAGAACTGCAGCAGCCCCTAGCATTCTTTCAGTTAAAATGCCCAAGTCTGTACTCCAATGGTGCAGATTATGGGTGCAAAATCAGATTGTAAGGTGCATGCATACTTTGTAGTGCTCTACTGTAGATGCTTCCTGTGTGATTGGCTACCTATGATGCATTGCACCTGCCTAATATATCATTAACATCATTTAATGGCCCTAGTTTAAGTTAAGCAAGGATCAACACTAATTAATACATCATTGGCCTTTTAGGTACTCTGAGCACTGTGGCGCACCACACAAACATGCACCCAGTAGGTAAAGTCTACTTAGCAACCAGTGCACACACCCCAAACTTCCACACTCAGCACACTGGTGCCTCATGCAAACATGCAGAAACACATGCCCCATTAAATAAAGCGTAGACATCAGTGCACACCCCCCAGCCTTCCACGCTCAGCATGGCGGCATCCTGCACAAACAGGTGCAGCTAATCTGCAATCAGCTTAGAAATTATTTGACACACCCTCTCTGATGTCAGCTACCTCCTTTGTGAACACCAACATGGTTCACTGCCTACATGGAGGGGATATGCATACATGGTTACCCCATTATGCTATTCAGTAACTCCACCTCATTGGCATAGGGATCCATGCATACAGCCTGGGTACTACATGCTTTAAGCCATTCCACATTAGCAACAACACCAATTCAACATTGTAGATACTGCATGCAGGGTCCTGTAATTAATGTCTGTCTCTTGATATTAATATTTGATTTTTCCACTTTTTTAATTGTATTATTTTTTTATAAGGCATGTTTGCACACTGTGGCATGCCACACAAACATGCTAAGATTATTAAAACAATATGTATATATTGTTATATTTACTGTAACTTTTGGAACACACAGAGGTTAGTTTTGCTGATATCTGTGTGTGCTATGCATTTCTGTCTATCTACCTACATTTTTGCAGCCCCATTTGTCTGTCTACAGTCCTGTACATGGAATTTTTCCATGTACACTATGGACACTTACATGGGTCTGCAGAGCTAGTATAGTAGTATTTGTTTTTATTTTGATCATAATATTTCATATAATAATAGTATAGTTATTAGTAATACTTACAATATGGAATATGTTCTTTACTTAAATTTGTATTTATTATGTTTATTTTTATTTGGTCCTGTGCTTGTTTATATGCATGTGTATGTGTTCCTTTTACTATACTGTTTTATTTTAACTGCACTTAGGTTTTTAATAACCCATGTGATTTTAAGACTATGTATGGCTGGCTGGTGTAAATATATAAATACTGTGAAGATAATGAGATGCGTAATTGCATTGAGAAAGAGTTTTGTAACTGAAAAGCTTTGCTATTTTTTTATTATTAAACTCATTAAAATAGTGTTTGGTGTTGAGCTCCTGTCATTTTCTTTTGGCAATCCACAAAGACCTGTCACAGAATTAGAACTGTCACTTTGAACAAAATATTTCTTTAAGTTTATGCTGTAATGCATTGGATCAAATCTGTTACTGCAATACATGAGATGCAAGTACATAGAAGATACGGGGCATGTCATGAGAAATACAAAATATACCAAGAGGGAAATCTTGGGCAATACAAGTAATTTGGAGGCAATACACTAATATCAGGGTTGTGTGTAACAGTGTCATTGTATGGTATGTGTGAAAAGAAGAATAGTCATGCATACCTCTCAGTTGTACAGATTTTTCCAGAATGTTCAGATTTTTGCTTTATAGTTTTGTGTTGTCTTTCATAAAATTGTGGTTTTCAGGAAAGTTAATAGCAAATCATTAAAAACTGAATTTAGTAAATAATGACAGACATTTGAGTTTAATACTTCATACCCTTCCAAAAATTCATGCCAATGAGAAAACTGTCATTCTATCAACTTTCTGAGTTTGTAAGATCAATATTTAAATATTTTACCTACTTTTGGGTATTTGTCCAGATTTCTTGCTCTAAGAGTTTAAGAGGTATGCATTCATGATCACTAGCATTTAGGAGAAGTAATCACAACAAAAATGTGCCTGACATCCGTAATGTGAAATGAGAACTGCTGCATGCACCATTTCATATTATTACATCAGCAATGGGATTGCAAAGCAGTCATGGCTTACATGTCTAGTTCCTGCTGCTGGTAAACATACACGCGTTAAAGTAATCTGATAAAGTATACCTCTGAAGGCAGTATACTATGATATCCTGAATTAAAATGTCTTCCTAATGTAGAATTGTACAATACATCTCTAGTACCCAGATCAAAATATGCAACATACCCTATATATATGTGAAATATAAGCATCTACTAGTAAGTGAACTGTAGAAAGGACCTGTTGATTGTGACCTGCAGTATATAGTGACCAATAATGTTGTTATTATCCTCCATTGATTGGGCACTGCCTGCATTTCATAACCAGCAACATAGCTATGTTGCTGGAGGCGAATTCTCAAAAGTTTTTTACACAGAAAACTGGCAATCACTATTTCATAACCTTGATTTCTTAATATGATTTCTGCTAGCAGTCACACAATGGAATATATCATTATACTGGGAATGCTATTAAGAACAATCAGCAATTACTGGCTAAACATCAACTATCTATGCATCACAAAGTCATTACAAATGATCATAACAAAGTTGCTATTACATTTCCTAACCATTATGCAGCATGATACATATCAAGATCTGTTGAATAAGCATTGTCTGTAAATACTGCAATGTGAACAAAGAAATAGAGATCATACTCCACTGGAGTAGAACATCTGCAGTAAAGGTCAAGCTCCTCTTGACATGTTCACCAACTGAACATGCCATACAAGATGTCATATCACAATTGACAGACCAGACACACTTGAAGGGTAAACATAGCATTGTGTTTGAATGCATATGGCTTCCTTTAAAGGGATTACAAATGTAAGCTAATCTTTCCCCAGTGGAAAAGGTTTACAGTAAGTATAACTGCATTCATCAATTGCTTTTGATAATACACTTGTGTATGTTATCATTCTGTTAAACACTCAGTGGTTACACCTTGACAGACATGAACACCTTCCTACCTGGGTTCATAGTTTATAGAGCTGTATATCAACAACTGACACCACAGACAGCACTGTATCTGAAGTCTCATGAAGCACTCACTTGAAGGGATTGCATCAGCTGTCTGTTGAGATGGTTATGTCTCCCTAAATTATATTTAGTGCCTCAACAAACTTCAGCCCTGTTAATGTTCATGTAGTATAGACTTGCATGTCACCATCTGTTGAAGAGACCAGTCCTGTCTGTCACTACTACCTTTCACAATGACATCACAGGATTTGAATCCCTGCCTAAGTCAACTGCTGATTTCACTGAAGAGATTATTACTACTGTTGTGAGAAAGCACACACTTTAATTATATGACTTCAGTGGTGAGTTAGAAGTAATATGAGTCACATAAAATGTTTTTGAGTTATCAAAATGATGTAGTTATGTAACTGTTCACCACACACTGATTTATTCACAT
Source organism: Protopterus annectens (assembly GCF_019279795.1). Taxonomy (NCBI): domain Eukaryota; kingdom Metazoa; phylum Chordata; order Ceratodontiformes; family Protopteridae; genus Protopterus; species Protopterus annectens. The sequence goes on from NC_056734.1 coordinate 14,499,673, forward strand.
CACATCTGTTGGTGAACTCATTGCTATAGAATTCATGTGAACATAGATGAGAATATCTGGATTTAAATCACTGCCTATGTCCACACTTTATAGAGGCATGCATTAACTGCTTTTGCCACAGGAGACTTTAAAATACAGGTGCTAGGAAGCACAAAACTCAAGCTCTGAATGTTCATGTGTCCTCTTAAATATATGTTGAGGAATTAAAATCCTTTAGTTGCAATATTGTTCACAAAATGGTGGACCAACCATATCATCATCTGTTGGATAATACAGTCCTGTCTGTCACTGTTCTTTTATACACACATATTATGTGTATATTGCTAGATTTAAGCTCCTTCTTATATAAATCCACAATCTATAGAATTAAGCATCAGCCGCTCATGCCACAGGTAAAGTTTGACGATAGCTTTAAAACAGAACATATTTGAAGGGATGACCTCATCATTGTATGACAATGGACATTTTCATCTTAAAAGAGAGTGAAATAGTTGTGGGAGTTTTCTCCCTGTGTAAAAATGTTCACTGAGTTGAAATGTGCACACCAGATCTGTCAGATAAGCAACCTCAACCTACTACTATAGTAAGACTCATAATAGTTAGCTATAGTAAGACTCATAGTAGTTAGCCATTGCTGGATCCAAGTAGTTGCATACATCCACAATGTAGAGAGTTTTGTAGCAACTGTTGATGCCACAGGAGAAGTCAGACTATAACCGTGAGGCAGAATATATTTAAAAGGATATTTCATCATTGATTTGCAGTGTAAATGATTGCCTTAAAAGGAAGTAAAACAGTTATGGAAGACCTCTTCCTGTATAAACTTTTTTACTGAATTCAAGTCTGCACAACAGATCCTGTCAGATTAGCCACCCCTACCTTAATACTATATTCAGACTCATAGTAATCATTACTGGATTTGTACACCTACCTTTCTAAGTTCACAACCTAGTGAGGATTGTAGAGATGTGTATTAATTACTTCTGACATATGAGACTTAAAAATACAAGTGTCAGAAAGTACAAACTTCAAGGTCTGCCTTAAACATTGCTTTGGAATGCTCATGTATCCCCTTAAATGTATGCCAATGGATCAAAATCCTTTAGTCAAATCAGTCCTCACACAAGGATGAATCAACCATATCACCACATATTGGGGAAGGCAGTCCGGTCTGTCACTGTTGTTTTGCACACATACATTACTTATTCATTGCCAGACTTAAACCCTTGCCTGTATAAATCCAAACTCTGGAGAAATGTGCATCAGCCACTCACATCACAGGTGAAGTTTGACTACAGCTTTGAAGCAGAACATATTTGAAGGGATTACCTCATCACTGTTTTGCAGTGCAAATGTTTGTCTTAGAAAAGGAAGTTAAATGATTATGAGAGACCTCTCCCTGTGTAGATGTTTTCTTTGAGTTGAAGTATACACACCACATCTGTTGGATAAGTCAACCCCACCTAGTACTATATTTAGACACACAGGAGTTACTCATTACTGGATTTGATTTCTACCTATCTAATTCCACAACCTAAAGAGGATTATATCATCTGTCAACACTACAGGTGAAGCAAGTGTGAGACAGAACACATTTAAAGAGATGACCTCAACTTAATGTTTATTGGAAAGCAGATGTTTGGCCTAAAAGGTAGTAAATTGATTGTGGGAATCCTCTCCAGAGTAAATATTTCTTCTGAGAAGGATTGACTAAACTGGATTTGTTTAATAAGCCAGTACTAACAGTCACAATGGTAACTACTCAGTCACATTACTTTGTCACTGATGAGTTTAAGCACCCACCTATTTTACAAACTATAGACCATTGCATTTACTGCTAATGCCACAGACGTCTTACTACTAGTGTGATAATGACCACATTTGAAGGGATGGCATCATTGTTATGCTGGAAAGCAGATATTGGGCCAAAACGAGAGTGAAATTGTTGTATAAGCCCTCTCCTAGGGTAAATGTTTCTCCTGAGTATGGTTGTACACACCAGATGTGCTGGATAGGTCAGTTCTACCTGTCATTAAAGCCACACACTTACACAACTTAGTCATTGCCAGATTCAAACACCTGCCTATCTAAGACTTCAATCATATGGTGTCAACCATATCAGATTCAAACTTTTGAAACTTCGATAGACCCTCTGTAGTTACTGTGATGGTGCTGCCACAGCACACATGTGAAGGGATGGCAGTCTGGTCATCTGTGGCTGGACTAGCTCTCTTTGCAGGTGGTTACTTGTATTGCAGCAGGAATTTTGGTCCAAATGTCATATGAAAAAAAAAAAAAGAAATAGGGTGGAGGGAAAGACAGCATGGAAAATATAACAAATGGCATGTCATTTTAATATATCACATTCCCTTACTATTGCAACCAAAATATGCTCAGATTTGTCACATCTACATATTAATATGAATCTATACCTATTCTTAAGTGAATACTTACCTAACTATCCTAAAAGGCCATTTTAAGCCTAGCCAATAACATGGATTCAGAATTAAACTGTGTATTTTGTTTTTCATGAAGAAACAACATTAACCGTTATGCCAAATCCACCTGCATGTTAAACTACATATTATTTTCGTACTTGCTATATACATTAGGCTGAGCATTATGATAAATATGATTTATGTATTACAAATCATAAAATGTCTATGTGAAATTATTTCAAATTTATTCAAACATACTGATTACAAAGTAATACACACTAATTTCTGTTGCTTGGATTTGAACCCACAATCAGCTATGTTCACTGAAACATTAGCTAATGCAATGTTCAAGAGCTATTGAAGCAGGCATGTTTGCTTGTTATATATAGAATATGTCTATTCATTTGTCATTATGTCAAGCAATTATAGACAGATGCCCTCAAAACTGATGAAATGATTTAAAGTTCTGACCTATTATTAAATGGGTATTATTCATACCTGAGTAATACTTACAGCCTCTCTGATTTGTTAAAATCTCTTCTGATGCATCTCTCTGTTATTTTCTATCTCTTTAGAAGTTGTACATTACAAATAACAGGAAAAAAAAACATGAATAGTTGTAAGGAACGCATTTTTGGTTGGCAAGCTGTGGTATATAATTGGGTGGTAATGGGCCACTAAAATTGCACAGCTCAGGTGGGTCAGTGGTCTTAAACTTTTTATCCAATCAGTGAGGGACATCCTGCTTTCACCTTTTCACCAGTGTGTGGGATGCCAGTTATACTGGTGACAGCCTTGGCCAAGCTATTCCATGCTTCAGTCTTGTACTGGGACCTGGTATAGACTCACTGCAATGATCCTCAACTGCAATGCTTTTCAAGGGGTCCAACAAAGACCCTGGACTCCTTGTGATACCACCTTTGGTCTCTAAATGGAGCACTACCTTCATCATCGCCTGCCATGTCTTCTCAAGGATATTAGGAAAATGACAGGGAATTGGTGCTCAACTGAGATCTTGCATGTATTAGTCTGTGCACAATGATGGACAGGCTAGGCAGCTGCATTTGCATGATAGAAAGCACATAAATGGAATGGAGTGAAATCTACACATCATTTTTTCAGTTTACATGTTAGATGTGAAACATTGCAGTAAGTCTTAGCCATGTGTGCTTATCAGTGAATGTACAAATTTTCCACAGTGACTCTATCAACTGATTTGTAATGTTGATTTCCCAGTTACAGTTAAATGATATATTAACACCTCAAGCCACATTCTCTGTAATGATTGATGACAATCATAAGTGGAACATTGTCACAAATAAATAAAACAATATGATCTGACTGATTTTGTTGTCATTCAATGAAAATCTTATGTAAATGTACTTTATTGCATAATACTTTGCTGGGACATACATTTTTAAAACAGCAGGAACTTCTTATTGTAACATTTGTTAATGTCTGTTACGTACTTCACAGATAAAGATTCTAGTTGCCTACTGATGTACTATGTTCTTCATCTGTAAATATGTTGTAAGTAATTGCTATGTTAAATTGTTAATCGCTATGTAATCCAATGTAACTACTGTCTGTTTATTTTAACTGTGGAGCTTTTCTCCCCGGGCCTCCGCTGAAAATGGACCTACGTCCAGTCGGGCACTCCTGGTTAACAAATGTAAATAAATAAATAAAAACTGTGACTGATAGCATGTGAGACTCAAAGACATGACAAAAAGGCAGCCTAAATTCTTCATCGTGTATATCACCTGCTAACACCACAGTATTACTGATATTCCCATTGTGTAAGCTGAATAGAGATGCACCTAATTCTGACAATCCTGTAACTATTGCACATTGAGTTGTTTCTTTATTGGATTAATAATTTGAGGAATCTGTGTAGTTCTGTGGAAATGTTTTCATTCATTTGTCAAATAATGACATTGTGTGATGACCTGTTGTATTCATGTATTCATTAAACACATAATGTACTCATAAAATAAAACAGTACACTGTAATCCACAGGATAAATGCTCCATTGTACAGACCAAATGAGAGAATTAATAAAAATGTCAAATAAATAGGTACAGCGGAGCGACCAAGGAACACTGAGGGCAGGATTCATGAAGCCTCCGTGTAAGAGTTATAACTCATACACGGAGGCTGCAGTTAAATGGAGTGATGTCAGCATGCTCTGCATATTCATGAGAGCATGCTGAATCACACCTAAGGCTAACACGGTCCGTGTAAGACAGTAGGGGGTGTGTCCGTAGGCCGAGCCCTGTAAGCGGACATGCCCCCAGAAGAGTAAAAGTGCCCAAAGTAAACACCCATGCCAGAGTCCATGGAAATGTGAATAAACACAACACAACACATGTCCCCACAGACTACGAACATAAAATGTACAAATGAACATCACATAATTTTTTTTTAAATTGTAAAGATGTTTAACCGTGAGTGCGCTCGTTTGCGCGGGTGTGCTCGTAGCGCAGCTACAGTTAGCAGTCAGTGGGAAAGCATATAAGAACTAAATATGCAAAGTAAGCCAAGAAGCAATAGCATAGTGGTAGAGATGTTGGCTGAAGAGCAGGCATTCATGGTTCGAGCCCCCACAACAACAATTTTTATTTTTAGCAAAATAAGCACGAAACAAGTCCCTGACAAATATGTACACATAAAATCACATTTTATGTAAAATGTAATGAAATAGCCCATTTATATTGAAGAAATGTGAGGTAACAAAACAATAAAAAATGCCAGATGTGCCCATAGCTTAGCTACAGTTTAACAGGGTGAGTGCATCTGCCCGTAGGTGAGCAGTGGATTAACTGGTGCAAAATGAGTGCCCGTAGCTGAGTAGTGGTTTAACACGCTAAATCTATGTGCCCCTAACTGAGCTGAGCGTAATATGCGTGTTGATAGCCAAATGAGGCTTAAACCAGCGTACCTCGTTTGCGCGGAGCTGCACACCGCGCAAACAAGCTAACCGACGGGCAACGTTGAGCAAGCCGTATCAAAACTGCCTTTACACAGACACACCCCTCAGCTTGTCTAGACAGTCATAAAAAATAAAAAGTAGTGGTCAGGTTCGAACCCAGGATACTATACACCATAGTCAAGGTACTGGACCACTAAGCCATGACAGCAGTACCTATAAATGCAATAATAGCTAATATATAGGAATGAATACAAACTGGAGCATGACAATGCAGGTTTACTGAAGTTGATACAATTCCAAAATGGCCAATCACAGATATGTGCGGGAAAAACGGACTATATAAGCCCCATAGGTGGGAATACACAGCATAAACGATTGTAGAACTGAACTGCAGGCAGAATGACAGGAGTAGGAGAGGGTAGTTGCTTTCGAGCACAGAGGTGGGGCGTTGAGAAGTCCAGGTACATGGTCTGGCTCCTAGTCCACAATCATGAGGCCCAACTCATGCAGGGCCAGGTTCTCTGGGGAGCATACAGGGCTGAGGCGTGGGACAGGTTGGCTCATGATCTCACCAGTGCCACAGGGATTCCAAGGACTGGTGAGCAGGTCCGTCACCACCATGCGGACCTGAAGAGACGCAAGCAGGACCAATTGAAACTTTGGATCCAGGAGGCCCGGCAAATGCCCCAACGCCCCACTACTGAGTAAGTTACATTTAATTATGTATGTAAGAAATTAAACTAGCTGATATTATGGAGATGTGTATTCCAATATTACTTCATTTATATTACAGCTGCAGGTGTCTGTTCTGTGAACCGCAGAGCCTATGGCGATAGGCTGGTGCAGTTGCGCCACCAGGCAGGTCAGTAATCCACTCCCAGTAACTGTAAAGAAATATAAAAGTATGACAGTCAGCAAAAGAGTGCAGTGTAGTCACTAAGGAATAAATTGTGCAAGTAACAGTGTGAAAGTGTTTGCAAGTATTGCTTGATTACAAAAGTGTGTTGCAGCCTGTAAGCCAAACAGAAAAATGAAAAAGTCTGACATAAATTATGAAACAAAAATGCCTCACCTGTAAGAAAATAGTACACACCCTGCAGCAGGCTGAAAAGTATAGCTGCAGAAGATGATGAAATCACATGTGTGAATTATATCCCTGTTGAAATACTGAAACATGACAGAAGTGAGACTGCTGGAAAGGATTGTAATAACTACAGGTAAAACATGTCAATAAAGCCTAGAAGTAAGTACCATCCTGAATAGTAAAATGAAAACAAGTGAGAGAGTGTGAGAAAGTGTCATGAATAGCAATACAGTAGTAATAACCCCTGGATAAAGTATACTGCAGTCAGTACAGAATGAAATGCATGTGAGAATCCAAACCAAACAGCGAAATATGTTCAAAGTGTTGCTGCATCTGGAATGTGTATCCCAAAATCTGGATATGTTGCTCTCAGTCTGCAATATGCAGATAGTATGATTGTCTGATATACCAAACATCCACACTTGTCTACAGCTATATAAAGCAAATGTAGCAGGATGATTTAGCGGAACAAAGCTAGATATGAATGTGTATGAAGAACAATAAAATGTATATTGATATTGCAGTAACAGTCCTATCACCAAGTTGAAATAGTTATCATATAGGAAACTGTAGTTAGAACAGTAGTGTGTATATATGTGCAGCTATTAGAAATGTACAGCATATGTATTGGTATTTGAAGGTGTTAATATTATTTTCTTCACCCCACCCTATAACCACATATAACCCATTCGACGTGAAAATGGTATGTGCAATCACAATTAACACCCCTGGACGTTTGTCCTGTTGGGTCATATATATTTGCATGTCCGTTGATGCATCTGCCCTGTTCATACATCCAAACCTGATGGCCTGTTGCCATCAATCAACCCTGCATGTTGTTGGACTGTGTATTGCTGTTCAAATTATGCATGTGTTATGCTCGCTGTTCAATGGTGTGAATATCTGTGTGTTTGGTTAATGGGAATACTAATGCATGCTGTTACAACTAATTGTGAATGGTATTATATGTCACTAACCCAAACTGTCATGACATAATACAAAACATAGGATGACAGGGAAGGCGGGTTCCAGCGGACCCACCTCTCCCACATCAGCTGGCGAGTGCACCTGGCACTAGTGCCCAGTCTGGACCCTCCTCCGGTGGCCCTGTGCCACCTGCGGGTGGAAGCGCTGCAGGGGATGGGGCTCACCCCCCCTCTGCAAGTGTGGCCGGAGGTGAACCACCACTCACCCTCCGTAGCGTCCGGACTGTGGTGCGTAGGGAGATTCGGGACTCCATTCTCGAGCCCCTATGCCAGCTTGAGGCATGGGTGGCACAACTTACAGGCATGCCTGTTGCCCGGCCTACACAGCCCCCAGCACAGCCCCGTCCTGGGCAGTGAAGGAACAGTGGCAACTGCCTATGGGTGGGGATATCAGTCCCACTGTTGCCATCTGTGGGCTCATGGGCTCCGGATATCCAAACCTCCGTCCCCGTCAATTGTGTAACCCCCCCACACGTGTCATACACCGCCCCTGTATGCGTCTTGTTTGTCTTGTCTGTTTACCTACCCAACCTACCTCCCCAGCTGTACCGACTTCCTACACCTGACATACCACTCTCACCTGAAAAAAAAAAAAAAAGGGCATTCTGTACCCACAAAAAAATTACGCCCCATACATAGCTGCCCATTCCGCACACATGTCTGCTGGACATGGTAACTATCAATTACAATCGGCTGTACAACAAGTATTATTGTTGTCCTGACACCTCTCTCAGGGGTGGAAGGTTTCAAATGTCACACCAAATTACATACATATGCACAGCTGCTGCTGATGAAGAAATGGGCATCTATGGGCCTTACCTACATCCCTCCTGCAAATCCCAAGCTTGTTTCCCTACTGTCTTACCCTCTTTGTGACCCCTTTTTCACCACTTTCCTGTCTCCCCATTTTCATTTCTTTCAAAGAAAATAGCGCGGGTGTGCGCCAGAGTAAGCACTGTGAAGCGGTTGTAAGCGGGTGTGCACGTGTGTGTGTGGAGCTAACCGCCAGTGTGCATGCGTGAGCTCCGCGCAAACCAGCGCTAACCCGGTTACAACTGCTTAAAAGTGCCTTAGTCACTTTGATTGACAGGTCCTGTACTCAGTTCAAAAGCAAAATAAAATCCCACTGTCAGTTCCAAACCCAGGACCTTGTGAAACAGTAGTCTGTATGACCTACCACTAAGCCATGTCTCTTACACAAGAACATTGTGCTAAAATAAATATAACATGTAATAGTAGGGATGAATGTAAAGGGAATATAGGATGTGTAGTATCCAAAGCATGTCATTTAGAATTACTGTCAAAACTACTGTATTCCCATAATAGTAGTGTGTGAACAGAAACAGCCATGCTAGTTGGTAGCTTGTAGGTAATAATGTCAGTTAATGTACATATATAAATGTATGTATATGTACATATATATATATATATATATATATATATATATATATATATATATATAGTTGTAGGTGTCATTGTGCATACACACTTACTACAGGGAACAGGAGAGAGGAATGGAGAAATGTGAATCTACAACACAGCCTGAATCATGAGAGAGATACTAACCTTTACACTCACAGAACAGTGTCCACAGCATACCAGCATGGTCCCCGCCCTTACAATCTGAAAGGGCAACGCCTATCTCACATACCCTTTTATAGCACTGACCTGAAATCACAGTGAGAACTGCAATCAGTACACAACTGGCTGTATGCAATTAGCAAATGCTGGCTTATAATTGGTGCAGAGGCCATCACATGGACCTATGCAGATACCTACAAAAGCATCCTGTACTAACACTCCACACATGCAATACATTCATTGCACTGTCTTGAAGCAGACAGAGGGAGAGAGACAAACTGAGACAGAGAGAAAAAACTATTGTCCTGTACGCATGTACGTTGCCTGTGACACATTGCACATGTCTTACGTGGCATTTACCCACATGTGCAGTCATATATGCCAGTGCTATGAAACAGTAGCAGTACACCCACACAGACACACCTTCAGTATGTTGTTCCCCATTGGCCCTATGTGTTGGTACTCACCATGGCAATCACACTACTAGGGTAGCATGTGCAAAGGTAACCTGTGAATCACCTCTATGGTCCAGTTGTGGTTTATGTGAGTCATGTGTCAATGTCACAGCTGCCACATGTATGCAGTCAGCCATCACCCTTGGCCAGGAACGTACAACACATGTGTGGGATGCCACCACACAGACAATTTGGGGACTGAGCTCTCTGAACCCAGTAATGCCATACCCTGTCAGGTGACATGTCATATATACTACATCCTGGACAAACTTCAACCCCAATCCCTGCTGCTACTATTGATAAAACACCTGAAGATGTTTCTGATAGTTTTGACCAATTCTTCACTGAGACATTTCAAGCCCTAGCTAGCCATCTACCTCCTAGCTCCCCTGGTCCTGAAAGTCGCACCCCTAGAAACCTACTTGCATTCAGCTTCCAACCAGTCGCCACTTCACTTATCCGTACCTTGATTGAAAAAGTAAAACCCACTACACTTTCTGCTGATCAACTCCCTGCCGAGTACCTACAAAAATCAGCTGATGCTATTGCTTACCCCGTCTCAAAACTAATCAAATGAACCATGGTAGAAGCTAAATTTCCCACCATCTGGAAAATATCCTATGTAATCCCACTTCACAAAGGAGGCAGCTCTACTGAATTCTCCAATTATAGGCCAATAGCTATACTCTCTCCACTTGCAAAGATTATGGAAACTTTATTCATAGACAATTCATGCACCACCTAATCCAAAATCGCCTTATGGCAGACACTCAGCATGGCTTCCGTCCTCATCACAGCACTACTTCAGGCCTCCTAGCCTTTACTAACACCATAAACCATACTTGCAACAATAATTATATATCCTCAGCCCTCTTTGTGGATCTTTCCAAGGCATACGATATGGTTGATCACCAACTTGTAATCCACACCCTGCAAACATTCTGTCTAGATACTGAAGCCTTCCAATGGTTTCAATCCTACCTGCATGGTCAACAGCAGGCTGGCCTCTGGCAGAACAAACTCTCTAACCTTCTACCTAACACCCTCAGAGTACCACAAGGCTCTATACTAGGGCCCTTGCTGTTCTCCATCTTCATTAACGACCTTTATACTGTCATCCCAAAAGTCAGCTGTATCCAATATGCTGATGACTCTACTCTGATTTGCTCAGCCACATCTCCAGTAGAGTTATGGTCAGCTACCCAGTCCACCTTTAATACAATAGAAAACTGGCTTTCTGAACATCGTCTGATCCTAATTCCCAAAAAAACTAAACTGCTGTTATTTCACCAACACGTAGGTCTACCGCTTTCACCTTTACCATAAAATCAAATGATGGCACAATAATCTCCCCTGACCCATCAACTAAACTATTAGGTGTCATCTTAGACAATAATCTCAAATGTGACCTACATGTTAACCAAACTATCAAAACCATCAATAAAAAACTAGGGTCACTTTACAGAATAAAAGCCTTCCTAACCCCTCCAGCTAAAATTGCCATAGCTCGTTCACACCTTCTTTCAACCCTTCTGTATGCATCCCCTCTACTCTCTAATATGAACAAGACTGTCCTTAACAAACACTCAATTTGCTACAACCACATTGCCAGCTTTGCCACTGGGCTGCCTTTTGGGACACATCATTGCATCAATCTAAATCAGCTTGGTTGGCTTGAACTACCTAGCCTAATACAGTATAACCAACTGATTATGGCCTATAAAATCCTCTATAATCCGGACAATACTCCTGCACTTCAAATATTATCACCCCCTATAACAATCCTAGACCGCTTCGATCCTCTAACAAACTACTAATTCAGACTAGCAAAATTAATAACACAGCCGGTGATTCTCTCTTTGCAAACTCTGTAAGTAGATCCTGGAACTCACTTCCATCTGATATTACCTTACTTTCCACCTTAGGTCAATTTAACACTAGACTCAAACAACATTTGTCACTTAACTGGCTATGTCAATGTATCATGCCTGGCTAACTCAAATGTGTAAAATCTGTTAACCAGTTTACTGTGTAATTTAATTTAATCCTGACTTGTGCTCAGGACTAACTTTAACCTGTGGAACATGTTTAACTTGCTTACTTATGTAATCTCTGTAAATAATCTGTTTGTAATATGTAATGCTGGTATTATGTAATGCTGTATCTGCTTACCCTTGGAGCTTTTCTCCCCGGGCCTCCGCTGAAAATGGACATGCATCCAGTCGGACTATCCCGGTCAACAAATGCAAGATAAATAAATAAATAAATAAAAAATATTACAGTGACTACAATACAAGTCAGACATTGACACGCACTGACAGCATGCTGAACACACTGGGGCATACGTGGGGACTCAGAATAGCATCCTGCCTGAGCATCACACACCTCCGCAGCTGGCACACAGGCATATGATCCGTCGGAACAGAGCACATGCCACACATGGCACACACATCCCGTGTGCCACACGCTCACAGCCTGTAGGGCTACACAACACACCTGCTACAGACGTGTCAGGTACCTGTCTTGGGTGCTGCACTGGGGTCCCGCTCAACAGGCTGTATCTGGTGAAGGTCACAGTGATATGCCTCAAAGGCACTATGGTCCACCACAGAACACATGCATACAGGTCAGTCAGAGGCATGGACACATATGACTCACTCATTGACCATGCCAGTATGGCTGACCTGAGACATACCTCCCTGGACTACATGATAGGGAACATAGAATGGATCTCTCAGCATGTGGCACAGGCCAGTATGAGCCTGATCTTGGTTGCCAACATACCCTCACCAGGTATGCTACCACTATATGTGGGAAGGGTGTTGTATGTCTACATTATGCTCAGTCTCCAATGTCATTCATAGAGTATCCGCTGGCTGTCAACGTGTGCTTACATGCTAGGGAAGCCACAATGATGTGCAAGGGTCATCTTGCATGTGACACCCATGGCCTGATGTATATTGGCAAAGCTCCTTGATACACACATACTGCCTTATGCTGCAGGACACGGTTTACATAGCCACCTCCGCGGGTATCACACAGGTTAGGACACTAACAGTGCTGCTACACAACAACAGCAGTGTACACCGCAAGATGCATGCACCGGACACTGTCCTCAGCACGGTGAACTGCAATGTCTGTGCAGTACCAGAGTCCTGATTCATGGCTCACAGGTGTTACCCATCACTGACAGGTTATGCCCCATACCATGCCTGTCGTCCCCTACACATGTAACACACATGGACAGGGGGGTGGTATCCCAAGGCACCACAGATACACACACCTCCAGGTTGTTGGCACAGCACAAAGCATCAGGGCCTAATCATGTGCAGCTAACAGTGTGTCAGACTGCCATCTGGTTCATAGCCTGGCACACACAACCCTCCCATACACAGGAAGACCACCTATCCTCCATAACAACACTGGCAATATGACAGTCTCAAGAACTGTCTTTATATGGCTGGACTGCATCCATCCAAACATTGTGCGTGAGCATTACTGTAGCTACAACACACTAGTTGAAGGGTTCACAGCATGTGGTCACTGAATTGCAGTGGAATGACATGTTACCACTACCACAACAGGTGGGAACATACAGCACCTGTACATTGACTACATGTACACTATATGGCCCAGACCAGATGTGTATCCCCTGCTGTAGGTATTTTACCATATACACCCACACTGTATAGACACATACTGCATGCGGCCCCTGCACAGTAAGACACAGTCATATTGGTATACATTGCAAATACCATTTATCCACTCGAGGCATGTGTCAGACATGGTAACTACTGCAGGTCACAGGTATTTATGTGTATGTGTCACACACATACATCATGTGCAATGCCATTGCTGGTTTAGGCAATGGCATGCATTGTTATGTACAAAGACCCACACAAAGTCATAATGTGTGACACAACCACACGTGGCAGTTGTGGGTTACCAAAACATACCTATCTGTACTCTGACAATGGTAATAGACACAGTAGCAGAGCGCACTATTGGCATTACTAGCCAACTAGCCCTGTTTGGCTGTGCTGATAGTGTGGTGACATCCTCTGTGTTTACTGGGGGAATATGCAGCATCTGGTTTATTGTAGTATTTGCCAAAAGGATCTGTTCTCTCACACTTGCATTTACACACACCCTACTACCACCACACACACTTACCATTTGCAGGATTCATACCCCTACCTACTTAAGTCACGACACGTGAGAAAGACACATTAGCAAAGCACACTAGTCGGATTACTAGATAGTTTTTCTCTGGCTGTACTTATAGGGTGCTGACATCATCAGTATTTTGAAAGGGTAATGTGCATCAGGTAGTGTGCTCTCCGGATTGCCAAAACTAACATGTTTTTCATATGGAAATGCACACACACAAACTCCCCACATCCAAACACACACACACTTGCCGGTTTCAAACCCCTACCTAAATATGTGATGGCACTTGAGAGTGATGCTGTAGCAGGTTGCGCTATTCTGAGTTCTGGCAGATGTCTCTTCTCCAGCTGTATGTATAGGGTGCTGTCATCATCACTGTTTGGAAAGGGTAATGTGCATCATGTAGTGTGATCCCCTGATTTCAAAAAAGCACATGTTTTTCATACAGAATTGCACACACACAGAGTCCCCACATCCAAACACACGCACATGCCATTTACAGGTTTCAAACTCCTACCTAACTATATTATGACACTCGGGAGAGACACATTAGCAGAGTGCGCTATTCAAATTACTGGGAGGCTTCCCTTCTCCTGCTGTACTTATAGGGTGCTGACATCATCAGTGTTTAGAAAGGGGAATGTGCATCCTGTCGTGTGTTTCCTAGTTGCCAAAAAGGATATTCTCTTCCTACAAACTTGCACACACACTAGCCCCCTCCACACACACTGAGCATTTGCAGGATTCAAACCCCTACCTAACTATGTTCTGATACTTGAGACGGATGCATTAGCAGAGTGCACTATTCGCATTACTGGTAGGCTTCCCTTCTCCTGCTGTACTTATAGGGTGCTGACATCATCTGTGTTTAGAAAGGGGAATGTGCATCCTGTAGTGTGTTCTCCAAGTTGCCCAAAGGGACATTTTCCTCACACAAAATTGCACACAAACTAACCCCCCTCATCCAAACACACACACTTGCCAGATTCAAACCACTATCTAACTATATTATGACACTTGAGTCGGACGCATTAGCAGAGTGCGCTATTCACGTTACTGGGAGACTTCCCTTCTCCTGCTGTACTTATAGGGTGCTGACATCATCTGTGTTTAGAAAGGGGAATGTGCATCCTGTAGTGTGTTCTCCCAGTTGCCAAAAGGGACATTTCCCTCACACAGAATTGCACACACACTAACCCCCCTCATCCAAACACACACACTTGCCATTTGCAGAATTCAAACCACTACCTAACTATGTGATGACACTCAAGTCGGACGCATTAGCAGAGCATGCTATTCGCATTACTGGGAAGCTTCTCTTCTCCTGCTGTACTTATAGGGTGCTGACATCATCAGTGTTTAGAAAGGGGAATGTGCATCCTGTAGTGTGTTCTCCTAGTTGGCAAAAGGGATACTTCTTTCATACAGTCTTGAACACACACTAACCCCCTCCACACACACTGAGCATGTACAGGATTCAAACCCCTACCTAACTATGCTATGAAACTTGAGATGGATGCATTAGCGGAGCACGCTATTTGCATTACTTGAAGGATTCCCTTCTCCTGCTGCACTTATAGGGTGCTGACATCATCAGTGTTTAGAAAGGGGAATGTGCATCCTGTAGTGTGTTTTCCCAGTTGCCAAAAGGGACATTTCCCTCTCATATCCTTTCACACACACAAACCCCACTCATCCACCCACACAGACACAGACACACACTGAGCATTTGCAGGATTCAAACCCCTACTTAACTATATTATGACACTTGAGGGAGACGCATTAACAGAGCGCACTATCCGAATTACTGGGCATCTGTTCTGCACCTGCAGTATTTATAGGGTGCTGACATCTTTATTTCTACAGAGGTATGTACATGTAGTACTACCTGTCAGGTGGGGGATAGCATATATATGCATTTGCAGCCACCTACGTCAGGGTCAGATATGCACATTGCACTGGTAGGTTATGCTCTATACCATGCTTTGTGACCACAGGACCTGTAAGACACAACACAACCAGTCCAGAACACCACACCCACATCCAAGACACACACTTAGCTTCCCTGGGAACAGTGCCGGGATATGCATTTGTTCACATACACCATTCTAGTTGTTAACATCAGGTACAGGCATATTGTGTGTGAGAACTACTCAGGCCTCTACCACTTTACCCTACAGCCACTACAATTTGTGGGTCCATGTGCTATGGCAGAACCACTCACCACAGCCACATGGGGGAATACATATTGCACCTGTCCATCTGCAACGTGGGTACTCACTGTTCCACACCAGAGGTAGACCACCATTGTTGATATCTGACCATACCCACCTTTCCCTGGACATCCATATCCCATATCCACCCCCAGGCAAGGTTGTCACTGCACACAAACTGTATTTAGCACAAGCAGACTCTACACTTGTGAAGACTGGGGTGGACGACTTCAGAGGACCCATGCTGGGGGACTATACTGGCCACTCAACATAATCCTTGACAATTGCATTCTATGAGCATGTGTACAGTTTGCATTGATCATGCTATCCCACATATACCCATGACTGCTCCACAACAAGACACCTGTCAGCTGTACACCAGCCATATATGCGCCGTACAACAGACAGAGTGAGCTAATACATTGCAGAGCTGTAGCCCACAGAGGGAGGTCATCTGTGAACAGTTCCAGCATGGCACTTCATTCACACATAATCATTACAACACAGTGTTGACAGTGGAATCGTCCAGAGAATGCAGTTAGGGCTCCCCTCAGTCTGTTATTGACGGACACCTACTGTCAGAGATCCTCAGCAACCCTCTCCCAGCACACACCGACAACATGGCTGTGGCTTAGCACATTAAATCCCTGGGACCTCCACGGTGCCCCTGCTTGACAGAGGCACAGCTCACTAGCCTCACATGTTGCCTTCTGTGACCTACTTTACAGTGGCACAGTAGCCTACTGTCCTGGGGATGCAGATGCCAAGCACACTCTGGCTGAGCTGTCATTCCCTAGGGCAACAAGCCTAGTATTGACTTCTACACCCATATGTTCAATTGTCGGATGCACAATATTTGTTGTGCTGTTCTACTGTTTGCAGGTCTTTATTGCCATAGCATTCCCTGTTCCTATGACCAACTTGTGTATCTATGGAAGATGTTTGCATATGACGGTGATCCACTATATCACTTATGTCTCTGTAGTCATTTACTGTCTGCACTGGGCAGATTGCTGTGTTGTGATTGGTTCCTGAACTGACACGTACAAATACCAGATATGTGTGGCCAACTGCTAAACGGAGATATGGCCTAAGTGTGTGAGCATGCCCAGTTCAGCCTTTCCTTGGCATGTTGTCTGACATATGCCTCATTTATCAAAGTGTGCGAGCATGCCCAGTGTGAGCTTTCCATATGTTGCACTCTGAAGTCCAGCACATATTTGGGTGTGTGTGCACTTCAACAATATCTCACGTTTATGGTTGTGTGTTGGGTGTCATGTTGTGTGCTAACTGGCCAACTGCTTCGTGTCTTCCACAACAGGGATTATACTGTGCCTGCAAGGATTGCATGGGATACTTTGCAGACAGTTCTCAACATACTTTCATAATGACCTAACACTGTAGTACCGTATAGTGTACTGGTTCAGTACTTTCACTGTGGTGGACAGTATCCTGGGCTTTAGTCCTATGACTGCTTGACATCTTCATAGTGAGCACAACAGACTGTGTAGGGGCCAGTTATTCACATATGACCATGTTGCATTATGTTCAGATATGGACTAGCTACACCAGGCTCGTCCAACATTGCTAGTGTATTCCACAACATGGGTGGACATTGGCAAACAATAGCAATGTTCCCTAGGCCATTTCTGATGCTAGTCACAGGGTGTGTTTGTCCTTCGACACACATTGTAACTGGAGTTTGCCATGACATATGTCATGGTTAGTATACTGTGCCTCCGTCTACCTCTGACATAACAGTGATACCCAGGGTTAGCCTACCATATCCCATCCACTCATCAGGATTCCTCTTGAGGGGTGTTGATATGTGACTCTATGGCTGACCTGTACCAGGAGTTTACTGAAGAGTGGGGGTGCCTTCTGTGTTATGGATCATTCTGTACAGCTTGTCCTATGTATGTCAGTGCTGGGGTTCAGGTCTCTCATGTGTATAGCTCACTGCCATTCAGATTGTACAAGGTGCAACATGTTCATTCATTCCAGGTTGGACATGGCTTCATACATCAGGCACAGCTTGCCTATAGCTGGGCAGTATGGCGGTGTGTGGGGCTGCAGTTTGTTTACTCAGGCAACACATGGCATCTGTTCATGCTCTTTGCTACTCCTGGTGGGGTACTGTTGTGGACTTTACAGTTGATGGAGGTGTCTGCTGCAGTATATCCCACAGGGGCTATTGTAGTCACTTGTGACGCTGATGGAGGATGACTGCAGAGCCACAGTGAGTTCCCCTTATCTACATCTGCCAACCTTCATGTTTGGGTGGGTATATAGTATATGTTTCTGCGAACACTACAGCCACATGTTTGTCCAGTGCAGGATATACCCAGGTCTCACATTACATGTTAGGTACGTCATGGGTTAACACCTGTGTGGTAATTTGTGGGCACTTACTGTATATCCACGGTGGTTGTCTATACACAGTTCTGCAATTAGCTTGCTGACATGGCTATGGCTCCAGTTGTCTGTTTGTAGGTGGCCCTTTTGTGGGTTGCTTGTGTCAGCTGGGGGTCGGATATGGTGGGCTGTTTGTACTCCTCTGCATACATGTTCAGTCACAGTCCTTCCATGTTGGCCTATACCTATGGGACATATATACAGAATGGGGGGGGCCAAGACCAGGCCTTGTGGGATGCCACTCATATCTGCTTTGTAGTCTGACATGGATGCGGCATGCCTGACCATGTCAGTTCTGTCCTTGGCCTGGTTTGGAACCCCTCTACTAACATAGGGGTATATATTTAAGCTGGTGAACATATCCATACTGAACTCGTACGGTATTGTCTAGAAGCATGTGCACGGTCCAGCTACGCTGTGTGGACCACATTGCCCTCATCAGTGACCTTAATGACTGCTTCAAATGGGTCAAACATGTTTAGGGGCAGGATCTGCAGTTACGACAGCCATACTGTGTAGGGTCCAGTATCAGTAGGTCCACAATAGCCTTCTGTCTGCGGTACATACTGATCCTTTCCATAGCTGTGCAGAACAAGCTTGTCAGGATCCTGGGGTGGTAGTTTACAGTATCCATTCAGGCAACACCTTTGTTGTGATGGACCACTGTTGTTGTACACTGCTCTTTGGGTACATATCCTGTGGTAAGGCTGACATTGGGCAGTAGTGTGATTTCGCATTCCATTATTCTTGGAGTCCATGTTGGCCTCAGCACAGGACACCATCACATACCTTTGCTGCTGTGTGTTCTGCTTTGCAGATGATGGCTGTTACCTCAGCATCTGCAATGTCAGGGGACCATCAGTCTGCTGGGATAGGTATTTTGCACTCTGGGGGGGGCGGGGGGTTTGCATTGCACCTGACAGGTTGTATGTTAGCAATATGTGTGTGTGTGTTTGGTATTTTGTTTGTAATATCTGTGTGATTCGGAGCATATCTGTGGATGCCCAACATGGTTCCTACCATCAGTTGGGTAAGCCTTGTGATTATCCTTAGTGTACTGTATGTTTTGTATCTTCATAGGTTCATGGGTTCATACTAGGCTATACACCCTAGGCAATTAGTAAGCCTAGCCAGAGTGTGTGTGTCTTTCGCCACCCCTTGCTATGTTCTATTATGGCCATTTATGAATTTCTTCACTGTGCCTCTGTCTGGTCGTGACACAGTGAGGACCCCCAGTATACATGTACGATCATCCATCCACTTGGCAATATTCCTGTTGAGGGGTGTCAGTGTGGGGCTCTGCCTAACATGGATTGGGATCCTGTTTCTGGGTGTGGGGAGTCTCTGGGTTATGTATCTGTCCCTCCAGCACATCTTATTTCATTATGTGTTGAGGCTGACATCTGTCACTCTCACAGCTCCAATGGCTTTGATTTCCTGTGGTGGAGCATGTCCATTACTCCTGTGTTTGACATGGCCTTGTACAACAGACATACAATGCCTCTGTGTAGGCAGTCTGTGACTGCATTCAGCTGGGGTGTCTACAGCCAGGCAGCATAGGACATATATTTCACATCCATTCCATCAGATGATGAATGGCCTCACTAATTGCTTGAAGTTTACTGTTAATTGGTCTTATACACTAATAGAATTTTTAGATCTCTATGTGGAGAAGTTACATGATTCCATCATTAATACTGGTGTCTTCCGTAAAACATGCAATAGAAATGCACTTTTATCTAGATCAAGTATGCATTCGAGTTATGTCTTTCGGAATTTGATGAGAGGTCAAGGCATGAGGGCATCCAGGTTGAATCCCACACTTGGTGGGTTTGAGACTGAGATTAAATGTATAAAAAAGAGATTATTAGAGAGATGGTATAGACATGATGAGATTGTTAAGAGTTGGGCAGAGTTGGATAGGTTGAGAGAGAGTACTGCAGCCCCTATTTTGGACCAACATGTGGGAATCTGAGGATTGTCGATTATGACCCTATTGGTAACAAGGGTTGTGTCAGGATCCCCCTTTTTTATACCAGAGACAATAAACAGTTGATTGAAGTCTTTACTCAGAAATTGTCTATTTTGCAAGTTGACACAGAAATCAGTGAGTTTGTTGGTGAGAGACCTAGGTTTCTTTGTAAGAATAGAAGGAATTTGAAGAGGTTACTCTGTTATGATAGGAGTAATAATGAGATGAACAGCGAAGTGGGCGTCACTCTACCATGTGGTAGTTGTAATTTCTGCTCTCTGATCAATACCTCTAGGTTTTTTCACAATCCTGAACTTCATAGGGATTTTGTGTTTCATGCCAATGCTAATTGCAGAATGTCTAACGTAGTTTACCTAGCAGAATGTGTTACTTGTAACTCATTCTATGTTGGGAAGACCAATGGGGTCCTACATGATAGAATCAGACAGCATATGTACAATATTAGGAAGAGATCGGAACATAAGGCACTCTCAAAACATATTATACAAGTTGGTGACACACATTCTTTCACATTTAGGGTCATTGAGAACATTATACCTTCCCTTTGGGAAGGCAATATCAGTAATCACACAGAATATAGGGAAACAAACTGGGTTATTATTCTTAGAGCAGATAGGGACAGTGGGCTTAATGAGACAGCATTGATTAACCCATGTTAAAGAAAAGAAGAGTTCAGAAGTAACAGTTTATGTTCATTTCTTCTTTCCTTATTATATTCCTGAGATGTGCATGAATCATGGTTTTAAGTTCATTGTTTAAGTGTATGATGGTTTTTAATGTTCCCCTTGGTTATTTTATTATATATATCTCATTATTATTTTTTATGTTGTATTTTAAGAACCCATTAGCATTTTAATTGATGTGATGATCTGATTGGTGATTGTTTTTTGAATTTTTAAGTGTTCTTCACTGGATGTTTTAAGGTCTGATGAAGCTTAAATGCGAAAGCGCTCACCGTTTTATTTGTATAAAATAAATATATAGTTCATGTTAAAAGGATTCAGAGACTCAGTGTTCCTTGGTTGCTCCACTGTACCTATTTATTTGAGATTTTTACATAATGTACTCATGTTATAACACATACTGAGGAAGGGGCCATAAAGAGATTACAGGGCATAGCAGATATCAGTTGAGTGGAAAAAATGTATAGGGGATATAGACAAGCAATAGAAGTGAACTTGTGTTTCTAACTTCTTCAGCTTTTCTTACCCCCTAGTATTGATAATTGTAATGCTTCATGCTTTTTTCAAAATAAATATCTGTAACATCATGCACAAGAAAGTGTACTTTAACGTTATTATCATTAGCGCTATAAGGGATACACAACACAGATCACAGTTAATGTATTTAGTACATATTAGACATATTTGTATCACATTACTACATTGGGCCATTGAGAAAGTATATCTTCTTCTTCTTCTTCTTTCGGCTTTTTCTCGGTTAGGGGTTGCCACAGCGGATCACCTGTCTGCTCATGATTGGTAGTGGAGTTTTACAGTGTTGAGTTGCCAGCCCGGCGCCCAACCTTCCACAGAAGGCACACACATGCACACACTCACACCTAGGGCCAATTTAGAGTGTCCAATCCACCTACAGCATGTCTTTGGGATGTGGGAGGAAACCGCAGCACCCGGAGAAAACCCACGCAACCACAGGGAGGACATGCAGACTCCACACAGAAGGCACCCCAGCCAAGAATCAAACCAGAGAACCTCATGCTGTGAGCCATTGAGAAAGTATATGAGGTGTATTTTTTGCATTCAGTACTGTCTAGAGTGCTGATGAAAGTATACCACTGATACTATAATTTAAGAGAAATGTGGTTACGTCTTTGTGCATATGAAATAAAGTTTTCAGTTTTTGCCTTGGAGAGTTCATTGTCATTCACTGATAGTCACTTCTGACAGGCCTCAAAGTGCAATGCAGAGTACCATGTGAAGGATGAAGCCAAAGGAAAATAAATGGGAACAAATCCTGAATCAGTGTGAAGATTTCTCAACCTTGTGTCTTTATACAAGTAATCATGTTGACATTTAGGATCCCCACCTCCACAGGCATGTCATCTTCTCTAGGTTTGAATGCTGAAAACATGGCATTATCATGAAACATTGACATTAATTACAGTGTTTGCCACCTGAATGTTGACAAATTGATGTATAGAAGGTGAAGTACATGTACTCCATTTTGTACTTCTGAAACATATTTGGACAGCAATATACCCATTTTATCATGGAGTTATCAGTGTACTTCTTTCCTGAATCATAGAATGTGGCAATTCTCTATAATCATTGTTGTTACTGGCATCAAGATGCATTTATGGTATGAGACATATTGAGGAAGCTGCCAAACTCAGTATACAGGAGGTAATATTATATACAGTATATATCAGTACACTGTATACTTGAGGTTATGGCAACTCTAACAGTTCTCTGAAGCCATGATCATACATGTTTTTAAACCTGTGTAGCTGAGATCTTCCCATTTCCAAACAATTGTATTTATAATTGCACTGCTTCATAGAATTGCACAAGAACTATTCTGACATCATGTACATGCCGGTGCTCTTTTCTATTCAGTGCTATGAGTACTGTAGGTGACACACATCACAGCTATCTTTAGTGTATCATCTGTTACACACTTATGTATTATAACATTTACATCTTAAATTGCAAGTGCAGTTGTGGATCAATCAGAAAAAGGAATATGTATTATGACTCTGGAAAGTAAACTATTGCTAATGTGGATTTAAACCTTGCATGGCTTGTGCTATTTATCAAAGCTTACTACATTAACACATTGAGCCACTGAGAAACTTACAATAGAGCTGTAGTTTATGCATTCATTGCCATGTAGAGTGTTTAAGAAAGAGCACCACTGACATTTTCACTTGTGCAAAGGATGGCTCAGTATTTGCACATGTGAAATTAAATTTTGAGATTTTGTCTTGGGAAGTGAATTGGCATTCCGTGATAGTCACCACTGAATAGCCCACAATGGATGAAGCAAAACAAAAAATATATATGCATGAAGCAGTGTCATGATTTATCAAGTTGGCATCCATATTCACATTGAATGTTGGTATTGAGGATCCCTAATTTCACAGAGCTGTCTACCTCCATATATTTGATCTCAGAAACCGTGGCATTTCTCTGACACATTGATATGATTAATTGTGTTTGCTACCTTAACTTTAATATAGTAATGTATAGAAAGTGGAGCATATGTACTGACTTTTGTAATTCTGAAACTTTGCATTTAGACAGCAATATAGCCATACTATCACTCATTTATTTTTTTCCTTTCACAACAGGAGTTATGATAGTGAAGCATGCAAAAATGCAAACAAATGTCTGTCAAACAAGATTGTGTTAATTCCTCAGTTTTCTGTGCAATATTCCATTGTGATCCCTTTGTACTTTGAATATATTACATTTTGCAATGATTTTCCCTTTTTATTCCTGCATTTTCATATTTTATACATTTGACATGGCTTACAGACGTTTTGTCCTCACATACACATTACTATCTACTAACAATATTTTGCCAAATGGTGTTAAAGCACATCTCCTAAGTCAGAAAGTGTATATGAAACCTTGTCAGTAAGCATATTGTCTCTGATGTGTACTTCCCATAAGTAGGGGTGATGAATAATTAATTACTCATGCAAAACTGCTAATGAGTCTCATTTGCATGGCATTACCTAGCCAAAGTTGTGTATGCTCACTCTTCTAGTGCTCAGATGTGTGTGTGTGGCCCTGTATAGGTCCTAACACCATGTTTACCTACACCATAATTTGAGCAGATTCCATGACTTAGAAATGATAATGAGATTACACCTGCTTCACATATTCAACATAATCAGAGGGGCTAATCTGCACCATATAAGCAGAACTTGGGACAGTGGAACTTCCATCTTCTAGGAAGAATATTTGGTTTAGTGAATTGCTACCAAACAAAACTACTGTTGCAGCTGTTAGAACTCTTGCACTTATGGATACTTTTGGAGATTATCTTACTCTGTCAAGGTAAGTTTTGTTCTATACAACTACTGATTAAAGATTCATTTTAGAATGTTTATACTAGACAACTTTGTAGAGTTGTTTGTAATGAACATATCACTAAAGTAGTGCTTCTTTACTTGCATCACTTGTTTCTGGAATATTTTTTTGGGAGGTTGACACATATCTTACCTGTGAACCTTATGTAACTTAAACTTAATAAACTGTTCACTTCTATTGCTGGTTTACCTCCCCTGTATATATTTTTTTCCATTTGTGCCTGTATTTATTGTAATGGGTGAAGGGGAGATATGAGGGATTGTACAGGTATTGTTTATATATTTTATTCAGAATATGTTATTATTAACACTTTTATGTGGTGCAGCCTACATAACATTTATTTTCCAGGACAGTATTACATTAGCTTGCAACACCACAGTCCATGCTATGATACATTTTGTATCTGATATATATTTCTCCTTTAAATTTGCTACAGAGATATTGCAGCTAAATCAACAAAGGTGACAATGGTGCCACACAATGATGCATTCCCAGATGCTGAGGATTATATTATTGTGCATGCAGGCTGTCTCCACAGAGAACATATCTTAGATCCTTGCTCAATTGACATGCCCTTCTGTGACAATGTCTGGTGACAGGTGGTAAATGATATGAATGCTGGGTGGTCATGTCCAGGACTACAAGGCCATCAGACATAGGGCCAGTGATATGAGAAAGAATACTGTAAACAAAGCTAAGGCTGTGGCATGGGAATGATGAGCTATGGAGAGGACATGCCACTAAACCACCATTCATTGAGATGGATGAGATCCTGTCAAGTGTAAGAGGTCTAGACAGCTCAAGGACTTGCCAAGTGGTGTGATGAATGCTGGGGCAGAGTGGATGACAACCAGATGGTCATCACTACAAATTAACCAGGTATGACATTCTGGTATATAAAAGTAGTGTAGAGTTAAAGGGAGCGTGACCAAGATGACTAACTGACAGCAACAACTGATGAAAGCTCTGTGACTGAAAATGTTTCTATAGACAGAAAATATAATTAAAAATTAAATTTGGAGATACTTGTTAGCTAATATTATTCACTAATAATCAGACAAATGATTTAAAGCATCAAGTTCTTTAAACATTGTAATTTTCCTGTCAGAATTTCAACTGTTTGGTTAAGAGAGAAGAGACTTCAACATGAGTCAATCATGAAAGGGTACTAAGGATTCTTGTGTTTAAAAAAGTATCAATTCACTAATATCTAGTATACAGGAATTATTGCTTAAAATGGACAAACTGGATACCAAACTTGAAAGTTTCAAAGAAGAGTCCAGAAAGAAGAGGGAATATTTAGAAATTTTTACCAAAGTGCAGAAATCAGCAATATGGAAGATGCTTTAAATGATTATGAAGAGAAAATAACTGAAGCTAATTCTCACACTGAATTTCTTTCAAAACAAAATAACTGGTTTATCGATAAAGTAGATGATTTAGAAAATGGACTGAGATGAAATAACATTATAATTTATGGTATACCTGAAAAGTATGAGGGAGATAATATAACACAATTCTCAACAACCTGGTTACATAATCTACCTGAAATTTTATCTTTTGGAATTGAAAGGGCATATAGATCCCCAATGACACCTTCAAAGAAAGAAAACTCACCATCCACCTTCAATTATAGTTAAGTTTATGTCTAGCTTAGAAAAAGATCAAATATTAAAAACAGTATGGTCCAGCCCAAATATTAAAATAGATGAACATGTAGTCAGATTTGACAATGATTATTCCAGTGAAGTAATGAGTAAAATAAAATCTTACTTGCCACTGATAAAAGAACTTAAATAGAACAATATTAAAGACACTTTGGGGATTCTTGCAAAGATCAAATTATTTCTTTCTGAAAGAACTAAACTATTTGACACACTGGAGGAGGCATCCACTTTTATCAACAAAAATAAAATACTCAATAATACCATAGAAATGGATTGGAAAATATATCCCTCAAGAGAGAGAGGGAGTAGTCTGAATTCCTTGAAAATAGCTTCTAAAGCAAGTGACTTTTATTCTCTGACTGCAGGGCATTTATTTTCTGAAACAATAGATTTACTCATTAAGGAAATGGTTTGCAATGGATTTTAAGCTTCAAACATATGTAAGTATGTATTTCTATTTTAAGCTAAAACATTGTCATGATAAAGAATATAAATGGTTAGTTTTATTGTTTTACTATATTTGCAATGAAAGACTTAATACATGTCGTTTAACTAAACATATAATAAATACTTCCTTTAAGAGAATGTCATTAAATTATTAGCAATAATTGGTAACTTTAAGACTATATAAGCTAAGCATTTTATTTTATTTATTTCCCCCGGATTCACTAATCTTCCATGCAGGACTAGTCTAGTCCTGCACGGAAGTGGCCGTTTAGGGAGAGGATGGCAGCGGGCCAAGCATATTAATGAAGGCATGCTGCCTGACCTCCTAATCCTACATGGAGAGTGGACGAGTGCAGGGGGCGTGTCTGAAAGCAGAGCTCTCAGAATAAACATGCCCCTGCCAAGTAGAACAGCAGAAACTGTAAACAAATGAGCGAGACCGCTCATAGGCGTCCGCATATCCACACCAACAATCTCCCATGTGTACAACAGCAACAGGACATAAAAATAAAAAGAAGTAACCCCTGTATTTATCTCTAA
This sequence comes from Protopterus annectens, assembly GCF_019279795.1. NCBI lineage: Eukaryota > Metazoa > Chordata > Ceratodontiformes > Protopteridae > Protopterus > Protopterus annectens. The sequence goes on from NC_056734.1 coordinate 14,526,652, forward strand.
AACTCTGGGTACAGCTAACCGTAGGTGGGCGGGTGTGCCCATCGCTTAGCTACAGTTAAAGCAGCTTAAAAGGCTGAAGAGGATAACAAGGAAGATATATACCAATAAAACAGCAGAGCAATAGTGTAGTGGTCAGCGCATCTGCCTAACGAGCAGGCATTCCTTGTTCGAGTCCCACTGCAGCACATACCATTTCCCATGTGAAATCTGTATACGAACATATATTTACATTTTATTGCTGTATAACCTACTAAATGACATTTAAATGTGAAGTGAAGTACTGCATTAAATGCACATGTGAAGAGTCAGTACCATAATGAATAAGTCAGCAGTAAGCAGGCATAAGCACAGATAAGCAGTAGTAAGCATATGTAAGCATTAGTGAGCATGTGCAAGTGCGTGTGGGTGGGGTGAAGCACCGCCGACACAGATTATGCAAAGGAGAAGCTAACTATGTGTAAGACACTGTGACCGGAAGTCAGCAGTGCTTCCCTCTGCCAAACCCGCTAACAACCATTTGAAAGTGCCTTAAGCACACCGTATCCAGCAGCCAGTGTTCTTCCCAGCAACAAAACAAACAGCCTCTGCAAGGCCAGAACACAGGACCATGCACACCATACACGAAGCGATTTACCACTAAGCCATGCCAGATATGCCGAAATTGTATGTTGTCAGAAACATAACCCCAGCCCAGTCATGCAACAGTACAGAGAATGTATACCTACAGCTAGATGGGTGGGCATGTGCCTGCAAATATATCACTAACTAAATGGATACAACATATCTATAGATGTAGTCAAATATATATATATATATATATATATATATATATATATATGTGTGTATATGTGTATATATATATATATATATATATATATATATATATATATATATATATATATATATATATATATATATATATACATATACATATATATATAAATATCCAGAGATATACACATATAAATACAAATATATGAACAGATATACATGCAAATGCTGACAACTACACATATATGTCAACATCTATATGTCCACATATACACATCAAGTGGCATATGTACGCAGATATATGTCTCCGTAGGTATATTCCGACATAGTTAGACATATGTAAGCAAATATATATACCCACAGAGGTATATATGGCCAGACATCTGCAGATTCCAAAGGTAGATGAACAGAAGCATATATGTCTACATGCACCGTCAATGGGCCTGAGAGGCTCCAAACAATATATGTCACATAAGAATTTGCACACCCCCCACCCAGCCAAAAATGTCTGCCCTGCAATACACTACCAAGCTCATAGTATTGTATGTCTGTCATTGAACTAGGGAATTAAATCAGCCCTCTGTTATGCATCACATGTTGACATCACATACCCCTCTCCCCCACCCACTAGGCGGGCCGAGCAGTACAGGCCCATCCAACCCAGGCCATCCCCAACCCATACATGCATAACCCATAGTTCTGCTTCCCCCCAACTGCAGCACACAAGCAGCCACCACCCCTACCCTGGTTACCAACCAGTGGCTACCACACCACCACACATTGACCCCCTCAGGACCCATCCCATATGATGTCCCAACCTAAGTATCCTAGGTGTGGCACAAGCCAGAGACCATGCACATAGCCAGGGGAAACTATGTAACCCTGGGTGTAGACAAAGGTTGAATACCCAATGTTTGGGTTGTCCTGCATGGGACAAATGTATTCCTCATACTAACAATAGATGTCACGTGTGACTCTGTGTACATCAACGGATGTAGTGGTAGGTATCGCAAAGCATACATGGCAAACAAGGTTGGCCGGTAGGCACACGGAACACAGTATCCAGCAATACCAGTCAACATTACCAGATATGTAGCTAAAGATTTGCATGTATATGTGTTAGTATAAATACCCATAACTAAATAGATATATACCTCCCCCTCTCTGTAGTACTGATGTATACATACATAGACATATAAATAAATACCCACATATACATATATACATATGCAGACACCCATGCATCCACATGTCCATCAGATATATATACAGCAATATATATATATATATATATATATATATATATATATATATATATATATATAAATATATATATATATATATATATATATATATATTTATATATATATCTATATATATATATGTGTGTGTGTGTGTGTGTGTGTGTGTGTGTGTGTGTGTAGGAAGACATATACATATATATGTGTATATATATAGATATATATATATATATGTGTGTGTGTGTGTGTGTGTGTGTGTGTGTGTGTGTGTGTGTGTGTTTGTGTGTGTGTGTATGTGTGTAGATATAGACAGATATATAGCTAGGATAAGATACAGCACTTAAGAATGACAAATGTTCACAGGCCATGCCAAAGGAGGTGAGGCGCCCAGGCAAGAAATGTGTAACACGTAGCATGAACCCACCCACAGCTGGACAGGGGAAACATACAAACAAACCCACAAACAATGTAAATGATCCACTGCTCCCCAGACCACCGGCAGGATACAACGGGGAGGGGACACAGTGGACCCAAGAAGTCTAATCCTGGAACAGAGACAGGAGTGTCCCTTGCGGGACACCCCAAAAATGTCTTGTTATAGGAGGAAGCCGGTGCAATGACCTGTCAAGGCGGGACATGTACATACTCTGACTACAAGGGTGGGAAAGCCTGATGACACATGGGTCGAGACAACGTACGAGATGGGTCCTGTGAAGTGAAGAGTGAGCAGTGTGTAGTGGTGTGTTTAGACCCAACCTGCACCCAGAGTAAGGATGAGTGCTGTACAAGAGGCACGGCTGGGGGAACTATGGGAATGTAATTATGGGTCTAGGCGTGCAGTTGTTTGCTTGAGTGGGTCTATGTGAACCGCCCCAGGGATGTAAGCAATAGTCTTCATTGGGCAGAGCTGCTGCCCAACGGCCAGACACTCTTGCTATGAGTTCCACTGCAGTACAGTTTATTTTACATAGCAAAGAATGGTATAACCAGATGTAGATGTAAATATGTAGAGGTATGTGTGTGTATATATACCCATACCTACATGGAGATATACCACTCCCTCTCTGTGGTGCAAATGTATACATACATAGACAGACATACATATAAATACCCACATATAGATATATACATCTGCAGACACCCATACATCCATATGTCATTAGATATATATGTACAGCAATATATATATATATATATATGTATTTGTATACATACATATATATGTATATATATATATATATATATATATATATATATATATATATATATATATATATATATATATATATATATATATATATATATATATATATATATATGTATGTGTGTGTGTGTGTGTGTGTGTGTGTGTAGCTAGGATATGATACAGCAGTTAAAATTACATGTGTTCACAGGCCGTGCCAATGGGGGTGAAGGGCTCAATCAACAAACGTGTAACATGTAGCAACAACCCCCCTCCCCAGCTAGCCAGGTGAAACATACAAACACACAATAAAAGTAAACAAACCACTGCTTCCCAGACTATAGGCAGGATGCTACCAGTGGGAGAGTCTCATCAAGTCTAATCTTGAAACAAAGAGAAGAATGTCCCTTGCGGGACAAGCCAAAAATGTAATGGCTATTCGGGCTTCCAGCTATTACACAGATAACGTACGGCAGGGCACGCATGTTCCCGGACTACAAGGTTGTGGAAGCCTGATGACCCATGGGATAAGACAACATATGTGATGGGTCCCGAGAAGGGGAGAGTTGGTAGTGTGTAGTGGTATGTTTAGACCCAACCTGCACCCAGAGTAAGGAAGACTGCTGAAGAGGAAGTAAGGTACTGGGAACTATGGATATGACATTATGGGCCTGGCCGTGCAGGTATTGGCTGGAGCAGTTCTATGTGGACTGCCCCAGGGATGTAAGCAATAGTATGCATTGGGCAGAGCCGATGCCTAACGAGCAGCCACACCCGGTAAGAGTCACACTGCAGCAAAGTCTACTTTATATGGCAAAGGACGGTATAACCAGATCTGTTGTTGCAAACCCACTAAATGACACCAAAAAACACATTGTCACAACAACCCACTGTAGGCATTTAAGCCAAACTAATTGGCATCACAAGGTATGATAGCTGTCCAGACCTCTCAACTGTCACCGATCTTCAGGGACGTCCCTGATATAGACTCCGATTGTAGGTCTGTCCCTCTTAATCCCTCTTAAAACTGGTGACTGCTGAAGAAAAGTTGGTGAGTCACCCTTAATAAATAATGATAATAATCCAGAGTTATAGACGTTTTATGTCAGAATATCTGTATTACACAACAGTCTCTTAATCTGCAAATGTTTCAAGCTAATAGTACAAATATTTAAAGATTGTCCCTGATTGTCCCTGATTATTTGAGGATTTGTCACTGAGTCTGTTGAGATTTGTCTCTGATTGGTTGAGAGCTATGTTACTGTCCTCACCCCCGCCCAGGGGTGTGATTGTCCAGAGCTACCCCCAAATGCAAGGTATATCCACAACTGTCACTGTAGAAAAAATGGCTAGCTGTGGACCTTCCCGTCAGCCATCCTGCACATCCCTGGACATGTCCCCACCATCAGCCCCTGTGTGTGGCCCAATAATACCACTTACCTATCGACCCCTGTTGCTTTCATAGTAATGTTCACAGTCACAGGTAGATGACACCCTCCACACAACTATAGTGGCAGAATCTGGGACCCCCACCCCAGGTGTATTACCGCAGCTGTCCCAGACTGCACATGTAAATAACACATGAAGGGAAAACCCAAGCCCACTTGGATCACCACCTTGTGAAGTCTGCCACCCCCCAACACTCCAGACCCCCTATACCAACTATTGACACTGACACCTCCTGTCCTGCCTCACATACATATCCTAACACCCTGCAAACCTGCACTACCGCTCCCCCACCAATCAGTCGAACGGCCAACTATACAATTAAAATGTCCCCCCCTCCATGTACCCACCTACACCTCCACTACTCACATCTACTCTACAACACAGGTATGGCATAACTAAACCTAACCCGAATACCTGAGTGTAGCCTAACCAGAAATGCTAAACTGGAATTCCACTTAACCTTACACCGACCTTCGTGAACAGTCATACCTGACATATACACCTGACATAAGCATGTATAATAATGACATGTACATGAAGTAGCAGAGGGGTATGCATCAACAAGTGGAAGTATGCCTGTGTGGGCAGCAGTAAGCAATGCCCACACTGGTTAAGCAATGTGGAGGCCAACCCAGTGTAAGATGCCGCAACCGGAGGTCAGCAAGTCCAAGCCTAGTGCACACAAGTGCATACACTTCCCCCGCAGTGCCTTAGGCATGCTGTAGCCCACAACCCTTATCATGGCCAGTAACAACATAATCAGCACTCCCAGGTCCCCCCCTGCACACTATAGTCTAATTGAATTACCATAAAGGCATGGCAGATATACAATCAGCTGCTGTTATCACAAACATATCATTCGGTACAGTCAGTCAACAGTACAGGAAATATATGCAAGTATGTACATTAATACCAGCAAACATGTGCACAGTGCTCAATCACAGTATTCTGAGCAATCTATGAGTACCAGTGAATACTGCCTGTCCACGGATACCATGAGAACAGTAATGTCGTATAATACTGAAGAGAGGAATGGAAAATATGCCACGGCATGGGGGCATGTTTCATCCGTGGAAATGAGAGATGAGGCTGGTCTGGTGTGTGAGCAAACCACTGCATCTGAAAACCCTGGCAGGATTCTACCAGTGAGAGAAACATTGTAGACCAGCAAAGTGTGCTCATGACACAACAGGTTCGTCCCTGCCAGGACGCATCAGATGTTATTGGTCACAATAATGTTCCCACCAGTACTGGAGGTGGATGAAGGGAAGGCTCAAACATATGTGGACTAAACAGATGAAGAGCTTGCAGAAGGTTGCATCGAGACAGTAATATGGAGGAATACTGAGACGTGCAGAGAGGGAAATGTTTGGAGGTGTGGTATGGCAGGGCTAGCAACTGCAGGATGGATAGATGCTGAGTACGTGGAGTTCGGGAGCCAGGGAAAGGGAGCGTGGGTATGACATTAATGTAGGAATATGCAACTTACGCAGAGCTGCAATAGTGTAGTGGGCAGCGCATCCACCTATCTCACACACATTCTCGGTTCGGGTACCACTGCAGCACATTCCATTTCCCGTGTGAAATTGGAATAACATAATCGTTTTACTGTATAACCTACTAAATGACATTTACACTTGAACAGGAGTACAGAATTACACATAGCCCACTCATTATTCATAGGACATGAGACAACACACAGATATGTATACACAGACAACTTGTAATGGTATATTTTACAATAATGTATGCCATTACTGATAGCACATAGATCTGCACTTATGTAAGCAGTGAGAAATGCAAGACCCACACAGAAAAGTAGATGCAGACAGTGTGGATATATAACATACTAAGCTGTACAGGTCAGGCCCATCAGTTACTACTACTGTAACCAAAGGATTTGCCATCAAGATAGGTAACAATAAACAATAACTGATGTAAGTCAGCAGCCGTCAGTTACACCCCATAGTCAAGGCCTAGGGGGACATTTGTTACCTGTGATAATGTCTATGTATCTGTCACATGTATGGACCCTGACCAACAAATGTCGTGGGTATCCACGATATGATTGGGATGATAGTAGGAATGCCAGCAGTATATTATGATATGCCAATACCGAACAACCCCTAACCGTGTCATAGCAGCACAAAGCCAGCCATATATGTGGAGGACGGAGGCAGGAACACAGGGCCATACCTGTAATATTGCTGTTACACACCCTGCACATTGCTGGTGTTACAGGATTCGATGCAACATACCCTTATGCAGAAATAACACATCAGGAACAGAACTGGAAGCAGCCATGTACTGATAGCATGCAACAGACTGATTGTCAGGGATATATCTAGGACAAGCCCTGTGTGGTGCACAGGCAAAAGCAAACAGACAATCCACAGGCCATCATGTGGATAGGCCCACTGTTGAGAGCTATGCAGACAGACTGCATTCCATCCTAAACTACTATGTATACGCAAACACTGCAAGACCAGCAATATACAAAGCACATGACAACACCACTCACTCTGTCTGTAGGCCTAAGATTGTGTAGTGTTCCTGTGTCTGCAAGCCTGCTGTAGTAGGTAACGCAACCTGCCATCTGTAACACTGCTGCCAACATACAGGAAGGATGTCCTCCATACTGAAAAGGTGAAGGGACTAGGCCCACATGAGTAAGCATTTTATAGTACTGGGTTGCCATGACGATGGTTAACAGAATCACTACACAACAGGCTGCATGCAGTCAGCAACAGTTGCACACTGATTGGTGCAGAGCCCATCACCTGATCATGTGCATCACCTGCAAAAGCCATGCTGTAATCCATTCAAACCAACTCATTTACTCTACTGAAGAGAGAGAGAAAGAGAGAGAGAGAGAGAGAAAGAAGAGAAAACCAACCAAAGAAAAAAGGATATTGAAAACATATGTATACCACGGAACTTACACAGTGGGGAAAACAGTACTAATGGCCACAACTGGGAAGACAGTACATCTGTCCAAACACTTAAAGGTATGTAAAACACAACTGTATGTAATTTAATGTCTGATGTTGTTTAGATTAATAGGATGTATGTTGTAGAATGTTTGATATGTGCCATCTGTAGTTGTCCCTGTAATGATGTCCCTCTGAACAACTGCTCTGGACAATACTGTCTGTCCCTGTAAGCAGTGGGACATACCCACCAACTGTGCAGATCAGCAATGAATGACAAAGATGTCAGCCATAATATCTGTGTATGTTATGTTAGTATGGAAAAAAGCTGTTGGTGGATGTACTGCCGTCATGATATACACATGTGTGTTAGTGCACAGCACTTGCAGGACAGTCATGTGAATGTGTAATGTAGCATGCACAAATGCCATAGGTGTGTAATAGGCGTACCAGCAATCTCACACCATAGTTACCACCCTAATGTTAGGCTGTGTTCACATGTGGCACCTGTCTGTGTTGTAGAAAGGCAGAACAGTGCAGCTGTGAATGAAAGACGGTTACAGATTGTGGACCGGATGTCTGTATGCACTTCACATATCTGTGTGATACGGACTGTGATGTGTATGTGTACATATAGAGACAAAAATATAGACATAGGTATATCAACAACGTACAACATATATCTACACATATATGTACATAGATGGATATTCATACACATATATATAGTGGCACTGACAATGGCATGCAGGTGCAATAGTCTGTAATAGGTGAGCAAAGATAAGTGTCCCCACAGGGAGCATGGCTACAAACACATAGCACAAAGCATGGCACATACACATAGCACAAAGCTTGGTACAATGTAACATATGTCCCAATGGTAGATAAGCAGCTGACATAACAATTGCAGTCTGTGAACGTGTTGTTGTAGCTGATATGGTGGGGGGGAGACATATATGTGTATTAAGAACTATGGTAACCCTGCTGTATGGATGGCTCATACCTGTTGCCATCTTTTTGTCTTCCAGGAATCATGTCACATTGTCGCCTTCCCACGTACAGTGCTGCAGAAATGGCTATCATCATTGACCACCTTGTACAGTCCTATGTACTTCTTTTTGGCTGGACAGCCCATGACTAGCAGGAGAAGACCGCCCTGTGGAACGAGCTAGTCCACAGGGCCAATGAATTCAGACTGCAGAACCACAGCTATGAGCAGGTCCGGCATCATTACACTGACCTGATTCGCCATGTATGTTGGCGTGCAGCTGCCATAAGGGGGGACCACCTCAAAACAGTGGGACAACCCACCCATCCATCCCTCACCCGTGTGGAGGAGCTTCTCGGCAGCCTAGTGGCACCTGTCTGCCCGCAACATCAACACCTTGGAGGTGGGTGCCAATGACACACCAGCTGAGGAGTGTTCAGGTAAGGTCACAGGGCACATCGGTACACCACTCATGTGTATGCATCTGCAGCTGTACAGGTACATCATGCAGAACTGAGATGTCATATACTTTGCTGCTGTATAGTAGTAATAAACAGCTGTGTAAAAGCTGTAATTTTGTGTAATTCTACTGTTGATGTAATGTAATGCTGCACTCACCTGTTATGAATGCCACAGCTTTGGCCAATAACATCAACCTTCTTGCACTCCTATGTAGGTCCCTCCATGATACAACCACATCAGCAGCCCTGGGCCTGTGAGTATGGTTCATGTTCATGCATGATGATTATCAAGGCATGGAATAGCTATGGGCTATCCCCCATGCACACATCTAACAAACCTACCCATACTGCATGCTGTACACATTCATGTTTTGTTGCTGAGAAATGCACTGCATCACAGTAGAGACCATGCTGGGGTATTGGAAGGGTACAACAGACACATGCAAGGTAACTAACATCCTGTCAAAGTGCAATGTGTCCACAGGGATGTGACATGTGACAGGACACATGGCCTACAGTAGGGACATGTGTGACTCAACACCACCATAGCTGCAGCTGCACACAAGCAGGTTAAGTAAACATTGCAGATGTAACCCTGACCCAACAGCACTTGTCACAGCAGTGTGTGCACTCCAAGGGATGTGCACATGAGTAGATCTTGCAACCATGCAGAGGTCTGGGACATGTGTAGGGCACCCTCACAGCCATGGTAAGGTCCTCTGGTTGTCAGTGTAATAGTAATGTACTGGTCATACATGAACTGCTGATGTTGTGATCTGTAACGCAGACATCAGGCATCCACAACTGATAGCTGTTAACATACCATCCCAAGTATGTGTTGTTACAATACACAGGGGCTGTGAGCAGTGGAGCTGACATAACCGACACAGTACTACAGATGCATCAATGGTATCTACACCTGCGAGGCATGGTGCACAGTACTAGGCAGGGTGCAGAGCAGGCCACAGTAACACCTTGTACATGGGTGCAGTGTTAACACGGGGAGGGGCCATCACCTACCAACAAAGCCCATGCCTCACATACATGTATACTGCCGCTAGCATAATGTCACTATAGTTGCACTGCATGCTGTTGAGCTGCATGTATAAAGCATGTTGACACAAGGCTAATTGGAGGACTGTGTGAACAAATGTTGTGCAACTCCACATGTAGGAGTGTGGGGTGTGTGTGTGTGACTTGGTTGTGTTCGTAGGTGCAATTTAGTGCAGTGTGGATGATGCATGTCAGATGTGTGTGTGTGTGTGTGTCCATGTATGCACAGGTGATAGTCGGATTGACCACATGGCGGTACTTCCCCTTGGGATTGTGCCATACATGGTGTGAGATATGGGACACTAGGACAACCTGTCAGGTATGTGAACACAGGACAGCTGATAGCATAACAAGGGCTGTAACATGTTGCATGCATTGGGAGGTGCAAGACATAACAGGTATGCACATCATATTGCCAGCAGCAGATAAGTAACCAGCTACCCACATATGCAGCACTACAAATGCAATGGAGAATTACCACAGCACATCAGTGAGTGTATCCAGGTAGTACTGTAGTCTGCATGATGGGTCGCTTGTGCAGCGGATGTGGCATGGACTGAGCAAGACTGTAGTGTGAGGCTCTGGTGTGTGACATATGTAATGAATGTAACAGCCCCAACCATATAGGGGCCTCGCACACCATTACTGCCCATACACAGGGTAATACAGGGTGACAGCTATGAGGCAATGTACAACCTACTCCACCCAGGTCATGGAGGCAATGGAGTAACAGGTCAGGTGTGGTAACCACATGTGTAGGCATGGGGAGGGATGATATGTTAATGGGCTGTAGTTATGTGTGTGTATTAGCAAGTGCCATGCAGGAAGGGTAACATATGTAACTGACTGTGGGACTGGCTGCACGGTTGCTGTCAGTGTGAGTGTGTGTGAGTGTGTGTACTGTTATGCACTGCTGTACAGGTCTTAACATGTGTATTTCTTTCCCCCACAGGTGGCGAGGTGGGTCAGGGTCCCTCCTGCTTGCATACTGAGGTAGGTGTCCCTACAGACACCGATGATGATGAAGGTACAGGTGAGGCACAGGTGGGGTTGTCAGAGGCCGACACTGCGCCAACATGTGTCATCACGTTCCTAGCCACCCCAAGCCCACACACAGTTACAGTGCCCCTACAAACCCTATTACATGTGGCCATAGCAAAGGGACAGTTGAGGCTTGGTGGCAATGGCCAGGAAAGTGTAGTGTCCATGCCAACAGTGTTGGATCACAGTCAGCATAGCCAGATGTCTGGAAGGCCACAACATCAGCAGATGTACCATGGTGTTCGTGGGAGGACCACAAGTCATCCTGCCACTGGCAAACACGCCACAACTGGTACCACCAGGAGCATGTTTCAGGCTGTAATGGAGGCACAGGCACGTATGGAAATGTACTCTAGACAGGTCCTGAGGCTGCAGAGGTCTACTTTCGCAGTTGTAAGTGGCAACCTCCATGAACGCACTGTTGCCTTCCATGAATATACTGAGGTCATGGATAGGCAGTGGGGTGAGATGGTTGGCCTCCTCGACCGTGGTATGTCTATGCTAGAATGTGTGGTGGGAGTGGTGTGAAGTCTGTTTGGATGTAGGCCAGATGCACCAGCATCTGGCAGTCAACGTGGATGTGCCAGGACACACAGTCACTCCCGTAGTGGCAGTACCAGCCCCAGCACACTACAGGGGCTGCTGTCCTCACCACAGCAGGCCACATGCACATGACCCTGGCCAGGCCCAGGCGGGACATGGTTCCAGCGGACATATGTCATCAGGGGAGAATAGCACCTCAAGGTCTGTACCTGCACATGCCCATGGAACCCCTGACAGGCAAAGTTGGCGTGTCCATGGCTGGAGGCACGGAACTGCACACCCTGCCAGGTATAGTCTGCAGCTGTCACACATTACCTGTGTGGGGCAGCTACATGGCGGAAATGTGTGTATGCATACCCACACACTATGCAACCACACCTAGGGTGTCCCCATACTGGCACACACCACATCACCACGCCCCAATCAAGGAACCACACCCCTCACCCACACACACGTTAACACATGTTTGGACCACCCTAGGCCTCTGGCACACCTGCAACACACACTGTACATATGATGATACCTGTGCCACATCCCTGTCATCCATAACATCAATGCAGGGACAGGCTAACATGGTTCTGATGCACATGGTGACTGTAATGGGGTGCCACATGGTACCACAGTGTAGAATGTAGTCAGGGGTAATGTGTACTGCATACATGTCAGGTAGTGTAGCCATGCAGCTAGGATGACAGTCACACACCCTATGCATATATACCTGTGCCACATCCCTGCCATCCCTAACACTGATGCAGGGACAGGCTAACATGTTTCTGATGCACACGATGACTGTAATGGGATGCCACAATGTACCACAGTATAGAATATAGTCAGGGGTAATTTGTACTGCATACATGTCAGGTAGTGTAGCCATGCAGCTAGGATGACAGTCACACACCCTGTGCATATGATGATACTTGTGACACATCCCTGCTATCCCTAACATAGATGCAGGGACAGGCTAACATGGTTCTGATGCACACAGGACTGTAATAAAGTGCTGCAATGTACTGCAGTGTAGAATGTAGTCAGGGGTAATGTGTACAGCATACATGTCAGGTAGTGTAGCCATGCAGCTAGGGTGACATTCACACACCCTGAGCATATGATGATACCTGTGCCACATCCCTGCCATCCCTAACATTGCTGCAGGGACAGGCTAACATGGTTCTGATGCATACGGTGACTGTAATAGAGTGCCACAATGTACTGCAGTGTAGAATGTAGTCAGGGGTAATGTGTACTGCATACATATCAGGTAGTGTAGTCATGCAGCTACGGTGACATTCACACACCCTGTGCATATGATGATACCTATGCCACATCCCTACCATCCCTAACATTGATGCAGTGACAGGCTAACATGGTTCTGATGCACATGGTGACTGTGATAGAGTGCTGCAATGTACTGCAGTGTAGAATGTAGTCAGGGGTAATGTGTGCTGCATACATGTCAGGTAGTGTAGCCATGCAGCTAGGATGCATCCCAGCTGTTGGGAACACCAACTGATATCCCCTTACTGTCATTCATTTGTGCTGTAAGCATACATGTGTCAGCAGGAGGATGGTACACAGTCATATTCCGCAGGGGTATGTCAGTGTGGTGGCACCATGGCCATGACATATGTGGTGTACTGTTGCACACATGCCACAGGTATGTATAACAGCTATTGGCTGTGCAAACATGACCAGTGGGCTGTTGGTACAGGTGTTATCTGCACCCTTATGTCAACCCATCCACATACACACACATCCAGACTTGGCGACACTGTGTCTAGACCCTGACCTGGGTATGTAGTGTTACTGAACTGTGTGGCTGTCAATGCACACACAACACCATCTGTAGGGTGAGGTGTGTACCAGGTCATGTGCTACATGCAGACCATCTATAGACATGTACAATATGGTAATGGGGAATGTAATGTTTGTATATGGTGAATACATAGTGTGTCATACCATCATATACACATTGACCGACACAGAACGGGTAGACACACATCTTAGAGACCTGGTTGTATAGTTGATAACTAACTAGTCCATGTGTCCAATGTGTTACTGGTAGGCTGCACACAGCACATGTGTAACTGGGCCATATCCAGTTTACTGTTACCTGTATGGGTGATGGTGACATTGGCCACCTGAGAGTGGTACATGGGACATATACCAGGTTTACCATGGTGTAAAGACCAGGTACACAGCACCCACATACCCCACTGGGTATTGTACACACTAGAACCCATCTAGATACTCTGACATACCCACTATCACATAGTGGCCATGACGCAAAAACAACCCATTGCATATCACAACAGTGTTACCACAGGGATATGCATGTGATGAACATGCCACAGGCATAGCAGGGTGTTGCATTGCGTTGCTACACCTATGGGTGACAACAACAATATCCATACTACTGTGTGGCAATGTGTATTGTAATATGACTATGACTCGGACCGGTGTACCCTACAGATATGCACACATGCACATATACACACACGTGGCAGACATCAATGGGATTCCCATGCCTACCAACCCATTGGTGAAAAACTGTTGTGCTAGCACTGCAAGGCACATGTAGCTGTTAGGGAGTGGAGTGTAACAGGCTACATGTTACGTTAATAGGGTTGAGAGGCACCACACACTATACGGGCCATACGAATAGGTATCCCCCCTAGCCAAACACGTACACCCTGCAATGCACTACCAAATGTCGCGATCACATAACCAGGGCCCATGGCAACATGGGCTCAACATGTTACCTGTACTACATCCCATCTGTATGATGCCAGGCTGTTATTGGTAACATATCATGCAGTACGTTCTGACTCCCATAGGGAATGTATTATGTGTATGCCATCAACTTTACCAGGCTTCAGATACACAGACACAGATATGCAGATACAGGTATACATATACATGATTTTATATATATATATATATATATATATATAAATGTGACTACACATACACATGCACTTATATGAACAGTACAAAACATAAGCTGTAGGTGCACACAATATGGAACAGCCACTATGCCTACAGTTGACTCCTGAATGACTGGACACCATATGTGCCACCCATACAAATGATAAAACACCCACAGAGAGGTCATAGGTGAAACAACACCCACAGGTTTGTTGATATGGTAACCTGTCATCATGTACTATTACGGTTCTACATGCCATGCCATATAGTTGTTCAGACACTGACAACTATATCAATGATGCCATGCCATATAGTTGTTCAGACACTGACAACTATATCAATGGAGTGATGCTACAGTGGACCAGTTACACTCATACAGTAGGTTGGAAAGGTTCACAGCTGTTGCTGTCCAGGCCAAGCCATTCACATTGTACAATAGGAAAGACACACTGGGCCACAGGATACCTAACAATCGGCAATATGTACTCCAGGTGTGTAGTTCACTTGGCTCTATTTACACACTGTACAAACCCAGTAGGAGGTATGGATGTCTTATGACCACATGGGTTGTAACTGCTTCATAACTTGACATAACTGACACCATCACATGCACACCAACACACAGAATAGTTTGTATGGCAGGGAGCAGTAGTCCTGCAGTACCCAGATCCATGACAGTAATGTTTATATAGATGAAGTATGTGGTACTGTACATCCAGATACCTTAAGGCAGCTCAGCCCTGATAACCCCACATTTTGTAGCAGCCTACGTCTTTTCTGGTGCTCCTCCCGGACTCAATTATACAGGGCCATATACCACTGTTACATACACTGGGCTCTGCAATGCATGAGGGCACACATGTATTGTGTAGGTGGCGCCCACACATATATGGCCCCAGCCCCACCATATGTGTGGGGATTACAATGGCAGTGGACTGATGGCCGACATGGCAGTGTGATATACTACCAGCCCACTATGGATCAACCACCAACATGACATATGTGCACAGCTTGGTATGTAGGTGATGGACAGAGGCTGGAGTACAGGCACATATGTGGACAACTATTGCCATACACTACGCAAGGTGCAGGTGTTACAGGATAGTCCATAACATACCCTTAGTCAGGGAATTGCTGGTATGGATGGCCATGGATGTAGCCATGTACTGGTAACACACAACACACACACTGCCAGTGTATTATCTCACACAAGACCTGTGTGATGGACAGACAAGATGTGATAGGCACAGCTCCAGCCAGCATGAGGGTAGGCCCACAGTTCTGTGCTATGCAGACTGACTTCATTCCATGGCAATCTAGTATGTACACCCACACCCAGTAACACCAGTACTGTACAATGCATAACACAACTCCACTTGCAGTCTGTCTGTTCATCCTGATCTTCCGATGAATATGTGGCTGCCCTGAGTGTGCCGCCTCTCCTGCATGGGGTATTGCTACATGCTGTTGGCAGCACTGCTGCCCACACATGGGACAGATGCCCATCGCACAGAAGATGTAATGGGACCATGCACACATGATGTGGGAATCGATAGTGGGTGGTTGCCATGACAGTATTAAATGGATGTAGTACACATGTGTATTTGTATATCTGGCTATCTGGATATGTAAATGTACATAAATTCCCACCATAGTTCCTGGACATGAAGTGTAGGCCACCCCAGCCCCTATGTTTCCAATGTTGTAGTTGCAGGGGATGTCAGGTATCTCTAGCAGGTATACTAGTAGGCTATTGCTACTGTCATTGGGATTGTCTTCACAAACATGGTGTATGTAGCAGGTCACATCTGCTCATAACTTGTGTGCCATTGGTTACTAAACAACATCCAAAGGACATCAGTGTACAGTACTGCTGCTAGCATGTAATACCGCTCTGGACTGCAGCAGAGATATTGGCCAGTATATGTGGTGGTCTGACACAGTCTGTACATTCCATAGGTATACACATATGCCCTTAGCGCTACACATGTGTACCATGCCTCACAATATGGATGTGGATGGTCATGTAGATGGCTATAACACAAGACAAAAGGTATATAAAGTCCACCATAGGTCATGCATTCACACACCCCTGCCTGGCCTGTAACAGTATGACCGCTGGTACAGGGGTGCCATGGCCACATACTACACAATAGTTATTGGCATACATCCGCACTGCATCCCACTGCCCTGTCTGACATACATGACTGTTAGGGGAGGCCCAGCAGCGGGACATCTGGCTAGTATCTGCACATGACATCCCACTGGGTAGCTGCACTCAGCTGCTAGGCATGTCACAATGCACTGTGCAGGCTGCAGGCAGACTGGCTCAACACTAGCCTGCACCTCCCAAGGGGGAATGCACATGTACCTGCATATACAGCAGGCTCCACAGGCATGTCACAGCACAGGGTAGGATACACCTGTGTGACAGTGCATATCCACAACCACTGTAAACACAGCCACAGCCACATATGGTTAGCTAGCATGGTATGACAGTATATGAACTATGTGCTTGATACCATCCTCATATGTGCCACTCACAGACTTCCATACATATACTGGCCTACTACACAGTTTGGTCAGGTGGGTGTCTGTGGTATGGGAAACATGTATTTATGGTCCTACAAACATGTATGCCACTACAGTATCATACAGTGGGGCAGCATGTAACATCTGCAAGTAGGGGAACTAGAACAATGCCATCTACCACAGTCTGTACACAGACTAAGGTACATAGCAACACTACACACACTGTCAACATTCACCATAGGTACACAGACCTCAGTACTGTACAAACATCCTCAGAATGTGCAGGTAATGTAATGTAATGTAACACCTACTGTACATAACATGTGTAGCAGTCAGCTATATCCGTGGCTTGTTCTCAGATATGATGCCACAAAGTATGGTGTACAGCACATATGCACCACTTCATGCATGCACAACATATGTACAAAGGTTGACAGAGGTGTGGCTGGGAGTGCATACACAGGACCAATATTGGCATGCTGCTGTGATGACCACATACATTTACTGTTGTTACAGGGTTGTTGCAACATATGTCCTTTGAGGGATATGACATCTGTGACTACCATAGCTTTCTCCATCTACTGACTGCAATCCTCACACTACCTTCAGCAATCGACAGCTACATGCTCTGTGGGTGTCACATGCAGCCATGGACACAACACTGCCCAGGCTGCAGATGACCCTGCAGATGGTGATTCCCCATCAACATGGAACTGACATGGCTAGTACTGAGACATGTACATCAGCCATATCCACACAATCACTGTGAATGCAACATTACTCCAAATGCGGTATAGCAACACCTACAGGCTGTAGTTATGTTATGCACATCCACCTCCCATTTGCTGCACTGTTTCCACAGTGTATGTTGTTAGAGGTACACTGTAATCCATCTAGGGTGCTGTTTAGCACACACCAGATCTAGTTCCTGCTCACAGTGGGTGACAAGGGCAAATACCACCATCATGTTCCTGAGTATTGGAGTATGTTTCCATACAATTGTCGATGAGGATGTTACCACAGCTGTTTCACATGCAATCAGCAAGGGGAGGGCTGCGATTCATGCAGACTCCATCAGCTGATCATGAGCATTATCTACATTACACATGCTACTGCCTAAGCAAGGCAGGTGTAGGTCTCCACTTCCACTTGAGAGGGGGTGAGGGATGCAGTCAGAGGCTAATACGTGTCAGGGAGAGATGGGAGGGTAAAACTGAGGCATAGTTGTGTCACACACCTAGCAGCACAAGGTATCAAACCCCTGACGACTATGTAGTGCTAGCACAGTCTGCTGCATTTATTGGATGTGCCACATGGGTTACCTGCTGTGGAGCACTCAGAACATAAATGTGATGGGGAGTGACATCTGCAACACTGATACAGTAGCTGTACGGTAGCTGACATATACATGCCTGTCGGCATGAGCAGGTGCCAGCGTCAACACCGCTGCACTCTCAGAAGGACGCACGCACATTGACACATGTTCCCTGCCAGGTGTACAACTCATCGATTGTGGGATTTCCAGATCACATCACTGTGCAGGTATCCCATGCACCACACAGATCATACGAGGGCTGTACAGGTGAAGGGTATGGGAAGGCATCTGACATGCTGCAGTATGCCCATGAGGGTTGTAGGGAGTGTGGATGTGATCATCTGCAGCATGCAGCACACACACAAACACACCGGGTGCCACTACTGACATGCATGTGTGCATGTCTGCACAGGTGTGTGGTGTTCGATTGTGCCAGACAGCTGTTCATGGCTAGGCGATGGGTGTACCTTGGCAACAGGCCACATGATAATGGCCTGCATTGCATTTTCCCACACAGGTGGGTATTGTATCCCCCATCTGGTTACCTGGGTGATCACTGTGTGTGGGCATTGCTGTGCATTGCTTGCCTTGTCTGTGTTCCTTTGTCCATGACATGGACTGCATCTGTGATGTGCATACCTCCCCCATGCATGTACAGTGACATGTGGAACTGTACCTGGGATATCCAGCCCATGTTGTGACCACAGATTATCATCAGATGTGCCAGTCCTGCCCACCTGTGGTGGGGGCTGGTAATGGCCAGCAGCTTTAGCCTGCCCCTACATGGTTTGCATGCTATCAGCATTCCTTAGTGTCAGTGGCATCTGTCCATATGGGCATGTTGTCAGGCATGGTATGTCCATCGTGGGTGACATGTGATGGCACCACAGGTGGTGCAGTTGTCCACTGTAGAAAATGGGGGAGGTGCACTGTCTGCATGTATGTGCATATTGGACAGATGGACTGGGTGTCATGCTTTCTGTGGCCCACTGTTGTCACTCCATAGCTACTATCGGTGGCCAATGTGCAGTGTACTATGCACATATTGGCTGTTACCTAGGCATGTGTGTGTATGACACATTGGTTGAGAGTGTGCTCTGAGTAATACTGGGGTTGCTAACTGTGATTGCCTGGCCTTGATGTCACATGTCTGGGTATGGCTCTGCACCCTGGCCTCTCAGGCATATCACATGTGCTATCCCTGTACAGTGGACATTGTGATATATAATATGGCCACCATATAGGAAAATGCAAAACCCGCTCCACATTGGTCACACAGTCACAACCACTTGTACACAAGTTACACTCACCTGTCATGTTTGGGAGTAGAACCCCTACTGAACTAGTATATGACACTACAGCACTATACAGTTATAGTAAGCATCACGTATTTTACTGGGGGTAGGTCTTGTCCATAAGTGTATTTCACACTGTCTGACATCAGCAGGATTGCCAAAGTAGGGCTTTGAAATGATTGCGAGAGACTAGTCTAAAATGCATTGCTCCCTACACCAACAGTGACACACACAATACATCCGAAACTGCCATGTGTGGGGATGAAACCCAACCATGCATCTAATTTACACTACAGCAGTACGCAGTTACAGCATGCGCTGCAGAGATTACCGGGCTACAGCTCTGCCAGGTGAGTATTTCTAGGTGGATGACATCAGCAGCCTTGCCAAAGTTGGGTATGTGAAATGTACGTCGTGTATGCTACCTAAAAGCATTGCTCTCTACACAGTCAGACATGCACACACAGTTGGCAGATCGGTGGCTAGAACTCCCAACCAACTCCTTAATCACACTATGGCCATACGATGTTACCGGGCATGCTACGGAGATTACACAGCTATGATTGTTCCAGAGGTGTACTTCAAGTTTCATGACATCAGCAGCCTTGCCAAAGGAGGGTATTCGACTTGTAAGGGGTGTGAGTAGCCTAAAAAGAATTGTTCTCTACACAGTCAGTGACAGACAGATACGCACACATATGCACAGTTGCTGCGTCTGGGGTTTGACCTCCTACCTAACTACATTATCACAAGTACGCAGTTACAGTATGCACTACAGAGATTACTGGGCTACAGCTCTCCCAGGGGAGTATTTCTAGGTGGGTGACATCAGCAGTCTTGCCAAAAGTGGGTATGTGAAATGTATGGGGTGCAAGTGACCTGAAAGCATTGCTCTCAACACAGTCGGACATGCACACATAGTCACTAGGTCGGGGCTAGAACTTCCAACTAACTCCTTAATCACACTATGGCCATACAATGTTACGGGATGTGCTATGGAGATTACTTGGGTGTGATCGTCCCAGAGATGTAGTTCAAGTTGTGTGACATCAGCAGCCTTGCCAAAGGAGAGTATTCGGCTTGTAAGGGATGTGAGTGCCCTAAAAAGCATTGCTCTCTACACAGTCATTGACAGACAGACATGCACACACACTTGTCACATCTGGGGTTCGACCTCCTACTAAGTACATTATCACACTAGAGCAGTACACAGTTACAGCATACACTACGGAGATTACTGGGCTACAGCTCTCCCAGTGGAGTATTTCTAGCTGGGTGACATCAGCAGCCTTGCCAAAGGTGGGTATGTGGAATGTATGGGGTGTGAGTTACCTAAAAGCATTATTCTTTACACAGTTGGACATGCACACATACACACAAAGTTGGCAGCTAGAACTCCCAACTAACTCCTTAGTCAAACTATGGCCATACGATGTTACGTGATGTGCTATGGCGATTACTCAACTGTGATTGTCCCAGAGGTGTATTTCAAGTTACGTGACATCAGCAGCCTTGCCAAAGGATAGTATTCGACTTGTAAGGGGTGTGAGTGGCCTAAAAAGCATTGATCTCTTCACAGTAAGTGACAGACAGACACATACACACAGATTTACACAATCACAGTTGCCACATCTGGGGTTTGATCTCCTACCTAACTACATTATTACACTACAGCAGTACGCAGTTACAGCATGTGCTACAGCTCAGGTGAGTATTTCTAGGTGGGTGACATCAGCAGCCTTGCCAAAGTTGGGTATGTGAAATGTAAGGGGAGTGAGTAACCTAAAACCATTGCTCTCTACACAGTCAGTGAGAGACTGACACACATGCACAGCTGTGATGGCTGGGGTTAGAGCTCCTACCTAACTAGTCTAACACACTGCAGCAGTTATGGGACACGAGATTACTGGCCTACAAGTCTCTCAAAGGTGTATTACACATTGGATAACTTCAGCAGGCTTATCAGGGTATTGCTATGGGGTGGCCAGTGTGTGGTTGGCCCATACACCATTCATGTAAGGGTGACATTCCACAGGCAGCCACACATAGGGTCATATGTCACAGGTGAGTGTCTAGGGCAACTAGCTGACTATGTCCTTGTACAGCCATGTTGCACAGCTGGCACGTGGACCACATAGTCTGCGGTGCTGACAGGTACTGGTCGCTAGTAACTGCAGTGGGTGACATGTGCAACTGATGTGTTTGGAGCCCTTTGGCTGTGTGCTCAGTAGGTCAGGCTTGGATGGCTCCTTGTTAAGGTCACCCTCTTCCACAAATCTATATCCATCTACCTTTGGCGTGTTATGATGTGTTGTCCTTACATATATATTTTGTGTTATTTGATGGAGAATATTTCCAACAAAAGGAAGGGGTTTCCATGGGGGCAGCGTGTGCGCCCACATACGCTAACATAGTGTTGTCCAAATGGGAAGAGAATTATGTGATACATTCTGATTATAGTAAAGATTGGTTATTGTATCGGAGATTCCTTGACGATATTGTCATTTTTTGGACGGGTGGATACAATAGATTTTTAGAGTTTTTGGAGTATATTGGTCACAGTACTGATTATTTAAAATTCACATACAATATTAGTTCTGAGGTATTACATTATTTAGATATTGAAATTGTCAAAAATAGATCTGAGCAGAAATACGAGTCCAAAGTATTTAGGAAAAAGACATACGTCAATTCTTATTTACATTTTGGCAGTGCTCACCCCCTGCACTGTAAAAGAAATATAGTCAAGGGACAATTTGTGAGGGGGTCGAGAATGACCAGCCTCAACTTAGATTTTGACATAGAATGTAATAAGTTGGAAAGTATGTTCCTGGACAGGGGGTACCCCAGAACTTTTGTGACCAATATAAGGACAGAGGTGGAAGAAGGGAGAGGCGACAGATTTCAACCTATTCTGGGTATGAGTAATTTTATGACAATTGCAGAAGGACGAAGTAAGGTTGAATCTAAGGAAGATCCCTTTCAAAGAAATTTGATTGTGGAATTTAATAGAAACAATTATAGTTTGAGAGATACACTAGACAAAGAATGGAATAAATTCATAGCCCTTTCAGATATAGCGGAAATTAATAATATTAGACCAAGGATTACCTATAGAAATTCAAAAAGTATAAAGAACTTACTAGAGAAAAGGAACACCAACACACCAAGCAAGAATAACAAAAGGCTTGGAACTTTTAAGTGTGGTAGGTGTAGGCAATGTTCCCTGGTTAATAACAAGAGTGAAATATTTTTAGAAAGTAGAAATTTGTTGATAAAAAGTAAGGGCTTTTATAATTGTGAGACAAAAGGGGTGGTGTATCTTGCAACTTGTGATCAAAGTTCTTCCTACTACGTAGGAAAAACAGAAAGGGAGCTGAGGAAAAGAATGTATGAACATTCTTATGACATTCTGAGAGAAAAAGAGACAAATGCTCTCTATAGACATAGTAAGGATTGCATAGGATGTAGTTTTCACTTTTTTGTCCTTCAGCAGGTTCAAAAAGACGCTAGGGGTGGTATATGGGAGGAAATCCTAGAGAGTAGGGAATTGTGGTGGCAGATATACTTAGAAGCAGGAAAAAAGCCTGGATTAAATGATTTTCTAAGTATTGTCTCCCTATTAAAACTGAAGGCTAACAAAATATAAGGGCTATATCAGGTTTTAGCACTAGGGGGCAATGTTGGATTGGTTTTAATATTTCAGTCACAAGTCTTATATTTAATGCACTTATAATATAATTTTTAAAAAACCTTACATTTCATATTTATATATGAATTAAATGTAGTTTTTATTGTATTTATTATTCACATTTACTGCATTATTGTCAGAAGATTTCACAAGTTTTTAAAGTTTTTAACATGGATTAAACGTGTATTTATTTAATATTCATGAGGGATGAGTTAGGCTGATTTGCACATTTAAATAGTTTTTAAAAGTTTTTATTGGATGAAGTCTAATGAGTGTTGATATATAAATGGGTAACTAAACATCAATGGTTGTCTGATGAAGTCCACTTTTATGGATGAAAACGCATGAGATTGTTTGTGAACTTAAAACGCGTTTACGTGTTTACCTTTGTGTGATATTAAAAGTTTTTAAGAAGCATCGAGTGTTCCTTTGGGCTACTGCACTTCGGAGAGGTTATTTGGTTGTTTAAGTGCTGTACACGTTTTCGTTTATTGGTCTTTTTGTGTTCAAGCCGAGAGGGAACACTTGCTTTGTTGGCCGCAATGAGTCTGGAAGGACAGGAAGAGCTTGGCCAATCGAGGAAACTGATTGGCCAGCTCACTGAACTGATAGATTTGCTCACTCCTCTTTGCTCTAGCTTGTTGGTGCAACATGCAGGTGTGCATGTAAACAGAAACGGAACCGAAAGGCTAAACTCTAACAACAGCAAAAGGAAAAGGGAGCTTATGGGCGAAGATGACGACGCCGGTGACCTTCTTGATGATAGAGGAACTTGTTTTAATCCACATAATACACCGAGCATCTTTGGGGCCGAAGCTGAAGGAACTGGAGTCCTAAATGAAGTATTGACTGAATCTGGGGCTCGTGCAAAGAAGCAAATTATTAACGGCTCATGCACAGGTACTGTTTTCTCTAATATGAGCGCCACTTCTACAAATGAATGGCTAAAAAGAGACTTTTCGTTTAATAGTAATATTGATATAGGCACGAAGCTCTTGGATGGAGAGCCTTACTTTTTGAAACTAGACAAGCTTAAGGCTTTGATGACAAAGTTTAAAACAGTTAACATTGAGAATGCATATTTGAAAGAGTGTTTAAAGAAAGAAATTGTACCTAAAGGACTTCGTGTATGTAAATATCCAAATAATGTTGAACAGGGTTCTGTTTTTCATACTAGCTTGGTCAAAGCATTTAATAGATGTGGTTTAGATATTGTGAGACTCATTATTGAAGAAAATGAAAGGAAACAGGAATGTTTAAATATTGAAATTGAGGAATTAGATGCTTATATAAAAAAGATTTAATACATGGGATTAGGACAGAAAGGGAGAAGTATTATAAAATCAGACAGGACATTGATGCAAAATGTGAAGAGGTTTTACAACGGAAAATGGGAAAATTAAAAAGGGATATTATGGATTATGAAACTGGTAATAATTACCCCAAACCATCATTTTCTAAATGGGATTCTAAGGTCAGTAATAATACTAAATGGAACAAAACAGGCATTAGTAACAACAACTATAGGAAGGATAGTTACTATGACCATGAATTCCCTCCATTAGACAGAGAAATGCAGGAGGGATATACACCTCAAAATGGAAGGGGGAATTTTCGCATGGGGGGGGGGGAGAAGGGGGAGGGGGAGATTTTAAGTTGTAGCCCCCCCACCTATGATACAGTTTCTGATGATATTGTGATTGAAGACATTAACTATACATATAGAGACTTTTCTATTTACAATTATTGCAACTTTCCACTTGATAAAAACCATTTCAGTTTACTTAGTAAAGGGTTCAAGTTTATACCTTGGACTAAGGGGGACATTGCCACCACAATTATGGATGTTAAATTATTTGTTAGGAAAATTAATCTAGGGATTTTAGCCACTAGTAATGGTTTCCAGAATAATACTAATAAGTTTGATTTAAGAAGGAAATCTACATTCAATCCACCCCTTTTACCAAAGATAAAAAACTTTGAAAAAATATTAGATGAAAAAATTAGAGAAACCCAAATGAAGAATAAGTGTAGGTACATAAATAACTTAAATAAAGGGGAGAATGACACGTTAATGGAATTGATTAATAACAAATCAGTAAGAATAATGAAACCTGATACGGGTGGGGGGGGTAGCAATAATGGATAATATTACCTATGAAGGTAAAATGAATATGATCCTTAGGGACGAACATAAATATATAGTAGTTTCAAGAAACGAAGTAAATATAGCATATCAACGCATAGATATTCTATTGAAAGACTATATGCTAGAAGGAATTATAGATATGAACCTATTTAAATTTCTAAATGTTCAGAAACCTAGAATAGCAACTATGTTCGGCATCCCTAAGGTTCATAAAGATTGGACAAACCCCCCACTTAGACCGATAGTAACAGCTGAGGGTTCTAAGATGACACCCTTAGCGAAATACATAGATTTTAAAACAAAACATATTTGGGTCAAGAATAAGAATATTTTGAAGGATTCTTGGGATTTGTTAAAACAATTAACTCCAGATACTTTTAAGGAAGATTTGTTATTCATTACCATTGACATAGTGGATTTGTTTTCTAGCATTCCACATGATCAGGGTATGAAGATGTTTGAGGAAAGTATATTTTTGGACAACACTATGACTCAGAAGGAAAAAATTTTATCAGTAGCCCTCATGGACATAGTGTTAAGATATAATTTTGTGTTATTTGATGGAGAATATTTCCAACAAAAGGAAGGGGTTTCCATGGGGGCAGCGTGTGCGCCCACATACGCTAACATAGTGTTGTCCAAATGGGAAGAGAATTATGTGATACATTCTGATTATAGTAAAGATTGGTTATTGTATCGGAGATTCCTTGACGATATTGTCATTTTTTGGACGGGTGGATACAATAGATTTTTAGAGTTTTTGGAGTATATTGGTCACAGTACTGATTATTTAAAATTCACATACAATATTAGTTCTGAGGTATTACATTATTTAGATATTGAAATTGTCAAAAATAGATCTGAACAGAAATACGAGTCCAAAGTATTTAGGAAAAAGACATACGTCAATTCTTATTTACATTTTGACAGTGCTCACCCCCTGCACTGTAAAAGAAATATAGTCAAGGGACAATTTGTGAGGGGGTCGAGAATGACCAGCCTCAACTTAGATTTTGACATAGAATGTAATAAGTTGGAAAGTATGTTCCTGGACAGGGGGTACCCCAGAACTTTTGTGACCAATATAAGGACAGAGGTGGAAGAAGGGAGAGGCGACAGATTTCAACCTATTCTGGGTATGAGTAATTTTATGACAATTGCAGAAGGACGAAGTAAGGTTGAATCTAAGGAAGATCCCTTTCAAAGAAATTTGATTGTGGAATTTAATAGAAACAATTATAGTTTGAGAGATACACTAGACAAAGAATGGAATAAATTCATAGCCCTTTCAGATATAGCGGAAATTAGTAATATTAGACCAAGGATTACCTATAGAAATTCAAAAAGTATAAAGAACTTACTAGAGAAAAGGAACACCAACACACCAAGCAAGAATAACAAAAGGCTTGGAACTTTTAAGTGTGGTAGGTGTAGGCAATGTTCCCTGGTTAATAACAAGAGTGAAATATTTTTAGAAAGTAGAAATTTGTTGATAAAAAGTAAGGGCTTTTATAATTGTGAGACAAAAGGGGTGGTGTATCTTGCAACTTGTGATCAATGTTCTTCCTACTACGTAGGAAAAACAGAAAGGGAGCTGAGGAAAAGAATGTATGAATATTCTTATGACATTCTGAGAGAAAAAGAGACAAATGCTCTCTATAGACATAGTAAGGATTGCATAGGATGTAGTTTTCACTTTTTTGTCCTTCAGCAGGTTCAAAAAGACGCTAGGGGTGGTATATGGGAGGAAATCCTAGAGAGTAGGGAATTGTGGTGGCAGATATACTTAGAAGCAGGAAAAAAGCCTGGATTAAATGATTTTCTAAGTATTGTCTCCCTATTAAAACTGAAGGCTAACAAAATATAAGGGCTATATCAGGTTTTAGCACTAGGGGGCAATGTTGGATTGGTTTTAATATTTCAGTCACAAGTCTTATATTTAATGCACTTATAATATAATTTTTAAAAAACCTTACATTTCACATTTATATATGAATTAAATGTAGTTTTTATTGTATTTATTATTCACATTTACTGCATTATTGTCACAAGATTTCACAAGTTTTTAAAGTTTTTAACATGGATTAAACGTGTATTTATTTAATATTCATGAGGGATGAGTTCAGGCTGATTTGCACATTTAAATAGTTTTTAAAGTTTTTATTGGATGAAGTCTAATGAGTGTTGATACATAAATGGGTAACTAAACATCAATGGTTGTCTGATGAAGTCCATTTTTATGGATGAAAACGCATGAGAGTGTTTTGTGAACTTAAAACGCGTTTACGTGTTTATCTTTGTGTGATATTAAAAGTTTTAAAGAAGCATCGAGTGTTCCTTTGGGCTACTGCACTTCGGAGAGTTTATTTGGTTGTTTAGTGCTGTACACATTTTCGTTGTCCTTACATATATGTCTGTGTTCCTATCCACTGTGTTTGCAAGGCATGAGTGGTGCATACTGATATGTATCTGCAGTAACTATTGCAACCACTGGATATGTCTGGTCCACTGGTGTTTGCATACATGGCCTTCATGTGTTTAAGTGTGTGAGCATGCCCAGTATGACGTTTCAGTATGTTGATGACTGATATTGCCTTCATTACTCTAAGTGTGTGAGCATGCCTAGTAAGGTCGTCTGTTATGCATGTGTGGAGCATGTCTGGTGGTTTGTACTGCACAGCTAACCTTTGTATTGGACACCGACAGGTAGCATGCTGTGTCTGCACTGTATCTACTGATCATTTGGCATTGACTGTTGCAACATGTCTGCATAGCGAGGGGTACACCTGACTATTTCTATGTTTCTACACAGGAGTGGGGGGACACACTTGACTGTTACTGTATTTCTATGTGAGGTGGAGGGCCACACCTGACAGTTGTACACATTTGCTAGGACTGTACTGGTATGTCCTGTAGTCTGATTCTGTCAGTGGTCTTACTCATCATGCTGGCTACGCCATACCGGTGTACTTCAGTTTCTATCTTTTGATTGCATACACATTGGTTTCAGACTTACTAGCTGTCACAACTGACATCCCACTACCTGGCCTGCTGTGGTTTATCTGTGTAGGCCTGGGTGGGGCCAGCCATACCCCTCATTCAGAGGCCATAGTATGGCATTTGTTTGTGTTTGTCTACACCTGTTCTGCTGGCTGTGGCTGTTGCTGGGTATGTGACCCCCCTCCTGACTGGCATGTGTGAGTCACTTATCCTGTGGGTGTCCCAGTATTGCGGGTGGTGCTGCAGGGCTGCCTATGTCAGATGCACATAGTACACTGCCAATGTATGGTTAGGCACAGGTAGTGTAATGTTTGGCATCCCTTTTACTGCATGTGAGAGTCAGAGAGGGGTCCTATTCCCTAGGTTCCTCCCGTGTCCGTGTATGTGCTATGCATTGCCTCTTTGCCAGGGCCAGGGCATACTGGGCACACCTCCTTCTGCCTACTGGGGCAGGTTCAGATTGTTCCTCCTCCGAGTCACTCTGCCTGTGCAGGCCTTGGCATTGGTGGGGGGCTATATGGCCCTGCCCTTTGCTGCCCCTGCTGCAGTGGTTTCCGCAGGATCATACTGTGTAGCATGGCACATGCAAGGATGATTTGGGTACATGTAGTTGGTGAGTACTGCAAGGCTCCACCGGATGTGTCCAAGCACTGGAACTGTGAATTGAGAATCCCAAACACATGCTCTATTATGATTCTTGTTTGTGCGTGTGCCTCATTATGGAGTTCTTGTTTGGGTGTGTGGGCATTTCTGATGGCTGTCATCAGCTACAGCTCCAGTTCGTATCCAGCATCCCCAACTAGGTGACCATGTGGGATGTCCCCATTGGCACATTTTTTGTACAGCTGCATCAGATGCTAGGTGTGGGAATCGAGATAACTTCCAGGGCAGCCAGCACACATGTTCAGTATTATGCCCTGGGCATCGCACACCACCTGGCAGTTGATGGAGGGGAAGCCCTTGCAGTTGATGTAAACCCTACCCTGCTCACCAGGTGGTGCTTTCATGTGTATGTGCGTGCAGTCTATTACACCCACTACCTCAGGGTATTCTGCTATTTGGTGGAAGAGACGCATACTGCTGGAAAGCGCCTCACGGGTGAGGGGGAAATATATGTGCTCATCAACATGTGCTGCCATGGCATCCAGGAACTGGTGGAGTACCCTGGATGCTGATGACTGTGAGATCCCCATCATATCCCCAGTCAGCCTTTGGAAGGTACCTGTGGCTAGTATTCTTAGGCCTACACATACCTTAATTTCCACTGGGATGGGTTCCTCTCTGTTAGTTCTGTGTGTCAGGCATGGCCGTCACAGCTCAACAATATGCTGTAGGAGGTCCCTGTCCACCCTATAGTGCTCCACTATCTCCAGCTCATGTACCCCTTGATAGTTGACTCTGGTTCTGTACACTCTTCTCTATCTCCTCACTGTGGGTTGGTCGGCAGCATTTCGATCCTCGCCACCCTCAGCTTCTTCCACAAGTTGTATGATAGCTATTGCAGCCCCTAACATTTTGCTGTTGTGAGTGTTAAAAGTTCCCCACTTGTTTACACCGGTTGTGTAGGGTGTGGGAAAAAACTGAGGTGTAGGTGTTTGCATAGTTTATAGTGGAGTTCTGAGCTTGGCTGGTCTACTTCCTGTGTAAATGGCTGGTAGCAATCCGTTTCACCTGGCAGCGAACCTAGTACCCCTTGATTAACTTCCTACTGCTGATTTTCCTGCCCATTGCCCTTCTGATTCATCCCGGGGGTGCGCCGTGCAATCGGTGTACTGCAATGTGCGCACTGCTACTATTTCCTGGGTTCACTTCCTTTATCTTCCTGTAGATCCCATTGCATGGCACGTACACCCACTTACACTGTGTCATACATGCTTGGCAAGTTTAGACACACCTCCTGGCTTTGCTGTGCTAAGGTGGATGCAACCCCGAGCCACAGGGCTCCAATCCACTGACAGTATGCCTGACACTCCCACACATGATGTCACCTACCTCCTAGTCTTGCACTCAGCTATCCATACTCATACACTGTTTGGACCTGTCTCACATGCTGGGGAAAACCGGGATTTACTATCCTTCCTCTTATTTGCATAGAATTGCCTGCTAATGCATAGTTACTTGTGTCACACTGTGCCTCCGCATAGTTACATGTGTCACACTGTGCCTCCCCCCTTAGCAACCACTACTCACTGGCCAAGTTGCCTTTTGTCTGCCATTGACTTGCATGGTGGAATACTGATTTTAGTTAGACTGTTGTTTTTAGGTTTATTTTCTTATTTCCCCACCCGTCCCGTTTGCGCACCGCTGCACTATGCTTCAACGGATGTGATCGGCGGATATATCATAAAAGTTGTATTTTGTACATTTGGCATTGTTTGCAATGCCAGTGGCCTTCTACTTGGCCATTGGCATGCTTCCTCAATGCTATGCAGCCTTTATTTGGTGCTGTCATAACTGTGTTTTGCAGTTTGCAGTGTCGTACTCGGTTACTAACCGAGTACATTTCTGCATATTACGCTAGTCCTGCATGACCTGATCCCTGCTTTCTGGATGGAAAATTTACCTCATTTGCATGGTTTTCACCTGCAAATGGGGTGATTTGCATACAGGGGCTGGGGACGTGCAGCACTAGTGCTACAGCTCTGGCGCATGTTAGACAAATATACGTGGATCGCTCGGCTGCCATATTGGCAACATTTCGTCTAATACAAATAATGCATGCCATGCAAGCTTTTGAGAATCCGGGGGTTTAACTTCGCTTAGTGTGTGTATTGCTGGGTTAACTGAATGTCAGATCTAAGTAATATGCTAATTAGAAGTGTTAAAGTGCTGGTGATTTTGTTTTCTTTGTTAATGTGTAACACATTCCTTTCACAGCTTACTTATGAAGCAAGTAACACTTAAAAAGGCTGAGAATAAAAGAATGCTTCAGTTGTGTGAGAATGCTGGAGTCTTGCTTGCCTTGCTTCCTGCCTGCTTCTTGAGCTGTTTTGAAGAAAATCTAGGTCAAAATGATGTCGATGAAAACAGAAATAAACTTTCTTTTTTTCTAGTATATATGTGAGAAATCTACACAAAACAACATTTTTTTTGTTTTATTAGAAGTGAAGAATTGGTAAAACAAAAGCTATAGTAATGTTTTATATCGAGCTGTTGCTGGCATATAATTTTCTTACATTTTGCTGAATGTTAATAGCTTATGCTTAAACTTACAGAGAAATTAGCAGTTACCATGTGTGTGAGTTGTCATTTTCACATGCTGTAATCAAATTCTGGTAGGAAGTGAAGCTTAGTTCAGAACAGCAGTTCACAATGGCTACACAAATTCATATCACACAAGCACAAATTATTTTATTTAAGTAAAGATTTCTTGTAACACTAGAATTAATAAGAAGAGTAAACATCTTATGAATAATATGGATGTTCACACAGAATAAAAGAAAGTCATAAGGAAAAAAGGATCATTTGTTGTTAAATAAAGTCATACTGGAGAACTGTAAAAAGGGGAAGAATTTAAGTATGGCATGGGTTGACTATAAAAAAGCATTTGATAGTATTCCACATTCATGGATACAAGAGTGCTTAAAAAATATAAGATGCACCTTACACTGATCAACTACATTACAGTGACCATGAAACAGTTGCAGACCACTTTGCAATTAAGCCATGATAAAGGACAGATTATTATCCCAGGGATAAAAATTCAAAGGAGGATATTCGAGGATGACTCTCTGTCACCATTGCTATTCTACCTTGCCATTAACCCAATAAGCTGTTTACTTAACAGTTTAGGCCATGGCTATAATTTGGTTCCTAGAAAACAACAAAGTGTGAAGACTTCTCATGTTCTCTTTGTCGATGATTTAAAACTGTATGGCTCATCAGATGAGGAACTGAAAGCACAGCTGCAGGTTGTCAAAACTTTTTCAGATGATATAAGAATGTCATTTGGTCTTGATAAGTGTGCAAAAGCAACCCTTAAAGAAGGAAAAGTGCAGCACCAGGAAACATCAGTTTGGGACAAGAATGTGATATAAAAGAACTTAAGCAAGAGGGAGTGTATAAGTATTTGGGAACTGATAAAGGATCAAAAATAAAACCTGAACAATTGTGAATAAAACTTGGTAAGGAATATTTTAGAAGACTTAAATTAATTCTGAAAACAGCACTGACATCTAGGAACAAAATCCAATATATAAACCAATTTGCTTTTCCTGTTCTAACTTACAGTTTTGGAGTGATTTACTGACCCCAAAATGTGTTGGATAGATTAGATAGGAAAACAAGAAGAATGCTTCATGCTTACCAAATGATTTATATAAAAATACCAAGATTACACATTCCACATTCTGAAGGACAGATGGGCTTACTTGAAATTGATTACATGATCTGCAATCATAGGACTGCACACATATTAGTTGACCTCACAAGACCCAAATGTAGTGAAAGTTTTGAAACACAACAAAAATAAATCAAGATGACTTCTTTGCTTAATTTAGCAGAAGCATATCAGCGTCAAGCTGGAATGGAACTCAAACTCTTTCCAGGCTTGATAGTTGTTGATGAAGCACCTACCAAGAGGAGGAAATGCTGAGAGAAGAAAGGAGCCACTTTTAAGATTTTAAGTATTTTCTACTGATTTATTTCTTAGAAAAACTGCATTGCCGCCTACTTTTTGGCATTTTCTTGCTTGCAAAAGTTGATATCTGTGTTAGAAACAGTATTTAGAACATACCTAGAGCCTGTTTATTGCATTTTTTGTGTTGCACTTAATTTAAAATCGTTTTTTCTTAAAATTGCATTTTACCTGCCTCTGACCTAGCACACACGTGTTGGGGTCATTTATTGCACTGTTCTGACTAGCTTGCCACTTGTGTGCTTCTGCTATCCTTAAACAAAAAAACTTGCTATTTTCCCACTTTCTATAATTTAAAAAAAGTTCTGTTACAGAGTTGCTGTTCTGAACTGTTTGTGTTTCTTGGAGGCCAGTGCGTACTTGAGCTAAAAGGAAGCCTCTGTGTTCACCAGTGGCAGTGGTTAACACTGAGCAGCCTGCCTGTCCCTGTAGGAGCAGTTACTGCCTAGCAACTATAGTTTTATTGGCCATTTTGCATCAATTTCAAACTCCTTGATCTCTCTTTCTTAAAACCCTGCAGCTGCATAGTTTTGGCATCTTTCCAGGCTTGATAGTTGTTGCTGAAGCACCTACCAAAAGGAGAAAATGCTGAGAGAAGAAAGGAGCCACTTTTGAGATTTTAAGTATTTTCTTCTGATTTATTTCTTAGAAAAACTGTATTGCCACCTACTTTTCGGCATTTTCTTGCTTGCAAAAGTTGATATCTGTGTTAGAAACACTATTTAGAACATACCTAGAGCCTGTTTATTGCATTTTTTGTGTTGCACTTAATTTAAAATCATTTTTTTTCTTAAAATTGCATTTTACCTGCCTCTGACCTAGCACACACGTGTTGGGGTCATTTATTGCACTGTTCTGACTAGTTTGCTACGTGTGTCTCTGCTATCCTTAACCAAAAACAAAAAAAAACAAAAAAATCTTGCTATTTTCCCACTTTCTATAATTTAAAAAAAAGTTCAGTTACAGAGTTGCTGTTCTGAACTGTTTGTAAGTTTCTTGGAGACCAGTGCTTACTTGGGCTAAAGGAAGTCTCTGTGTTCACCAGTGGCAGTGGTTAACACTGAATGGCCTGCCTGTCCCTGTAGGAGTGGTTACTGCCTAGAAACTGTAGTTTTATTGGCCATATTGGGTCAATTCCAAGCTCCTTGATCTCTCTCTTTAAAACCCTGCAGCTGCGTGGATTTGGCATCTTTCCAGGCTTGATAGTTGCTGCTGAAGCACGTACCAAGAGGAGAAAATGCTGAGAGAAGAAAGGAGCCACTTTTGAGATTTTAAGTATTTTCTTCTGATTTATTTCTTATAAAAACTGCATTGCTGCCTACTTTTCAGAATTTTATTGCTTGC
This sequence comes from Protopterus annectens, assembly GCF_019279795.1. Lineage (NCBI taxonomy): Eukaryota > Metazoa > Chordata > Ceratodontiformes > Protopteridae > Protopterus > Protopterus annectens. The sequence continues at coordinate 14,561,199 of NC_056734.1, forward strand.
AAAAATTGATATCTGTGTTAGAAACAGTATTTAGAACATACCTAGAGCCTGTTTATTGCATTTTTTGTGTTGCATTTAATTTAAAATCGTTTTTTCTTAAAATTGCATTTTACCTGCCTCTGACCTAGCACACATGTGTTGAGGTCATTTATTGCACTGTTCTGACTAGTTCGCTACTTTTGTGTCTCTGCTATCCTTAAACAAAAACAAAAAAACAAAAAAATCTTGCTATTTTCCCACTTTCTATAATTAAAAAAGTTCAGTTACAGAGTTGCTGTTCTGAACTGTTTGTAAGTTTCTTGGAGGCCAGTGCTTACTTGGGCTAAAGGGAAGTCTCTGTGTTCACCAGTGGCAGTGGTTAAGACTGAGCAGCCTGCCTGTCCCTGTAGGAGTGGTTACTGCCTAGAAACTGTAGTTTTATTGGCCATTTTGGGTCAATTCAAAACTCCTTGATCTCTTTCTCTTAAAACCCCGCAGCCGCGTGGTTTTGGTGTCTTTCCAGGCTTGATAGTTGTTGCTGAAGCACCTACCAAGAGGTGAAAATGCCGAGAGAAGAGAGGAGTCACTTTTGAGATTTTAAGTATTTTCTTCTGATTTATTTCTTAGAAAAACTGCATTGCCGCCTACGTTTCGGCATTTTCTTGCTCGCAAAAGTTGATATCTGTGTTAGAAACATTATTTAAAACATACCTAGAGCCTGGTTATTGCATTTTTTATGTTGCACTTAATTTAAAATAGTTTTTTTCTTAAAATTGCATTTTACCTGCCTCTGACCTAGCACACACGTGTTGGGGTCATTTATTGCACTGTTCTGACTAGTTTGCTACTTGTGTGTCTCTGCTATCCTTAAACAAAAACAAAAAACAAAAAAATCTTGCTATTTTCCCATTTTCTATAATTTAAAATAAAGTTCAGTTACAGAGTTGCTGTTCTGAACTGTTTGTAAGTTTCTTGGAGGCCAGTGCTTACTTGGGCTAAAGGGAAGTCTCTGTGTTCACCAGTGGCAGTGGTTAACACTGAGCAGCCTGCCTGTCTCTGTAGGAGTGGTTACTGCCTAGAAACTGTAGTTTTATTGGCCATTTTGGGTCAATTCCAAACTCCTTGATCTCTCTCTTAAAACCCTGCAACTCTCTTTTTGCACCGTCTTGCACACAGAGCAGCGTCGGGCAGCGCTGGTTAGCTGTGGTATACTATACCTGGCTCCACAAAGTCTGCACTGCAAATTTTCCCTTAGAACTAGGCAAGCCTCAACTCAAGTGCTTCAGATCAACTGCTCTTATTGCAGCACTTGCATAACCCAAATCAGCACTTGTCCAAATCTCCTAGACAACTTTTATTTTCCAAATCTCCTAGACAGCACTAATATAATACAGCATAAGAACCTCGATTGTCCGCAAGACAAATGAAAGTTACTTTTCCAAGCATGTCCAGAGGTCAGCTTCAGGTGTACTCTCCAGTTTATCTGGTAGAATTGGGCATCCTGAGGCAATGTCACAACTGCCTCATGTATACAGACAGCCCTCTCCTCTTACCTCTAGACACAAACACTTGTGAGAGATGCAAATACACAGCCAGACTGGAGGCTAAGCTCTCTCAACCCATGACTGTAACAGACAGTCAAGAGGAGAAGAGACACACTAGCATCACACCACCAGTCACACATGGATCTACAAAGCAAGCACTGGCAAAACATTCACATAAATACACAAAAACATATTCAGAGGTTTTAGGTACCAATCTGAAAAAGAAACAGTGCCCTTCAAAGCAGACAAGCAAGCAACCTGCACCTCCAAACACAAGCCAGAAAACACATAATTCAATTCAGCAGTGTGCCTCATGACAGCCCCTAAGGCAAAATACCATACCCAGCACGCTAGTAATAGGAGACTCTGTAGTAAGGCACACAGATATTCCACTCACCAGGCTGAACAAGGAGAAGGTTACTGTCAGCTGCCTGTCGGGTGCTAGGATCCGCCACATAACACAGGCACTTAGGTCACTCCAGAACAAGTACAAGTATGATGCTGTCATTGTACATGTTGGTGTGAATAATCTAAGACGTACCTCCCTGGACTACATGAAAAGAGACATCGAGGAGCTCTCTGATCATGTAGCCCAAGCTGGTATGACCCTAACCTTGAGTAGCATACTACCTTCACCTAGAATGATACCACAATACAAAGACAAAATGATCACTTTCAACAATTGGCTAAGCTTCTGGTGTCATTCTAAGGGGATCCAGTGTCTGTCTGCCTGGGATGACATGATAGACAAACCTCGCTGTTTCACCAGAGATGGTTTGCACCTGTCACCCCTAGGCTTTCGAATACTGGCCAAGGCTCTTGCCGTCCCCATAGTGCCTTTTTTAGGCAAGGCTCAAAGGACAAACCAACCACCGTAACCAGCACAGGTAACCAAAAACTAAGGGTAATGCTAGTCAACGCCAGAAGTCTCAACCTCAAAATGCACGCACTCGAGGCAATCCACAGTATGGAGAAAATCGATGTTTGTGCAGTGGCAGAAACCTGGTTCAAGGCTCCAGAGAGCACCTCAGCACTACCAGGTTACAATTCATATCATACCTTCGGGCCTCAATTACCGGATCGCAGTACAAAGGGCGGAGGTGTATCCATATTCATCAAGGATACCCACATCTCCAGGTTAGTAGCGCAGCATGATGCCCCAGAGATCATCCATGCGCAACTATCAGCAGGCAAAACCACATTTCAAGTCGTAGCCTGTTACAGATTGCCCACCATGTCCCAAGATGCTCACTCAGCATTCTTTGAGGCATTGGAAAATATAAAGGTCCTACCCAACACCCTAATTTTGGGTGATTTCAACTACCCTGGTATAGACTGGGCGAACTACCAAAGTTCTAACTCCTATGTCCAGCAGTTCATAGAATTTATAAATTAAAATGCCCTTGAACAACTGGTAGGTTCTCCCACTAGAGTGGACAACATATTGGATTTAGTCATCACAAATATGGGCGCCCATTGTACCACACCCGTTATCACTCCCTCTCTGGTCAGATCAGACCACAAACTGATAACCCTAGACATCCTCACCTCTCCCCCTCCCCCAGTCAAAGAAACCATCGTAAAAAACCTTTCCAAAGAAAACTTCAAACTACTTGCGTCAGAAGTGGAAAGCTTCACTATTCCCTTGCAGAAGGATAATGATATCCAGGATGCAGAATCCTACACCAAGGCACTTTATATACATCTTCAGTATTGCATGGACCGTGCTATCCCAAATAAAACCAAGACTTCTTCCTCAAGCAAGAAGAAATCAGTCTGGTGGTCCCCGGCCATAAGCAAACTATACAATAAAAGGAGGAGACTTATACAAAAAAAGGCCAAATCTCAAGTAGAAAAATCTTCCCATATCAGCTTTAGTAAGAAATTAAGGGCCCTCATCAAGTAAACTAAAGCCAATTTTGAAAAGAAAGTTGCCAAGGATGCCAAGGATAACCATAAGGCCTTCTATGGTTACATCAAAAACCTAAATGGCAACGCTCAGGTCTGTTCTGAGCTAGTACAAAATGGAACAAAATACACTGACCCCACTGACATTGACAGGCCTCATCTTGGCTGACATGTTCAGTGCAAATTTCTCCCCCCCTCACCACCTACAGGGCCTATTACTATTCCAGGGGATTGTGTAACTCCAATTATTACTGATACGTTGGTTAATAAGGCTTTATCTAAAGCTAAAAACACTGCCTCCATGGGACTAGATGGTGTCCTGGGCTGTGTCATAAGCGAGCTCCAAAATGAATTAACCCCGCATCTGAATACCCTGTTCAGTCTCAGCCTCTCGACAGGATATGTGCCCATAGAATGGCGCACAGCAACGGTGGTTCCACTGCACAAGGGTGGGCCCACAACCGACCCTGGGAACTACCTACCAATAAGCCTGACCAGTCTGATCTGTAAGGCAATGGAGCGAATCATTATGGAACTCATAATTGGAGAGATTGGGAACCTCCAAACACTTGACCCCACACAGTCCAGCTTCGTCAAGGGCAGATCATGCCTCCTGAACCTGGTGGACTTCTTTGAGGCAGTTACTCAGGCTATAGATAGGGAAAGGAGGTACTCACAGCTTACCTTGACCTTGCTAAAGCATTTGACACCATTCCCCATTCAGGTATTATTGATAAACTCACCAACCTGGGCATAAACCCTTACGTCACAAGATGGATCACAAACTGGCTCTCAGACAGATCCCACAAAGTAAGAGTAGCAGGATATATGTCCGAATACAGACCAGTAATGAGTGGTGTGCCTCAGGGCTCTGTCCTGGGGCCCCTCCTGTTTGGCATATACTTCTCTGAAGTACAGGCAAACACTGAAGGGCTGTGGCTGACCAAGTTTGGGGATGACTGCAAACTGGGTGCTATAATAGTGTCTCTGGCCGACATGGATATCCTCCAGAAGGGCCTTAATGCGACTGATGCATAGTGTCAAAGCCATGGTCTCAAGCTAAATGCTAAAAAATGCGTAGTAATCCCCTCTGGAAAAAACAGAGTACCCGTGAACTACCACATAGGAGGTAACCCCCTGAAATCTGAAGTAGTAATAAGGGATCTAGGGACCCAAGTAGATAGTCGGCTTTCCTTTGATAACCATGCTGACAAGGTGGTTAGAAAATCCTTCTATGTGACCCATCTGATCAAGAAAGGGTTCGCATCAAGATCTAAGGATGTAATGGTGCCCCTCTACTCTTCCCTCATCAGACCCATTATTGAGTACAATGCACCAATTGGTATGTACCTGTCTAGGCATCTCCAGCAGCTGGAGAGACCACAGAGGTACCTCACTAAGAGGATTACTGGCCTCAAACAGTTGCCCTATGCAGCACGATTAAAAAAACTAAGGCTTTTCTCTGTTGCATACCGCCTTCTCAGAGGCGATCTCTGTCTAACATACAGAGCCATGTCCAACCCAGAACTGTTGAACATGCTCCATCTTAGCAAAACCAAATCCACTCGAGCTACATGCTCTAGGGATATAAACCACAGCACAACAATGAATAGAACATGCTGGAGGGATAGATTCCCTTTGCAAAGACTTCCTTTGCTATGGAACAAGGTCCCGATCTGCATAAGACAGAGCCCCTCACTATCACTCTTCAAGAGGAACCTTGACGAGTGGATGGGTAACAGAAAGTTCACACCAGGGATCATACCAACAGCTCTACTAGATAGGGGCCAAGGGTACTAACTGCTAGATCAAGGGCCTAGGGAACTAACCAAAGGGGCGGTGAATACCGCACAATGTGGCTGGGCTAATATATGCCTTCGGGCAGATAGCCCAGTACCTACCTATGAACCTATGAACCTAAACCAGAAGTAGATAAAAATCAGGAAGTAACTGAATATGCTAAAAAACAAAAGAACAAATATAAGGTGAAGGACCATATGAAAAGGCAAGAAATGTGGAAAAAACATAAATATAGTTACAAGTATAGAAAACTTCTGGAAGAACCTCATGTTGATTAGGAACAAATGCAGGAATGGTTATGGAGAGACAGATTCAAACCAAGAGATGAAAGGATAATATTGGCAGCCCAAGATATTGGGCAACATACATGCTGGTTTACAAAGTCCATTGAACATGTGGGAGAAACAGACAAATGCAGGTTTTGTAAAACCTAATTGGAAACAGTTACACACCTTGTTGCTGGTTGTGACATACTAATGGCAGAAGGACTATATACTGAAAGGCATAATAATGTGGCAAGACTGTTGCACTGAGGATTATGCAAACATTATGGCATTGAAGTGTCTGAAAAACACTGGAAACATGACCAACAAAGCATCATAGCAAATGATGAAGTTTATATCACATGGGCTCACCAACCGTTCAAAAGATAGATGCTAGAAAACCGGATATAATGGTCAAAGAAACGAAGAGAAAAGTAGCATTGATCATTGAAATCACTACACCAAATGACTACAGTGTCTTGCGTACAGAGAGACACAAAGTCATAAAATATCAGGATCTGCAGGCAGAAATGAGAGCAATGGGAGAAAGATATCCATACACTTCCAATAGTAGTTGGAGCAATGGGTCTTATAAAAACGAATCTACAATCATATTTAGATATGTTACCAATCCATGTAACCCTGTACAAATTTCAGAAGGGGTCATTACTGGGCACATTGTGAGTGCTGCGAAGAGCACTTTAATTGACATCAAAGATTGAAACAATACTAATTTTATGAACTTTAATCGTACTTTGCCTTATGAATGGGTTCTATTCCCATCATAATATTAGAAACCCGAATGATTTGGAGAAATTAAAAACAAATAAAGTATCTACTACGTAAGATTAATGAAAGAGTGGTATCATTAAGTTAAGAAATATGTACATGTACTGTAATCTATATCAGAGAGCTGATGATTAAATAGATCTTTGATGGCAGAGTTCAGAAACACAAATTATATAGAATGAGGTAGAATATTAGCAGGCAAATAAGACAGAAATATATATTTAAATAGCAAACTCCTTATAAAAAAGATATGTATTACATATACCTGCATATGGTAGAAATGTGCATGTACAAGGTCTCATATAATTTACATAGAGAATTATATAAAAATATTTGAAAATATCCTGAAAGCTGAAATTAAAAGCTTGGTCATGAGAATTTTGAAGCTTTTTGCATATTGTTTGGTATTAGCTTGACTAATACTACCTGAAATAAATTACATTACTCAGAGATGAAATGTGCATGTTATATTGATAAATTAGTACATCCAGTTTGATGGAAATTAAAGTAGATTTTTTTCAATATGTTTGAACCTGGGGAGGCAGAATGGGATTTGACTTAAGCCCATTGTAACCTTTGAATAAAATATGGACTGCAATTGTTTGACTCCATAGAAATAGCAAGACATTCTATTTGACCTCAGTAATGCACTAGTTTAATAACCTAAATGATTTTTAAATATTTTTATATTTATCTTATTAAGAGTGTTCACAAAGTTTTGAGATATAGACACGTGTACTTTTAAAATTAATTCAGAGCTTTTGTTAGATCTGTAAAATATGTGTGCATCTTTTAGCATGATGAATATATATATGCACATTGATTTTCCTGGGAAAAAGCCGAAAGAAGAAGAAGAAGATAGTCATTTAGTGTGCTATGATTACTTGTCACCTGTAAGTATATAGATATCTTTATCTCTTCAGGTCACACCTTGTTATACTTATTTATTTAGAGATTTATTTATTATAATATTGAATGAGTGAATAATTTAGGAATATTTAGTGGCTAATTTATATTACTATTACATAAACAGGTATATAGTACACTATTTGTTGGATTATTTAATATTTGTGATTAATAGAAGAGGATTACTAAACTTTTATGTAGTAATGGTGGAATAGTTTTAAATGGCAAATATATAGCTAAATTAATAGTCTCTTATTATTTTTAACTTATGCATAATATTATATTAATTATTTGTAAGTCACTGTAGCTTTTGCCTAATTTGTGGATGTATTTTTAGGTATTGTTAGGTATAGAGGTAGTAGACTCATTTGTCTATTCAATAGGCAAACTAGAACTTTGCTATCCACAGTACAGTTGCAGATGTGTTTTCTCTTTGTTATTTACAAGTTTTAGTAGTTTAGTTTGTAGAAAGGAAGAAATCAAAAATGTGGAATTTAAGATAGTGTTGGAGGAATGCATTTGACTCTTATATACAATTAAATTAATATGGTGGATAAATGTGTCATATTATCTTTAAAAGTAATCTTTTTAAATACACAGTAAGGATAGTTTTAATTTATTATCTGTTAATATAAATGGATTCAATAATGGCAAGAAAAGGAAATTATTAATGAGACATCTAAAATTAAAGAGAGGAAGCATTATATTCTTGCAAGATACTCACTTGATAGATAGATATGCAATATATAAACAACTTAGTTTACAAAATATCATCATCAGCTTCTTTTAGTACAAATGAGGAGAGGAACTGCTATTCTTTAAAAAAAATCTACTGTAATGTTTAAGGTCATGGAATCCATTAATGATCAAAAGGAATGTATACATATGTAATAATTAAATATAATGGTAAACTCTATACACCAGATCTCTGGAAAAGGTGCATGAGTGGCTAAAGATCATTTATACTTACTACAATGTCATTGGAAGGGTAGTTTAGTTTTAGCAGGGAATTTTAACTGCATATCTAGTATAGAAGATACAAGTGAACAAAAGAAAGCTAATGTTCTGGCAACAGCTAAAGCAATAAACAAATGGATTAGTAATAATAATGTAGTTGATTAAATAGTAGAAGAAGAACATATGTTAACGTGGTTCACCCATTCTTCTTATACACATGGGACACAAACTAGAACTGATAGGACTTATGTCTCTACAGATTTACTTAATAAAGCAAATTATTTTAAAACTATTCCCTGTGCTTTATCTGATCATAATGTGCTAAGTATTGATATATTAATGAATATAAGGAAATTTCAGATTATTTATAGAATTCAAATATATATATATATATATATATATATATATATATATATATATAAAATGAAATTAAAAGAATGTAAGAGTTATCTTAAGGAACAACTCAGGAATGTTTTATCTTTCAATTATAATGGTCAGGTTAGTAAAGTCATGTTATGGGTCTCCTTAAAAATGCATATTAAAAATAAAATGGGAAGATGGGCGAGTAATAAAACGAAAGAGTGGGATAAAGATTTGTTAGAAATACAAGATGAAATACACAAAGTGAAGTCTGAACAACAAAAATTTGAAAACACTGAAGTCACTAAAAGATTAATGACAAAATATCAAATAGTTTTAATGCATAAAATGGAGGTAGCATTAAAAAGGATAAAATTGCACAGTTATGAGATGACTTCAAAAAATTTGTATAGATTAGCTAATAGGTTCATAGGTTCATATGTGTGTACTAGGCTAATGGCCCTGGAGCCTTTACAAGCCTAGTCCATAGGATTACCCTGGCATCATGCCACCCGACCATAGTTCCCAGTGCCTCTGTTGAGTAGAGACACTGAAGTGATCCCTGGAGTGAATTTTCTATTCCCCATCCACTCATCAACATTTCTCTTGAAGACAGCCAGTGAGGTTCCCTGTTTGACATGTATGGGAAGTCTATTCTATAGCATAGGCAGTCTCTGGGTTATGAATCTCTCCCTCCAGCACATTCTGTTGATTGTGGTAATGAGGTTGAGGTCTCTGGAGCATGTGGTGCAGAGGGATTGGGATTTCTTTAGATGTAGCATTTCTAACAGAGCTGGGTCAGGCATGGCTTTGTAAGTCAAGCAGAGATCACCTCTACGTAGCCAATATGATACAGAGAATAGTTGGAGTTTTTTGAGGCTGTCCATATAGGACACGTATTTAAGGCCTAGGATCCTCTCTGTGAGGTACTTTTGCAGCCTATCCAGTTGTTGGAGGTGTCTAGTGAGGTACATGCCAAATGGGGCACTGTACTCGATGATTGGCCTAATGAGGGAAGAGTAGAGGGAGGCAATGACCTCTTTCTTCCTGGGTGCAAAACCCTCAGTAATGAGATTGTCACATAGAAGGACTTTCCGACCACAGTGGCAATGTGGTGGTGAAAAGGGAGGTTGCTGTCAACCTGTGTTTCCCAGATCTCTTATCGCACCTTCTGTGTTCAGTGGACTACCATCAAAGTGATAATTCATGGGAACTGGGTTTTTCCCAAAGGGGATGATGACACATTTTTTGGCATTGAGCTTAAGGCCATGGTTCTGACAACAGGTGTTGATCTCAGTGAGGCCTTTCTGTAGGATGTCAACATCACTTGGGGAGTTAATAATGGCTCCCAACTTGCAATTGTCTGTGAACTTTGTCAGCCGGCGTCCCTTCGTGTGGCCTGGACTTCTTAGAAGTAGATACCAACCAGGAGAGGACCTAGGACTGATCCCTGTGGGACACCACTCATGACTGGTCGGCAGTCTGACATGGAGTCAGCTACTTTCACACTGTGGGTTCTATCTGTGAGCCAGTTTGCAACCCACCTAGTGGTATAGGGGTTAATGCCTAGCTTAGTGAGTTTTTCTATGATTCATTAGTGGGGACTGGTATCAAAGGCCTTGGCCAGTTCAAGTTAGGCTGTATGAATCACATTGCCTTCATCTGCAGCTCTGGTGATTGACTCAAAAAAGTCGACAAAGTTGAGCAGGCATGATCTACCCTTCACAAAACCAAACTGTGTGGGTTCCAGAGTGTGGAGAGTCCCTATAGAAGTAAGATGTTAAACAAAAAGGCACAAATCAATAATATTGAAAATCATCACACTAATAAACTTACTCCAGACATACAGGAAATGCTTAATATTTTTTAAAAAATTCAGTGAGTATCTTACTAAAGGATTAAAATTAGAATCCTGATCATTACAAAACTGAAAAGTATTTAGAGAAAAATGTTACTAATAAACTTAATGACCAACAAATATTTCTGTCAAATAAGCCCATTACCCTATAGAAGTTAAAGAAGCTTTTTAAAAAAAATGAAAAATGGTAAAGCTCCAGGGTTAGATGGTTTAAATATGGAATTATATAGTCTGTTTCTTTTAAATATTTTAGAATTATAGAGTGACATTTTTCAAGATAATTCAGAGTGACAAAACATTCCCCCATCATGGAAATTTTCTTTACTCTCACCTGCATTTAAACAAGTAAAGAATAATTAGTTTCCTCATATAGGCCTATTTTATTAATACATTTACACTATAAAATATTTACTTCCATCTTCACTACAAGAATAAGAGCTGTAGTAGATAAATTAATTAATGAAGATCAGACAGGATTTATAGTCAATATATTAATATATAATAATATAAAAAGGATAGCAACTATCTTAGATTTAGAAAAAGGAATAAACAAGAAATTGGTCCTAATTAGCTTAGATATTGAGGTTTATAGGTTCACAGATTCATAGGTAGGTACTGGCTATTGGCCCTGGGGTCTATATAAGCCTAGCCAAAAAGGTTCCCTGGCTTTTGCCACCCAAGAAAATTATTTTGCTGTGCCCCTGTCAAGCAGTGCTGCAGAAGTAATCCCCTGGGTGAATCTTCAATTTCCCATCCAATCATCAAGATTTTTTTTTAACGAGGGCCAATGAGGAGCTTTGCTTGACATGAATGGGTAGTTTGCTCCATAGTATGGGAAGTCTGTGGGACAGGAATCTATTCCTCCAGCATGTTCTGTTTATTGTGGTGACAAGGTTTAGGTCCCTGGAGTGTGTGGTTCAGAGAGATTGGGACTTCTTTAAGTGTAGCATGTCCAACAGCTCTGGGTTTGACATAGCTTTGTATGTTAGGCAGAGATCACCTCTGAGTAGGCGATATGCAATGGAGTAGAGCTTTTTTGAGACAGTCTGCATATGGCATCTGTATGAGGCCAGTAATCCTCTTAGTGAGGTATTTCTGTGGCCTTTCCAATTGTTGTAGGTGTCATGTGAGATACATGCCAAATGGGGCATTGTACTCTATAATGGGTCTGATGAGGGATGAGTAGAGAGGAACAATGACCTCCTTTTTTCTAGAGGAGAACCCTTTTGTGATGAGGTGTGCCACATAGAAGGATTTCCTGACTACTGTGGTGACGTGGTTATCAAAAGAGAGACTACTGTCAACCTGTGTCCCGAGGTCTCTTATCACACTTTCCATGTTTAGTGAGCTACCGCCTATGTGGTAGTTCATGGGTACCGAGTTTTTCCCAAAGGGGATGACAATGCACTTCTTGGCATTGAGCTTGAGGCCATGACTTTGACACCAAGCATCTGTCTCTGTGAGCCCCTTTTGTAGAATGTCTACATCATTAGGTGATTTTATTATGGCTCCTAGTTTGCAGTCATCTGCGAACTTTGTTAGCCAAAGACCTTGAGAGAGCTTTTTATTCTGCAGATTGCAACTACTTATAACAACTTTAGAAGCATTTGCATTTCCAGAACAGTTCATTGGAATATTAAAAAACCTGTATAGAAATTCAAAAGCATGAGTTAAAATTGGATGTTACATTTCTCAAGGATTCACTTTAAACAAAGGCACAAAGCAAAGGTGTCTCCTGTCCCCTCTACTATTTGCATTAATTATTGAACCCTAAGTTAATCATATAAGAAACAATGAAATAATTGATGGATTCTCAATTAACAAGGACTGTCAATCTAAGATACAGCTTTCTGCAGATGATACTTTACTAACTATAGGATATTTAATTTATTTAATTGAAAAAATAATAATAATCCAAAATGTCTCCTTCTTATTTTGAATATCTTTTCTCTCAACAATTAAACTGAACTGGTGTCAATCAAACCATCATTGTCCAGCAAACAACATCCAAGACTGAGATTTACCCTAATAAGGACTCCAATAAGCACCATGGCAGAGAGGCATATTAATAATGTATGTTATTTACTGTCATGTCTAACATAACTATCCTGTTCCTCTGTAATAAATAAGGCAGCATCTCCTGGAGAGAACATACAGTCCCACTAGGATTAGCAAGTTCCCTGGCAATTTTCTTTATACTGGAAGACATGGCCTTCTCTTGAGCTCCCATTCTTCTTGTCTATTCAGTGCTATATACCCATTGCAAATGTCTTCCCCCACTTTACCTATCTTACCATACTTCTTTGCCATTTCAGGTGGTCTATGCAGTTAGGCATTTGCACTTCCTGTCCTGAACACTTTTCCCAGCATCGTCCATGTCCTCTCTCCTACTCTCCTTCCTACTAGTGAAAATTTTGATCATGTGATAATATAATTACATCCCTTCATTGTCTTGTCTATATTCGAGTGTTGTATACAGTAAATTTTTAAGTTTCTGCCATTTCTCCACATCTTTTTTGTAGTGTTTTTTTTTTCATTTTTGTCTGCACTGTGGCTGTATTATATCATGCTCATGTTCTGACAACTGAATAATGCTGCTGCATGTCTAGCAACCCAGCATTTTACTTGTAACACACTTCTACCTATTTGCATTCATCTCTTTTTGATGTAGCTCATGCAGTTATATGATGTCTAATGTTATGGTATCTAACCTGAAAGCTTAATCCATTACAGATACTGTGTTAATGCTAATGCTATGGCAATGTTCCAGAATTTGAGGATTTTGAGTGTTCCTTGAGTGTAGCAGACAAACACTATTACTTAACCTTCAAGAGCTCACTAGATTTTCATGTCATTAAGCTGATGTTGCTTGTTGATCTAGTTGATCCATACCTCTCAACTGTACAGATTTTTGCAGAATGCCCAGATTTGTGCCTCATATTTTTGGTGTGTTTCTCATAAAATCATGGTTTTCTGCAAAATCATTGCAAATCATTGAGGGTTGAAGTCAGAAAATAATGACAGATATTTGAGTTTCAGGCTTCATACCCTTCAGAAAATTCATGCTAATGCAAAACGTCTTATTCTATCAACTTTCTAAGTCTATAAGAGCAATATTTTAAAAATATTGCAATTTTTGGGCTTTTGTACCCCCATTATTTATGGCTTTGTCCAGATTTTTTGTTCTAAGAGGTTGAGAGGTATGGATAAGACTATACTGAATATACAGTTTAACTGGTCTATATTCTTGCTAACTTTGATATTTCTGTTATCTGAATATTCTGGTATGAGACTATACCTTTTCAATTCTACAAAGAATGACTGGTTGGCTCTACTGTTCTGTTTTATATATAGTCATTCATTAGCTGATTTTGTGACATTTTAATTAATTCAAGTGGTCCTCTTTTTACCTGATACACAGCATAACTGAGTCCTTTTACAGTTTTTTTTTTTTGTAACTAAGAACAAGATATAAAGCTCTGTAAGGAATATTATATAGGCATCAGTATTATTTAAGGTAGATGCTTGAACTGCCACAGTTGCACATAACAGTTTATGTAAACTACTCTTAGATTTGCAGATAGACAGTTATTGCTCTGTTTTTTTATTTGTTTTATATAATCAATGTATTCTTAACAATATGTAAATGAGTTGAAAAGTGTTCATGATTTTGTGAGTTTCTAATGTCAAACAACCTCTGAGTTTACCTCCTGGCTGTTGTGATTTAAGTCCTGAAAATGGTGTTTCAGAGTTTTGAGTCACCTAATACAGACTGATAATGTCTTTTTATCCCTTGTTCCTCAACTAATTGTATATCAGCTGTAACTTAATTTTACTCTCACATCACCCTTGCCTTTATCTACATTGTATTTTTCCTCTGTGTATTCTTATTTTTTTAACCAAACCTTCTCTGTCTTACTTTGATTACCTTTTTCCCTCAACTATTGCACTGATCTGGTGTCAATCAAGCCATCATTTTCCAGCAAACAACATCCAAGACTGAGGTTTACCCTAACAAGGACCCTAATAAGGACCATGACAGAGAGGTATATTAATAATGCCTGTTATTTACTGTCATGTCTAACATAGGTATTCTATTCCTCTGTAATAAATAGGGCAAGGTCTTCTGTAGAGAACATTCAGCCCCACTACAACTAAAGTTCCCAGGTAATTTTCTTTATACTGGAAGGTGTGGCCTTCTCTTGAGCTCCCATCCTTCTTGTCTATTTTATGCTATACACCCATTGCAAAAGTCCTTCCCCACTATACCTACCTTACCATACTTGTTTTTTGCTGCAGTATAAATATGTCTTCCCCTATAACTTCCAATGCCTTCACTGTCTGTAAGATGTAAATAATTACCTTTCCTTCACTGAAACATAACAAAAATAATAAACTACAGTACTTAGTATCTCTTTAGGCAGGCATTTCTACTAATTACACCTGCACTTGATTAACCCCCACTTTGAAACCCCCTTATAATTACTATGACTATGTAACATTGCACAGTCTGCTATTATTTACTACGACTGTGTAACATTGCACAATCTGCTATTATTTGTTACCTTGCTCTTTCTCCCAACAGATTTTTCTAGTGACATTACATTTTTACTCTTTCTACCATATAAGACTTCTTACCTTCTTCAACTCTAAGTCTATAGATATTTTTTTCTCCCCTTCCATGCTTGTTTGCCATTTCAGCTGGTGCAGACCGGTCCATTTACCCTCACTTTACTCAGGCTCACTCTACTCTCCTACTCTAACCCCAGATCCCACTTAACCCCACTATCCCCAGTTTAATACCTACATAATACCCTCCTCTTCCTGTCCATAACTCCTCCTCCTCCTCTTCCCATGTAAGCAACCTACCATTCTGCTACTCTTCATCTGTTGCTAACACCCACTACTCAAATCATACTATCCTTATATCTACCCTTGAGGCTCCACCTGTCTAGTTATACCGCTCTTCCACAGCACTCCTCAGCCTCCACCTCATTGTTTACATCCACTACTGCTTTCTTTTACATTCCTTCCTCTTTAGCATTTTTTTTCTCCTTTATATATGTTATATATGTACAGGTGTTCTCTTTCTTCTCCGTTCAGTCTTTTTTCTGCTCCACATTCTTAGCATCCCACATTCTACATACCTCTTCATATTCCGGCTTCATTTTTCTTAATTCTTTTTAATTTTTTTAATTCTTTTAATTCTTTTTATTTTCTTCTATAATGTAATTATATATACATATACCATCTATTCTCCATCATTCTCTTCCAAACTCCTTGCTCTAATACACACCAACCATGTTCCTTATCTTTCTATCCACACATCTACTCCTACTACTATCATACCTTACATGCTAAATGATATTGCACCCATTTCTCAATCCCATACCCTTACTCACACCACCTATGTCACTTACCAGCCATTCACTATTACTACTGCTTTGAGCTTATTTGGCTTACCCCCCAACTTGTTTTCGGATATAAAATTCTTAACCCTTATTCTAACCCATTTAAGTTAAAATTTAAATTTAATACTAGCATGCGTAAACCCTCACTAGTGTATGCATACTGTAAAAAGATCATATTATGCACCAACGTCCACCCAAATCCAGGTCCAGACTATCACTTTTCTCCACCTGTTCCCTTTTCTACTGTAACAGCATGCACTAAAAATTTGAAAATCATATCCATGAATATTCAAAGTATAGTAAACAAAGTCTCTGAATTTCATTTCTGGATCACTCATTCCTCCACAGACAATATCATTCTTACAGAAACTTGGCTGAAACCACATATAAAAGACTTTGAAATCCCCCCAGCTGTACTATTATCCTCTCTGACAGATTAAATAAAAAAGGTAGTTGTGCAGTAGTCATGTTCTCTAACATATCTCCGTCTCTCTTTCTTCTATTTCTGTACCTAAATTCCTCTCTGTTGAGATCCTTGTCTCTCACTGTAAATTAAATGAGCATAAAACACTATGTATAACTGCCTATATATTCCCCCAGGAAATAATATCCCTGTTCTGGAAGACATCCTACACTTGGCATGTAGTTCCATTTCTCAGGATATAATAATTCTTGGTGATGATATTATTAGCTGGTAAACCTTTACATCAGACTACCCTTCAACTAATATCAATCTATATGATTTCAAACAACTCACAACTTCCCATACTCACTTCAACAGAGCTGATAGCACAGGGACTACTCTAGACTGGATCCTAGTGTCAAATCCAAACCTTTATGACTCTCCAAAAACCTCCCAGACTCCATCAGTGATCAATATCCCACCTATGTTCAGAGACTAGCAACTCAACATTTCAAACAGCATCTTTATAAAGACTGCCATAATCTGTCAAATTTCAATTCCAAGATCTTTAATGACATCCTTAACATTGATTAGTCCATCCTCTATTCCTTACCACTGGATAATGCTGCTCTAAACTTTACTACAATATTTCTTGACATTCTCAATAGCCCCTCTCCTATAAGAAAAAAAAATTGAGTTAAAGTCACCCAATCACCTTGGCTCTTCTCTTCTACCAGACAATTAATATAACAACACTTGGAGAAACTGGCAAACATACAAATTTCAAGCTCACCTACAGACCTACAAACAACTCTGAAACATGACAAAAAACAAGTTACTGCTGATAAGAAATATTATTACTTCAACCCACAGAATAACCAAAAATGCAATTGCCAAAAATGTCAGTCTACTATCAAGAAAATATTTTACCCTGGAACTCATAGTACTCATAACCCTTATCCAGATATCTTGCCCTTGGAAACTGCTTCTAAATTTAACTCCCACTTTATAGACTCAATAGTCACCCTCTCTCAAAACTCCTACAAAATCCTGCTACCCCTGACAAACTTAAAAGCTCTAACAATGCCATTTTCAACTTAAAATATGTCTCTACAGCCTATATAAAAAATAGTACACAAACTTGAGACCTGCTCACCCTCTGTAGACAATCTCTCATATTATCATATAAAGATTTCTGTCCCCTCTATTGCCTACCAAATCTTTATCTTGATCAGTTGATCCATTCATGAGTCATATGTCCCTTCTGTCTGGAAAAAAATACATCATTCCTCTTCATAAAGGGGAAACACCACAGCAATAACAATCTTCAGACCAATTGCAGGCTTGTCCCCTCTTTTGAAGATATTAGAAAAATGCATTCATAAACAACTTTTACAAGACTTACTCCAAGAAAATCTATTAACCTCTACCCAACAGGGCTTTTGCCCAGATCATAGCAGAACAACTGCCCTTGCTGCCTTTTTGGACCTCATCATTAAAGCCAGAGATAACACCAATTCAGTTTCTTCCCTCTTTTTACTTCTCTCTAAAGCTTTTGATACAATCTCACTTACCAAACTACTCTTTAAAATGGCTGCTTTAGGCTTTTCTAGTATGATAGTCCCTTGGTTCTCTAGCTACCTACCTAAATAGCTACAATCAGTTAAATGGCTCTCTACTTACTCATCTTTTCTAACAGTTAATACAGGTGTCCCACAAGGCTCCGTACATGTCTCTCTCCATTTTAATATATTTATAAATGATCTACATACATACATCCAATATGCAGATGACTCCACTGTTTTTTGCTCATCTAATAGTCTTTACCAGTTGCAATCTATTACTCAGCAGGCTTTTAACTCTATTGGAAACTGTCTTGGTGACAATCAGCTTTTCCTAAATCCAAATAAAACAAAATTGCGCTTATTTCTCCCCAAATCCCAAACACACATAAAAGACACATTCAAAATATCCTCTCTCAACAATACTGAAATTGAAGTTGTACCTCACACAAAGTTACTTGATGCCATAATAGATGATCAACTGAAATTTAAACTTTATATTCAAAACTTCATAAAAACAGTGCACCAAAAAATTAGGTATGATCTACAGACCAAAAAGATTCCTTACCAACTCAAGAGTTACTCTAGCCAATATATACCTCCTTCCTTCACTATTATATGCCTCAGCCATTTTCATCAACATTCAGATCTCTCTAAGATCAAAACGTGAGCTTTGCTATATCAAAGTAATTAGACTTGTAGCCAGTCATGCATCTCCCACCACTGCTCTACCCTTAGATATTTGAACTGGCTCAAATTGCCTCACTACCTCAAGTTCATCTAACTCCTCCTTGCTCAAAAATTGGTATACAAATCCTCATCTTGCCCACCAACCAACACCAGTCTTAACCATTACCTCCTTAATCCTCCTCCTCATTTGTCTGAGAAGCACATTCTTGAAATCCATAATTCAAAAAAATCTATCAGTCACTGAATATATTCCTACTCAGTAGTCAAGGTCTCCAATAGAATTTCTGTAGATATTACAGCAATGCCACGTAGTCACATATTAAATCTCTAAAGAGCTTTCTTATTAACTCCAGGTTCTGTACTTATCTTACACCAGGCTGACACTACCCATAACTCCTTTCTTCTCTTCCTTTCTCTCCCCTGTCTTCCTTCTTCTTTCCTTCTTCCTTCTTCTTTCTTTTTCCCTTTACTTTCCTCATTTCTCTTATTAGTCAAAGCATCAATTACTTCCCCAATAGCTCCCTACTTTAAGTCCATTTCGTAATCTCCCCTAAATGCAAAATCTCTTTCCTTTCTGTTAGTCTTTTACCTATATTTAAAATTCTCAACATCTTTACCATTGGATATTACTACTGATTTATTTTAGTAGGTGATTATTATCCTATGATTGTTGTTTAATATTCACTGTATAATTTTCTGATCTGACTTTGTTTATTCTGTATGTCAATTCTACTATTTGTTACTGCACTTCATGTGAAAATAGTATGTAGTTTATTAATTGAACTATGTATGTTGGATTTTCTCCATGGACCTCCACTGAAAATAAAATTCATGTCCAGTTGGACTTTGCTGATAAACAAATGCCAAATAACTAAACAAATAAATAAATAAATACATAGATGAGGGGATTGAAAAGTTTCAAAAAGTAACACTACTGAAATTTAATAATAATAAAACTGAAATGTTATTGTTAAATCAATTACTAGATAACAAGTTTAAAGATAAATATAAATATAATTGGGAAGGAAAAGAACTACATAATTTAGAAACAAAACTCTATCAAGATGTGAGTAAGATTATTAATAATCATTTTGAAAAAATAACCGAAGAAATTTTACTTCTTATTAAAAATGAATTTTTTTTTACTTTAGAGGATAGTTTACTACTTATTAAAATGATTATATTACCCAAGATCATATACACATTAAAAATGTTAAGGAAAATGGAAAAATGCTAACTTTATTCTTATGGTATCTTAAAGAGTTGAGCATTGCTTATAGAAATCATATATGGTGGTATTAGCTTGCCAGATGTAGAATCTTATTCTATAGCTCAAATTTTAACTCTGCTATTCTCTAGATAGACACAACTTACACTTGTCAATGGAAAACCATTCAGGAGCAAAGTTTACTAAATTCTTTTAAGTTTAACTATGATAAATTAGAAGTATGTATGTAGCAAGCCTTTCATCTGGATAATAACATTCATATTATGACATTCATTTCAATCATTAGACTCTGTATTTATGAAATCAGTGTTTAAAACAAATGGACAGTGTTGTGCTTTTCCATTGCATATATTTCTAGATTTAAGAAAACTCTGAACAATGTTAAAATGAATTTACTAAAAAGCAATGGATTGGTATTATGGTCTTATTGCTTTGAAAATAGAAAAGCTAAGTCACAATAATATTTACTGAACAATTATAAGTTGGATGAATTTGTTAAACAGTTAATATTATCCATCAGTAAGAAATTAGATGAATTTGTAGATAATATGAGTGAAGAGGAACAAAACACTATTCACCCATTATATGAATATATGAATGGTATTATTAAAGGTAAATTGACCTACAAAGGAAACTTTTCCAAGTCATATGTTAATTATAAATAACAACAACAATAACAACAACAATAATAATAATAATAATAGCAGTAGTAGTAATATTAATAATAATTTTGATACAAAATTCTGGAACTTCTTAGATAGTGGATTGAGTGACTCAACAGATGGTAAAAATAAAACTTACACGTAAATCACTTAGTCAAACGTCTTCAGGTTTATACAGGAAAATTTTTAATGTGGAAATGTATGCACAGAATGTTTGTTACTCCCTATAAAATGTCTAAGTTTTGTAAAATGACTTCTTTAGTCTGTTGTAGATGTAGTAGAAATGTAAATGCTGATTTGACTCACATGTTTATGGATTGTGAAAAAATAAGAGATAAGTATGTTTTTAAAGGGGTTATGGTCTGACAATTGTTCTTTAACTAGATCAATAATACTAGTGAATGTTCCACTTCCCTTATCTGTAAAAGCCAAACAACAAAAAATGCTCTGGCAGTAGCTAGAAATGTTATTGCAAAAAATTAAAAATCAAATTCACTTCCTGCAGTCAAAGGATTTTTATAATTAACAGTAATTGTATGTAAAACTAAAAAAGAAGTGACCAGAATAAGATCTGTAAATCATACTAAGACTTTTAGTGTTTGGGCTAGCCTTGAAATGTTGCTGTTCAAATTCCATGACTCTTAATATGTTAATTGTATAAAAGTACATTGACAATTTAATGTATTCTAACATTGTATAGCAGTATGTAATGAGGTATTTCTTCCTTTCTGTGTATATATACTGTAAATATGTTATGTTAATAAACATTTTCTTTAAAATAGTGGTGTAGAATTACAAATATATTTTTTAAGTTGTCTATCTTCTGCTCAAAACTTATCATTACTCTTTTACTTGCATTTTTTTTATGTCTAGGGACATGCAGGATTGAGGTTCAGTGACCACTTACTTACATATGGTATGGGCACAAGTTACTTGTCTTCATATATATAGGTGGATAGATAAATCGATATATATAGATATAGATTAAACTTACTATAAAGATTATTTGCATTTGCATCTGTTGTTGCTTTATTCTAGTTTAGGTAGCACATTTTGTTAATTTCTTTTGTATTTCTTCTGTTTTGCTGTTTTCTTGGTGTACTGATAGGCGAGGCTCGCAATAGTACTGTTGAGCTCCTACCTCCTGATGTTAGAGGACTAGTAGCCTCTGATGATGACTGTGGTCTGGAGTTGTAGATGGTACATTCAACACTCAGAATGTGCCACCCACATCCCCTCTACAAAGTTTGGACACAGTCAGTATGCCTATGCATACTCATGACATTGAACCATCTGAGATTTAAATGGTTAAGGATGACACAGTGGATCAGGATAGTGTGGTCACCTCAGTTGCAGAGCTGGAAGCATCTTGTCCTAGTCAATGTGAGGGTGAAGAACCACACAGCAGTGTTGATTGAGGTGTCAGAAGAGGCATGCTTACTGCCCTTCCCCTTGATATTTGTGTGTCAGTATCTGCTGCCCAACACATGAGCAGGGCAAATGTGGAGATAGAAGCAAGCTCCCCGAGGCCTCTTAAGAGATAATCAGAGAACTGCATGTCAGGGTTTCTGATGTTCAAGACTACATGAACCATGTGTGTGACTCCTTGGACTGGATGAATGACATGCTGGACCATGCAGTGTCTTTAATGGAACCTTTGCCTAGTGCTGGTCAGCAGCCACATGGCCAAAAAGATGGTAAATCATTAGATGCCAACCACAATGGACATATCATGTCCTGCTTCCATAATGGTAGCATGTCCACTTTTTTGTCAGTGGTGGGTGTGTCCACACCCAGGCATTTTCGGCCATGCTGTCATAGTTGTAGATGTAGGCATGATAACAGTTCATCCAACAGACATCATTTATGTTGAAAGTAGTATCCAAACATCTGGCCCAGGACATAGAATTAGCAGTGAAACTCCTGACAGAGGTCCTTCATGTGTTCAGGGCAACAATGGTGAACTGACTCCTTTACAATGCATGGCTCACACCTGTTCAGGGTACCTACATGCAGTGCTAGCACAATAAATCAAAGCACATTCCACTCAGTAAATTAAGCTATTGCAACCAAGCAGCTTTTAACTTAAGAATACTATATATAGAAGTAGTTTAATTCAATCCAGGAAACAAAGTTGCTTCCAACAATAGCTGCCAGTGGAGTTCTCTAGCTTCAAGAATAAGTTTCCAATCACTGCCTTTTAAAGCAGCTGATTCCTTTTCTAAAAAAAAAAAAAAAAAAAAAAAAAAAAAGACAAAGTTATCAAAATTGGGGCATAATACAGAATGTTTATATTGCGCATTGTTGTTATCACCCTTACATATGCTATATGTAAATGTTCATAAATATGCTGTTTCAAAGGCCTCTCAGTCTTCCCGACATAAAATGCCTGGCAAAATCTACATGTAGCCAAATACACAATCCCCGACGTGTCACAATTAAAATTGCTGCTACAATATATTTCTTTTGAATAATTAACTATATTTACATTATAAACCAAATTAATAAACAAACAATATGGGCATGACCCACATTTATCCATTATAAATTACATCTTTTAAAATTATTACCTACTTCTAAAATATTTTTCAAATTCCTTCCTCTTTTGAAAATAAAATTAATATCACTACCCAATGTATTTCTTAAATTAATATGAGAGTTAATCTGTGATTTCCATTTTTTTATCCAAAATATCTTTGATTTTTTCACCTAGGTGGTTAAATGGTAAAATCATTGCTCTTTCACATTTAATATCCACATCTGTATTACTCTGATTTCTCAGTACCCCCCTCAACGTAATAGGTTTAAATGCCAGTTACCTTTCACCTAACACCTTCAAACTTTTGAATCAGCCCAGCTGGATAATCTCTTTCATATAGCATATTTTGAAATGTCTGTTTCAGTAAGAATATAATCTTCTTCAGAAATCACCCAAGAAAGTCTAACCATCTGACTTTTACCAAACTATTCTTCTGTTTATAAGGATGGTAACTGTTAAAAAATAAATATGAATTAAAGAATGTAGGTCCATGGAAAATAGTTGACTCAAACCTCCTATCATTAAGATTTGTATAAATGATATTATCTAAAATATGAAAATTATAATAATCTATTTTGTAAGTGAATTTCAAAAATTCAGCAGTATCATTCATATATTCCATAAAATCTTTAAAACATTGGAGTTCTCCATCCCAAATCAAAAATATACCATCCAAAAACCTCACATAAAATTTTATATTTGAATAAAAATCAGACATAAATATAAAGTTGTCTGAATAAGTTGCCAATCACTGCCTTTTAAAGCAGCTGATTCCTTTTCTAAAAAAAAAAAAAAAAAAAAAAAAAAAAAAAAAGACAAAGTTATCAAAATTGGGGCATAATACAGAATGTTTATATTGCGCATTGTTGTTATCATCCTTACATATGCTATATGTAAATGTTCATAAATATGCTGTTTCAAAGGCCTCTCAGTCTTCCCAACATAAACTGCCTGGCAAGATCTACATGTAGCCAAACACACAATCCCTGACGTGTCACAATTAAAATTGCTGCTACAATATATTTCTTTTGAATAATTAACTATATTTCCATTATAAACCAAATTAATAAACAAACAATATGGGCATGACCCACATTTATCCATTATAAATTGCATCTTTTAAAATTATTACCTACTTTTAAAATATTTTTCAAATTCCTTCCTCTTTTGAAAATAAAATTAATATCACTACCCAATGTATTTCTTAAAAAAATAATATGAGAGTTAATCTGTGATTTCCATTTTTTTATCCAAAATATCTTAGATTTTTTCACCTAGGTGGTTAAATGGTAAAATCATTGCTCTATCACATTTTATATCAACATCTGTATTACTCTGATTTCTCAGTACCCCCCTCAACGTAATAGGTTTAAATGCCAATTCCCTTTCACCTAACACCTTCAACCTTTTGAATCAGCCCAGCTGGATAATCTCTTTCATATAACATATTTTGAAATGTCTGTTTCAGTAAGAATATAATCTTCTTCAGAAATCACCCAAGAAAGTCTAACCATTTGACTTTTACCAAACCTTTCTTCTGTTTATAAGGATGGTAACTGTTAAAAAATAAATATGAATTAAAGAATGTAGGCCCATGGAAAATAGTTGACTCAAACCTCCTATCATTAAGATTTGTATAAATGGTATTATCTAAAATATGAAAATTATAATAATCTATTTTGTAAGTAAATTTCAAAAATTCAGCAGTATCATTCATATATTCCATAAAATCTTTAAAACATTGGAGTTCTCCATCCCAAATCAAAAATATACCATCCAAAAACCTCACATAAAATTTTATATTTGAATAAAAATCAGACATAAATATAAAGTTGTCTGCCAATACCACAGAATGATGCTAGCATATAGAGATGCAGAAACGGTACCCATTGCTGTCCTGGGTTTGCTTAAAAATCTCTCCTTCAAAATAAACAAAGTTGTTATTTAAAAGTAGTTCCCTAAATAAACTTAAATTCCTAATATTTCTGTTGGACAACTTATCAAAGGTAGTTAATGCCATATTAAACCAATCAAGGCCAACTGAAAATAAGTCCTTCACATCAATGGTTATTAACAATACCCCCAGCCTTTATGTCATGTATTAGTTGTATACAAATTCTACAACTCTTTTAAAACATGTGGATTGCCAGAAAATAATAATTTAAACTTACCAACAATATATTTTGCCATTGCTTTTGTTTTAGAACCTACAGAAGAAGCAACAAAAGGCCTAAGGGGCAGACCCGCACTATTTTGGGGATCTTAGGGATTTTGGGAAAAAGATGAAATCACAGGTTTGGACACAGCCATAAAATTATAATATTCCTTAGTTAGGTCACCAGACATCAATAAATCATATAATGTTAAACCAATAGCTTTAAATGTTATTTCAGTTTCCCTATCAAAACTCACAATATAATTTCCTTCATCATAAAGTAACTGAGAAATGTTTTGATTATATAAAAACACATCCAATAATTTCTTCCTCCATATCAGGTTTCATAACCCACACGATTTAATCATTTCTTAATTGTGATAGCATATCCTCCTCTTTAGTCATATTATAAAATGTAGAGTGATTAGTTTGCTACGCTAAATTCCTAAGTTTAGCTTCACAAAAATTTTCAAAATTATTCAATAAATGGTTCATGGGGGGTGGTAAATGTACTCTTCCTTCTTAAACTCTTTCAGCCACACTTGTTTCCATCCAAAAATCATTGAATATTTAACTTTCTTGTAAATAATTTCAGTTCAGTAAGTAAAGCTACTAAATGTGGCTGGTATAAAAGAAAAGTCTTTACAAAATAATGTGGCATAACTCTCATTTA
This sequence comes from Protopterus annectens, assembly GCF_019279795.1. Taxonomy (NCBI): domain Eukaryota; kingdom Metazoa; phylum Chordata; order Ceratodontiformes; family Protopteridae; genus Protopterus; species Protopterus annectens. The sequence continues at coordinate 14,586,886 of NC_056734.1, forward strand.
TCTCTAAGTTACTATGATTGTAAATTTTAAAATCTTTAAGAGAATGCATAATTTCTCCTTTGTTGGAGTGAGCTAATACCACATCTTCTTCCCCCTCATGATCCCCTTCCAAGAATTGCCCTGGGATTTTCTTCCCCTGTGGCTAGATTAACTTGCTGAAAGACTCCACTGAGTGCAGTGAGATCATATTCTGATTTCAGGCACTCCTACTGTGTACAAAGAGAGCATCTGGGAAACAGAAAAAAAAAATAAGCTTGTTTCCTGCCTTTCCTGTTAAGTGGTATAGACTATTAGTAGGCTTCTGAGCCCCCAAGCCCTTCTGTGTTGGAGGGAAGCCTTCTAGCTTAGTTCTTTTTTTCTTATAACTAGCCAGTTTTCTAGTTTCAGCACTCAAATCTGTTTCTTTGATCTCAGCACTTGTTCAGAAAAAAAAAAAAATCATCTTCTTTTACTGTACTTGTGTTTCTACCTACTTTATTTTACTTTTGCATCATCTTAAAAGTACTCAATTGTATTTATTACTGCTTGGTGTAACTCATTCTGAGCCTTTTGGTTTAAACACTTGGGCTTCGGACCAGTTGTTTTGCACTGAGAGGATTTGTGGTATGCACTGTAGTGGCAGAACAGGTAGCTTACATCCTTCTAGGTTGGGAACTGCTGATTGAGGGCTCAGTGTCTGTTATTCTAAAAGTGTATTAATTCTGGTTTAAGCGCTTGGGCTTTCAGGTGAGTTATTTTACATTAAGAGGGTTCGTGGTCTGCACTCTTGTGGGAGGAGAGGCTGGACTCTGCACTTCTGAGCTGGGAATTTCTGGTTAAAGGCTTATAGTGCATGCATATCTGAACTGCTTCTTACTGAAGTTGGTGTGCCTTGTTTGCTGTGGCATAGACTGGATTCGGGTCTGCTGGATCTAGCTTTGTTTGTGTAACTTGAGCACTAATCCAGGCATTCTCTAAAGTATTCAATTGTATTTATTACTGCTTGGTAGTAACTTGATTAAAGTGTAGCTATCATTCTAAGTCTTTTGGATTAAGCACTTGGGCTTCAGACCAGTTGTTTTACATTAGGAAGGTTTGTGGCATGCACTGTGGTGGCAGGACAGGTAGCTTTCATCCTTCTAAGTTGGGAACTGCTGATTGAGAGCCCAGTGTCTGTTATTCTTAAAGTTTATTAATTCTGGTTTAGGCACTTGGGCTTCAGGCCAGTTATTTTACATTAAGAAGGTTCGTGGTCTGCACTCTTGTGGGAGAAGAGGCTGGACTCTGCCCTTCTGAGCTGGGAATTTCTGGTTAAAGGTTTATAGTGCCTGAATATTTGAACTGTATCTTACTGAAATTGGTACACCTTGTTTGCTGTAGCATAGACTAGATCCAGGCCTGCTGAATCTAGCTTTGTTTATATGCTTGTTGTTTGTTTGCTTGTTATTTCCCTGGAACACTAATTCCACCTAATACGCGGCTTCTCAGCACTTCTGTGGTTCACTAGTGATATCTGCATTGCTTACTGTACTTTTTTCCTTGTTTCACCTGAAAGAAAGTTACTGTTTGTCGTTTTTGCATTTAAGTTACCTGTAACACATTGCACTTAAGTTAAATGGCACTTGCGCGCTAAAGCAATTATATAAGTCAGCACTAAAAATTAAAAGCACTACACCCTCACTTCCCACTGGCCCTTGTTTTCAATTATTAAGGAATTCCCAATATTATTCTAGCATGTCCAAAGGTCAGTTGTCAATCTCCTCTCCGGTCCAGCTGGTGAATCTGGGAATCTTGAGGCAATGTTACAACTGCCTCATGTACACAGACAACACACTCCTCCTCCCAACAAATTCAAACACATGTGAGAGATGCAACCATATAGCCAAACTGGAGGCTAAGCTCTCTCAACTCAGTACTGACATAACCAGTCAGGAGGAGAAGGAAAACAAACTCACTACAATTCCAGTCTCACATAGACCTACCACGACAGCAAACCAAACACATAATCACACAAAAACATACTCGGAGGCTCTAAATAAAGATCTGCCTAAGCAGCAGAGACCTCCAAAGCAGACACCCAAGCAACCGCTACCCCAAAACAAAACACGTGCAACACATATCTCACAAAGCCAGTGTGCCGAACAGTCACAGCCCTTAAGACTAAACAACACACCTGATACACTTGTAATAGGTGACTCTACCATCAGGCACACTGACGTCCCGCTCACCAGGCTGAACAAGGAGAGGGTCACGGTGAGCAGCCTGTCAGGCGCTAGGATCCGCCACATAACACAAGCACTCAGGTCACTCCAAGGCAAGTACAAATATGACTCAGTCATTGTCCATGCTGGTGTGAATGACCTGAGATGTACCTCCCTGGACTACATGAAAAGAGACATAAAGGAGCTCTCTGAGCATGTAGCCCAGGCCGGTATGACCCTGACCTTGAGTAGCATCTTACCCTCACCAAGAATGATGCCACAATATGAAGACAAGATGATCAATTTCAACAATTGGCTTAAGTACTGGTGTCAGTCAAAGGGGATCCAGTGCCTCTCAGCCTGGGATGATATACTCGACAAGCCACGATGCTTCGCTAGGGACGGCTTGCACCTGTCACCCCTGGGCTTTCGGATATTGGCAAAGGCTCTGGCTACCCCCATAGTGCCTTTTTTTAGGCAAGGCTCAAAAGACAAACCCACATCCATAGGTATCACAAGGGATAAGAAACTAAGAGTAATGCTACTCAACGCCAGAAGTCTAAACCTCAAGATGCACGCACTCGAAACTCTCCTTAGCATGGAGAACATCGATATCTGTGCAGTAAGAGAAACCTGCTTCAGGGCTCCCAAGAGCACCCCAGCACTACCAGGTTATACCTCATACCATGCTTTTCAGCCCCAAAACTTGGACCGAACCACAAAATGAGGGGGAGTATCAATATTCATCAAAGATACCCACACCTCCAGGTTGGTGGCAAAGCACGAAGCATCAGAAACTATCCATGTGCAACTAACAGTGGGTAAAACTGCCTTCCAGTTTATAGCCTGCTACAGACCACCCTCCCAAACCCAGGAACCCCACTCAGCCTTTCTGAGAACACTGGAAAATATAAAGGTCTCTCCAAACACCATTATATTGGGCGACTTCAACTACCCAAACATAGACTGGGAGCATTACTCCAGCTCCAACACCCTAGCCCAAAGGTTCCTAAAATTTATAAACTCAAATGCTATGGAACAACTTGTTACCACTCCCACAAGAGGGGAAAACATACTGGACCTGATCATCACCAACATGGGGACTCTATGCTCCAGACCAGAAGTGTATCCCTAACTGGTAAGATCAGACCATAAACTAATCTCACTGGATATTCACATCCCGACCCCACCCCCTGCCCAGAAAACCACAGTGAAAAACTTCTCTAAAGCAAATTTCACACTCCTCAAAACCGAGGTGGAATCCTTCAAAGCCCCCGGGCCTGTGGAAAATACGGCCCAGACCGCAGAATCCTTTATAAACGCATTCTATGAACACCTTCAGGAATGCATGGATCATGCGATCCCAGATAAAACCAAGACCCAATCCTACAAAGGCAGACGTCCTGTCTGGTGGACCCCAGCCATAAACAAACTATACAATAGAAGGAGGAAGCTACTAAATGATAGAGCAAAATCCCAAAAAGGGAAGGCATCACTGATCAGTATTAGCAAAAAACTACGTGCGCTCATAAAATTGTCTAAGGCCATCTTCGAGAGAAAAAATGCACAGGACACTAAGGATAATCACAAGGCTTTCTTTAGTTATGTTAGGAACCTGGGTGGTAATTCCCAGATATGCTCAGAATTAGTCCAAAATGACAAAAAATACACTGAACCCACAGACATTGCCGACATCCTAGCTGACAGGTTCAGCACAAACTTCTCCCCCCCTCCCCACCAAAAGGGCAAATATCTATCCCAGCAGAGTGCTGCCCCCCCCTGACATCTCAGATGCTCAGGTAAGAGCCGCCCTCTCCAAAGCAAAAAACACAGCATCAATGGGACCAGACGGTGTCCCGGGCTGCGTCCTACATGAACTCCAAGAAAAGCTAAACCCAAACATAAAACTACTGTTCAATCTCAGCCTTACTACAGGATATGTGCCCAAAGAGTGGCATACAGCAACAGTGGTGCCTCTCCATAAAGGTGATGCCTCAATGGATCCTGGAAACTATCGCCCCATAAGCCTGACTAGCTTGGTCTGCAAAGCTATGGAAAGGATCATCATGGACCTCATAAATAAAGATATTGGGGACGTGCAGACACTGGATCCTACCCAGTTCAGCTTTGTTAAGGGCAGATCCTGCCTCTTAAACCTGGTTGATTTCTTTGAAACAGTCACCAAGGCCATTGAGGAGGGGAAGGTGGTCCACACAGCCTACCTGGACCTCGCAAAAGCCTTCGATACAATACCCCACTTGGGCATTATAGATAAGCTCACCAGCTTAAATATAAACCCCTATGTCACTAGATGGATTGCAAACTGGCTCAAGGACAGAACCCACATGGTTAGAATTGCTGGAGCCATGTCAGACTCCAAACCAGTTACAAGTGGTGTCCCACAAGGCTCAGTCCTGGGACCTCTCTTGTTCGGTATATATTTCTCGGAGGTACAGGCCAACACGGAAGGACTGTGGCTGACCAAGTTCGCAGATGACTGCAAACTGGGTGCCATAATCGACTCTCCAGCTGACACAAGCATCCTCCAAAAGGGCCTCATAGAAACAGGCAACTGGTGCCAGAGCCATGGCCTCAAGCTAAATGCCAAAAAGTGTATAGTCATCCCCTTTGGCAAAAACAAAGTGCCCACAAATTACCACATAGGTGGTAATCCATTAAGTACAGAAGAAGTAATTAGGGACTGGGGGACCCAAGTTGATAGCAATCTCTCATTTGACAACCACGTGGCCAAAGTGGTTAGAAAAACATTTTATATAGCCCATCTAATCATGAAGGGATTCACATCTAGATCAGGGGAGGTCATCGTGCCTCTTTACTCATCCCTCATCAGGCCCATAATTGAGTACAATGCCCCTTTTGGGATGTACCTTACCAGACACCTGCAGCAACTGGAAAGACCCCAAAAGTACCTCACCAAGAGGATCAAAGGGCTCAAACAGATGCCATATTTTGCCTGGTTAAAGAAACTCCAGCTCTACACAGTGGCATACCACCTGTTCAGAGGCAATCTGTGGATGACGTATAAAACCATGTCCAACCCGGAATTAATGGACATGCTACACCTCAGAAAATCCAAACCCCATTGAGCTACGCGCTCGAGAGACTTGAACCTCAGCACTAAAATAAATAGGACATGCTGGAGGGACAGATTCATAACCCAGAGGCTCCCTTCACTCTGGAATAAAATCCCAGTCCAGGTTAGGCAGAGTCCCTCATTGACTCTCTTCAAGAGGAATCTTGATGAGTGGATGGGAGATCGTAGGTTTACCCCGGGTATCACTTCTGTATCACTGTTAGACAGAGGCACAGTATACTAACCTCAAAAAAGGGCATAGCAAAATAAATTTAAAATGGGTGGCGAAAGCCAAACACATTCTGGCTAGGCTTATAAATGCCCTAGGGCAGATAGCCTAGTATGAACCTATGAACCTATGAACCTAATAATAATTCCAATCGTCACAAGAAGGGAAGTCCAAAAATTGATCTGTATTAATAACATTGTCAGTAATTATATGTTCCTCATGAATTTCTTGTTGTGGAGAGGGATGACAGCCATCATGGAAAAATTCATTGCAAATAGTGTCCCTACTTCTCCTAGGCAATGGATAAACATTACCAGCCTCATAATCTTTTAAATCTCTTATTCATTTCTTACACTTCCTATCATAGTTTTTTTTTACAGATGCCATCAATTCTCTGACTGATATAGTCAGATTTGTAACTCTTAGTCTCAAACGGTTAATCATTAGAAATAAATACCTTCAGTTCCTTTACCTCTTTTAGCAAGACTTTGTTGTGTTTCAAATGGATGGACATAAGCTCAATGCCAGCACGGTCAAATAACTAGACCACTTCTTTCTATAGTGGAGAACCTCTTGTAATGTTGCTGTGAAATTTGATAAACTTCAGATCCTTTAGTACTCTTTTATTCTTAGTACACTCCCTCAGGAAAGCATTATCCAGCTGCAGTGATTTGAATTTACCAAGTTTATTTTCGAAAAAACAGAAGTGATCACCAAACTTGCCATATGTAACCTTCTCCCATCTTGCTTCATCCACTGTTAATAAATAAGATCAAGCATGCCAATTATCAAAATGAACTTTCTTAGAACCTCCAATATTAGATGTAAAGACAGACTGATTTGTTCTTACATTATCACTAAGCAAAGAACCACTCCCTTTACCCACTGGTATCGGTTGAGAGTCAAAGGAAGAATTAACAAATTAACTCAAAGTTTATAGAGCACTCTTCAGTACTCCGCTGTCAAACTGTTAAACACCAGAAGTAGAATCACCAATTCCTTGATTATCAAAATTAAAATGAACCTCACCAGCGGTACCTCCCTCTCTAGCTCCTGAAGCCATGGTGCACAATTGCTTTGGCTGTGTTCCTGCAGACCCACAGACAGTACACCTCACACACACACACACACACACACACACACACACACACACACACACACACACACACACACACACACACCTGTTTTGTGTCAGGCCTGCCTTTCTCTATCCCCTACCTCACTCTGTGTAGGTAATAGGGTTCATAGGCAAATACTATTTTATCAGTCTGTAGAGTATTGTAAGCCTGGCCAATAATAAGAGGTCAGAATCAAACCCTGAATCTTATATATGTGAGGTAAAGACTTTAATCATTATAACAAGCCTCCCTTCCCCTGGTCCTTTGCATGGTTCTTTGTGATATTAGGATTGCCTATGTTTGATGCACATAGTGAACAGTTAATGCTTATTCAAATGCTTACATTAATCAAGATATTGTACTGAATGTCACTTTGGTGCTTTTCCATTTCAACAGTGTTTGTAGTTGCAGTTGTTATACTTTTATTATTAGTAGTAGCAGTACAGTATTATCAGTTACAGTTCACTGCTTGCTTAGCCCTTTGTGCAGATGATGCTGAGATTGTCCTGATTTCTGCTGGTGTGTCTGAGTCGGGATTCTTAAGTCAGATGCTGAAGAGTGAGGAGGCTAAGTAGGTATTTGACGCAATACCTGTTTTCTTGCGAGTGTCGGATTGCAACTCTTCTATTTGCTTCTAAGTACTTAGCCTTTTCTTTTGGACACCTGAGGTTCTATAACTGAGTTTGATCACCTACCAAAGTAGATGATGGTGACACTGCACTACATCATTTGTGTATGCTTGCCATGGTTCTGCTTGGACTGATGTATACATATGCAGTAGAAATTCTTTTTATACATTTAAAAGTTTCATATCTTGTTTGTTTTGTCTGTGTTGTATATATAAGTTACTATGGGCATTCTTGTAGAGTTGATCAATAGTTTGCATTTAATGAACTGCAATACATAAAAATGTAAGTGTAGGCATTTGTCTTCACTATAGGGTCACACTCACCTTTATCATTTCTGCGGATAACACTGTAGTCTGAGGTTGCTATGTCTGATGCTCACATTAGCTAGCCAGTACATGGATAAGTAAATGCTGGTAGGTTTGCATGCAACACTGTTTTACTGTTTGTATGTGCTTAGCTCCTTTTGTTGTTTAGTTGTTGAGAATGTTTCCTGTTTGCTGCCTCCTAGCCTGTGACATAGCACATTGTATGTGCCTCCATCTGCCATGATCATCACCTCATGCAGGTTCCTCATCTGACTCCTCATCTATGTCTGCTGGTCCCTGTAGTGCTCTATTATTTCTTTGTCATGAAGTTCATAATAGGTCATGCATGGTCTGAACACTGTGCCTTCTTGGCCATGGTCTATCAACAGTAACAGTATTAGAGCTCATTACACACACATTTATAATGTCTGCAGCAAACTTTAACATTTTCAACATTTTCTCACGACTGTGTTCCAGCATGAGTTGGAATTCAGTGCTAAAGCAAGCACGACATGTTAGTTTTCCTTTTACATGTTTGTAAATCAGTCTGTCTTCATTATTTGCTTAATTAGCATGTTCTTTAGCTCTTTATTCACTATTTACCATATTCAGCTGCTAATCTTGATTTTGTTGCCAGGCATGAAGTGGAGATTTTTTTGCTGTATCGCAAACAGCTTGCTTATTCCTGCTCAATGTGCACATGAGTTTAAGGGCAATGAGCAAGCATTCATGAATCCTGGCCTCGGATAGCATAGAAGGGTTAGAATTTGTAGTGTTGTACTTGTCATAAAAAAAATATCTCAAATAGCCTACTTGTCCCTTAACATTTCCATAGTTCTGCTGTATAAATCAATTCATTGCTGCCACTGAAATCTAAGCAAGGTTTTTGGTGCTCAGAAAAACAAGTAATCTTTTTAACCCTTATTTAAAAAAAAATCACAATAATCTTTAGAATATTATCTATTTACAATGTCCAACATTTAAAGGAAGGCAGCAGTTTACATTTCTTTGGCATATTCAGCTTTCTCTTCCATCATATTCATGGATTACAAATGTTTTTGCATTCATATCCTTCCACACTAACATTGCATTGCCCTTTATTTATTACTACATTCTTCTTCTGGCTTTTCCCAATTAGGGGTCGCCACAGTGGATCACCTGTCTGCTCATGACTGGCAGTGGAGTTTTACAGTGTTGAGTTGCCAGCCCAGCACCCAACCTTCCACAGAAGGCACACACATGCACACACGCACACCTAGGGCAAATTTAGTGTCCAGTCCACCTACAGCGTGTCTTTGGGATATGGGAGGAAACCGGAGCACCCAGAGGAAACCCATGCGACCACAGGGAGGACATGCAGACTCCGCACAGAAGGCACCCTAGCTGAGGATCGAACCGGAGAACCTCTTGCTGTGAGGTGGCAGCGCTAACTGCTACACCACCGTGGCCGCCCTTATGCATATAATTCAGTGACCAAATTCTTACATATTTACTACCCATTATTTATGACTTACCCATAGTTTGAATAACATTTTCAACTACTAGGACTTGATCACTCTTCCATTTCCACATAACAGTCATTTTCTCAATAGTCATTAGCAAAAATATAATCCTGCACTCTGTTTTACAATGTATTTGAACATCACATCCTAATAAAAATAAAATTGCCATTATTTCTACATTTCTACATAGTTCAACAAGGATTACTTGAATTAGAACCACTTTCAATCCCTTAAAATTAGGGTAAAACTAAAAATCATTCATATTCTTAGTCTCCGTGGAATATAAAAACAATTTAGCAAACATTTACAAGCAAATATTTCATATTTCCTAGAACCTTTTGCATACAATTAACAACTGTCACAGACAGGTTAAACTTTCAGTTCATGTCTCTGAAAGCCTTGTAAGTCCAACTCACTGGATATGTAGTCAGTGGATTATTTCCCTTAGTTTCAGTAATAATGCTGTATTTCCAGGTGGCTGAATCGTAAACAACTCCATAATCCCAATATGTCTTGCAGTTATGACTAGTCCTTCATATTAGTCATAACACATGATGTAAACCATGTTTATGTTGCATTTGAGCCCACATTTCCCCATTATCAGTGAACCAGAACAACTCTCAAAGAGTGCTTTGTTTGCCTTACTTTCCTTCTCTTTAGTCCCATATCTACATCTGCCACTGGTAAAATTAAGTTTATTCACTGACATATCTTTGGTTTCAGAATCTCATTTCTAAGTGCCACTGTGACTTATTTCTTGCATAAGTCTCCCTCCAAGTTATAAAATAAGACTGCACTAATGCTATATGAAATAATTCATTATTACAACGTGTTGTAAATGTGAGTTTCCTCTAGATGCATATGAATGCATTAATAATAAATAATAACACCTTTAATTGCAGTCCAGCACGGTACACATAAGATCAAGCACATTCATAGGTTCATAGGTTGGTACTAGGCTATCGGCCCTAGGGCCTATACAAGCCTAGCCATAACAATTCCCTGGCTATTTCTTCCCACACTATTTTCTTCCCTGGACCCCTGTCTAGCAGGGTGACTGACATGATCTCCGGGGTGAATTTCCTTTCCCCCATCCAATCATCAATGTTCCTTTTGAACAGGGCCAAAGAGGCACTCTGCTTGACATGTATGAGCAGTCTATTCCAGAGTCTGTGGAGTCTCTGGGTCAGGAACCTATCCCACCAGCATGTTTTGTTTATTGTGATGACAAGGTTTAGATTCCTGGAGCATGTGGCTCTGAGGGATTGGGATTTCTTTAAGTGTAGTATGTCCAACCAGCTCTGGGTTTGACATGGCCTTGTATGTTAAGCAGATCTTGCCTCTGAGTAGACAATATGTGACAGAGTATAGTTGGAGTTTTTTTAAGGCGGTCAGTATAGGGCATCTGCTTTAGGCCTGTGATTTTTAAGTGAGGTATTTCTGTGGCGTTTCCAGTTGTTGCAGATGTCTTGAGAGGTACATACCAAATGGGGCATTATATTCTATAATGGGTCTAATGAGGGATGAGTACAGTGGGACAATGACCTCCTTTTTTCTGGATGAAAACCCTTAGTGCTGAGGTGTGCCACATAGAAGGATTTCCTGACTGTTGTGGCAATGTGGTTATCAAAGGTAAGACCACTGTCCACCTGTGTCCCTAAGTCTCTTATCACACTTTCAGTGTTTAGTGTACTGTGACCTATGTGGTAATTCATGGGTATATGTTTTTCCCAAAGTGGATAACTATACATGTCTTGGCATTGAGCTTGATCCCATGGCTCTGGCAACAAGCATCTCTTTCTGTAAGGCCCTTTTGAAGAGTATCCACATAATTTGGGGATTCAATAATGGCTCCCAGTTTGCAGTCATCTGCAAACTTTGTTAGCCAGAGTCTCTTAGTGTTGGCCTGTACTTCAGGTAAGTGAATGCCAAACAAGAGCGGTCCCAGGGCTGAACCCTGAGGTACTCCACTTGTCACTTGTCTGGAGCTGGATTTGGAGTCGGCTACTTTTACACTGTGGGTTCTGTCAGTAAGCCAGTTGGCAGATCATGCCTTTTAAACTTGGTTGACTTTTTCGAAACAGTCACCAAAGCCATTGATGAGGGAAAGGCAGTCCATACAGCCTACCTCGATCTGGCTAAGGCCTTCGATACAATACCCCACTCGGGTATCATTGAAAAACTCATCAGCTTAAATGTTAACCCATACATCACAAAATGGGTTGCAAACTGGCTGAGTGACAGAACCCACAGGGTCAGAGTTGCTGGCGCCATGTCAGACTCAAAGCCTGTCACAAGTGGTGTCCCACAGGGCTCAGTCCTGGGCCCACTCTTGTTTGGCATCTACTTTTCTGAAGTACAAGCAAACACAGGAGGGTTATGGCTGACAAAGTTTGCAGATGACTGCAAACTGGGCGCCATAGTAGAAAACACATCTGACACAGATATCCTTCAGAAAGGTCTCACAGAAACGGATAACTGGTGCCAGAGCCACGGCCTAAAGTTAAATGCCAAAAAATGCATAGTCATACCCTTCGGGAAAAACAAGGTTACCCCTAGCTACCAAATAGGAGGCAATCCACTGAGCACAGAAGAAATTATCAGGGACCTGGGGACCCAGGTTGATAGTAGTCTGTCATTCGACACCCATGTAGCTAAAGTAGTTAGGAAGACCTTGTACATTGCCCACCTTATCATGAAGGGATTCTCATCTAGATCAAGGGAGGTTATAGTCTCCCTTTACTCATCACTCATCAGACCAATGATTGAGTACAATGCCCCATTTGGAATGTATCTGACCCGACACTTGCAGCAGCTGGAGAGGCCACAAAAGTTCCTCACCAAAAGGATAAAGGGTCTCAAAATCTATCCTATGCTGCCCGACTGAAAGAACTCCAGCTCTATTCAGTCGCCAGCTTGCTCAGAGGTGACCTTTGCCTAACATACAAGGCCATGTCAAACCCAGATTTGATGAATATGCTTCACCTCAAAAATCTAGATCCATCAGAGCCACAAGGGCGGAGACTTAAACCTCGACACGGCTATTAATAGGACGTGCTGGAGGGATAGATTCATCACCCAGAGACTCCCTATGCTGTGGAACAGAATCCCGGTACATGTGAGGCAGAGCACCTCGCTGGCCTTGTTCAAGAGAAATCTTGACCAATGGATGGGAGATCGCAGATATACCCCAGGGATTACCTCAGTGTCACTGCTCGACAGAGGCACAGCAAAATAATGGGTATAGTTCCCCATACTAAAGGGGTGGCGTAAGCCACAAAACGATGGGCTAGGCTTGTAAATGCCCTCGGGCAGATAGCCTAGTATGAACCTATGAACCTATGAACCTATGAACATAGGGATTAATGCCCAGCTTAGTAAGTCTATCTATGATTTCAGAGTGGGGATGGTGTCAAAGGCATTGGCAAGGTCCAGATAGGCTGTGTGGACTGCCTTACCCTTGTCCATGGCTCTGGAGACTGATTCAAAGAAGTCAATCAGGTTCAGGAGACAAGATCGGCCCTTCATGAACCCAAACTGGGTGGGGTCCAGTGTTTGAAGGTTACCAATGTCTTTGTTTATAAGTTCCATGATAATATGTTCCATGGCATTGCAGATCAGGCTTGTCAGACTGATGGAGAAGTAGTTCCCAGGATCCAAGGTGAATCCCACTTTGTGGAGTGGGATAACTGTAGCTGTGCGCCACTCAGTGGGCACAAAGCCTGAGGTGAGGCTATGATTAAACATGACACTTAGGTGAGGTGCTAGTTCATTCTGTAGTTCATGTAATACACAGCCTGAGATGTCATCTGGTCCCTTGGATGCTGTATTCTTAGCTTTGGAAAGTGCATTTTTTACCTATGTGGCCATTATTACCGGAATTTAGCAATCTTTTGGTATTGAGATGGGCCATTTAGGGGGTGAGGGGGGTGAAGTTGGCACTGAATTGGTCTGCCAGGATATTGGCAATATCCTTGGGATCAGTATATTTAATGCCATTCTGTTGTAGCTCAGAGCAGATCTGAGCATTGCCATTTAGATTCTTTACATAGTTATAGAATGCCTTGTGGTTGTCTTTGGAATCTTTGGCAATTTTATTTTCATACCTAGCTTTGGAGGATTTTATGAGGGATCTCAGCTTCTTACTGAGGCTGGAAGGGAGTTTTTTGCATCCTGGGATTTTCCTCTTTTCTGCAGCAGTTTCTTCCTTTTGTTGTAAAGTTTGTTTATGGCAGACGACCACCAGATGGGCTTCCTTTTTTTAGAGGAGAGCATCTTGGTTCTATTTGGGATGGCACAATTCATGCATGAGTGGATGTGCTCGTACAGTGCCTTAGTGTAGGATTCAGCAGTCGAACTTTCAGTTCCCGTCTTCATGGGTGTCATGAAGTTTGTCACTTCTGACTTGAGTAGCATGAAGTTGGCTTTGGAGAGTTTTTTATGGAGGTTTCCTTACTGGGGGGGTGGGGGTGGGACGTGGATGTTAAGGGTGATTAGCTTATGGTCAGACCTGACCAACGGGGGGGTGGCCATAGGTGTGGAATATCAATTTCCCATATTGGTAATGACCAGGTCTAGGATATTGGAGCCCCTGGATGGATATGGATTTGTTGATACAGGGCATTGGAATTTATGAATTCCAAGAACCATTGGGCAAAGGTGTTGGTACATGGGTAGTTTTCCAAGTTAATTGTAGGGTAGTTTAAATCACCCAGTTATAGGGTGTTTAGTTGTATCTTAATATTTTCCAGTATGTTTAGAAAGGTGTAGTGAGAATCTTGGGACATGGTGGGGGGATCTGTAGCAAGCTACAATTTGGATTGCAGTCTTACCTAGTGTTAGTTGCACCTGGAGAATTTCAGATGCATTGTGTTGGGCATCTAGCCTGGTGGTGTGAATATCCTTGGTGAATATGGACACTCCTCCACCTTTAGTGTTTCGGTCCTGGTTTGGAGGCTGAAATGGGTGGTAAGAGTTGTAGCCTGGTGTTGCAGGGGTGCTCTCTGGTGCCTTGAACCAGGTCTCAGTTACTGCACAGATATTAATGTTCTCTATTTTTAGGAGTGTCTCGAGAGAGTGCATTATGAGGTTTAGACTTTTAGCATTGAGTAGCATTACCTTCAGAATTTACATGTTTGTACCTGTTACATTGGTGGTTTTGTCCTTTGAACTTTGCCTAAAAAAGGCACTATAGGGGTGGCAAGAACCTTAGCCAGTAACCTTAATCCCAGGGGCGACATGTGCAGACCATCTCTGGCAAAGCATTGTGGTCTGTCGATCATGTCGTCCCAGGCAGACAGATACTGGATCTCCTTTGAATGATACAAGAAGCTTAGCCAATTGTTGTAGTCAATCATTTTGTCCTTATATTGTGGTATAATTCTGGGTGAAGGCAGGATGCTACTCAGGGCTAGGGTCATACCTCTCTGGGCCACATGATCCGAGAGCTCTTCCTTGTCTCTTTTCATGTAGTGCAGGGAGGTATGTCTCAAGTCATTCACTCCAACATGGACAATGACAGAGTCATGTTTGTACTTGTTGTGGAGTGACTTGAATGCATGCGTTATGTGCAGATCCTGGCACCTGACAGGCAGCTGACTGTAATTTTTTCCTTGTTCAGCCTGGTGAGTGGGACATCATTGTGCCTGACTATAGAGTCACCTATGACTAAAGTGTTAGGTATGTTTTCTTGCCTTAGGGGCTGATGCTGGGTAGCACACTGGTGTTGTGAGCTATGTGACACTTTGGCTGTGACTGGTGTTTGTTTGCATCTCAGCTTCGGAGGTCCTTGCTGCTTGGGCAAGCTACAGTTAAGGGCCTCCACATATTTGGATTTAATGTTGCTATGTGTGAGTGTTGGTGGTGTGTGTTTAGAAGGGCTATGTGTTGCTTGAGGTGTAGTGCGGGTGATAACCTTCTCCTCTTGACTGTCTAGCACAATCTTGGGTGGAGAGAGCTTTGCTTCTAGTTTGGCTATGTAAGTGCATCTCTCACAGGCTGTAGTGTTGGGTGGTAGGAGGAGAGGGTTCTCTGTGTACATGAGGCAATTGCTGCATTGTCCCAGTATGCCCAGATTCACCAGGTGGACAGGAGAAATCACCGGAAGCTGACCCTTGAACATGCCTGGTTTGGTGCTTTTTTTGTAAAGTACAGGAGCTGTTTTCCCTTGCCTTAGCAAGGTACTTTGCAATTATAGGCTGTTTAGTGTGTATGATTAATTTCTCCTTATTAACAAGGAGAGTTGAGTGCTTGTATCATTTTAAGACTTCCTAGTGCTTTCCAGCAGGTATTAGAGCAAGTGCTAGTCACAGGGATGCTTAAAGGTAAGATGAAAAAAAAATGCTCTATCCTAAACACTACAGTGTGCACTATATAAGTTAGATGTGGAAGTAGGTAAATTAAGTTTTACTTGTCTAAAAAGTTAAGTTTTAGTGGAGAGTCACTATTTTTAAAACAACAAGACAGATTGAAAGAGGATGGACACTTTTGTATTCTGGTCCTATGGAATACAGTGCATCCATCAACTTGACATACATTTAACATATCCTAAAAACACAAGCCTTACACTTATCCAGAATAAAATCTCTGAATGTATTTCTAACAACCTTAAAAACAAAACAAACAAAAAAAAATGAAAGGTGCACTTGCTGGAAAATAATAGAGAAATGTAAAAACACAAACATGTAAGGCCTCTCTCTGCTCCCACCATCTTCAATCTCACAAAAATCATTCTTCAACTTTTATTTTAAACTTCTCACAAGTCTTATCAATTTAATCTTCCATTTTGTTACCCACATTTTCAAACTCTGAAAACACAGAGTCTCTCATAAGTATGTGTATTGTCTTCTCGATGATGTCATATGCTCAATATTTCAAAATGGTTTATGTCTTAGTTTTGTTGACTTTGTAATGTGAAAAACTCATAAATTCATCCAAATACTGAAAAAGGATATGTTTCCTTAACAGGCAAAGTTGTCTAACATAAAATAACATAAGCAAAATGTAAATTTTCACCCTCTCTTCCTAGTCTTATAGTATTACAACTGGGATTCCCTAATCCTCCATGACAAGGGTACTATGTAAAGAGCAAACAAAACAGGCAATAAGGGACATCCCTGTCTAGTCGCTTTAAGTAAAAATATGACGCTAGAAGACCTGCATACATTTCCATGTTTGTTTAAATTGCTCTAACCAAGTAAATTAATCCCTGCTTTAAGAGCAATGCCACCAAAACCTGTAAAGGCCATTTTTGCATCTAAACTTACAGTTACTTGTACAGCTCTCCCCTCTTGGATTTTTTCATTAATAATCCCATTTTCAAAATTTTATCAAACGTTTGCATACCACCAATAAACCAGCACTGAATATTTTCTGCTAATTGGGATATTCTCCTTCACTGGATTAATTCAAGCATAGACAAAATGCTTATAGTTAGGATTCTGCACTAAGATAGGCCCATATGAGGAAGGCAACCAAACCCCATAGCTTCTTTAAGAATAATCACCACAACTGCTGTCTTCCAGGAAGGGGAAATATCTTTACTTTCCAATACTAAATAAAGCAGCTTTAACAGGCGCATGAGTAGTCTATATTTACTAAGTATTACTAGTCCAATCGAGATACCCTCACTAATAAGTACCTTCTCTTCAGCTTGTTGTTTCAGTATCTTGTTAAATATGATTTGGCAAACTATTCCATCTACCCATTTTCTGTAGTTCTTGCTGCATGTGGTAGCTTCATCCCCTAAAGATGATTCATGATTGTGTCATCCTCTTCTCACAGAGTGTGCACTAATAAGGTGTGTTATAACAATCTTGAAACATTTCTGTTATACCTACTGGATCCCTAGACAGAATAATAGCATTATCTGCTCACAAATCTGCTTTTAATAGCAGTGATTTACAATACCTCAGTTTTATTACTAGAGCCTGTAATATACTGAGGAATTATAACATCCAAAACCCATGTTTAGTATTCAGCCACATTTCAATGCTCTTATTATGTTACTCATTTCTTTCCTATAAATCATCTTCTCCATCATAGATCAGTTTTGAATTTCTAATTATCTTACCTTTTAATCATCTTACAGTTCTGTCTTTACACTTCATCTTTTAAGTTATCTTATTCCAATGCTGAAAATTTTTCCAAATCCACAATTTATCCAACTTATCATCCAGCATTCTTTTCAACCATTCGAGAAACAAATCCTTCTTAAGCAAAGTACTATGAAATCACCATTACTTCCTTAGCTTTATTGCACCTAAATTATACCAGCCCTCTGGAAAATAATAAGTATATTGCATACAGCCTTGTACGACACTGGATACATCAGTTAGTCCAATAACCCTGGAACAGACGCCTGCATAATGACCCAGTCTTGGGGTACTCAATACCCAAATTCCCCATGCATGTCTTTAATGTGAGTATTATATTTCAGTCTCAAATAAATATCAGCAGGCTTTGCATAAACTCCAGCATCTCCCTCATTTCATTACAAATAAATGTTATATGCAAAAACAGATACACTTAAGATATTCCAATCTTCAATATATTAGCACTCAAAGTTGACAGTACAGTACTAAGCACCTGCAGCAACTGGAGAGACCTCAGAGGTTTCTAACAAGGGCCTCCAGCATGTGTCTTACATGGACTGACTATAGTCCCTGTCACTATAATCCATATTGTTCAGACTTCTTAGAGGAGACTTATGCCTGACCTACAGAGCAACCTAAGAACCAAACTTAACGAACTCACTGCAAATCCATAAATCAAATGGGTCTAGGGCTATCCATTCCAGAGATGTAAATATGGCCTGCAACTTAAATAGGACTTGCTGGAAAGTCAGATGTATCTCCCAGCAACTGCCGTGTCTTTGGAACAGGCTACCAATTCATATGAAACAGAGAACCTCTATGACTCTGTTCAAGAGGAACCTGGATGAGTGGATGGAGCACCATAAATTCTTAGTGGGGATAACACCCACAACCCTCCTGGACATGGGCAGTCATCACTAAATGCAATCTTGGGTACTGACTAATACTTCTATGGCATTACATTGGGTTAAAACGGCTAGGCTTAAAATGACCTCTGGGTCAATAACCTAATAATATGCTATGATCCTAAAAACATCAACTGTACAAAAGCTGCAGTGCAATGTGCATGGTCTAAAACATAACCTTGGAGACTGACAATAAAAAACAATACTTTTATGCAGTAGCAAACCCACATGCACACTGCAAGTGGAGGACTGCTCCCCCCATTAATTTAATGTTATTACCCAAGATCTCAATTGTCTTAAATAATCCTAGACTCTATTCTTTTATAAAGGGCTTATTAAACCATTCACATTCCAGATAATAATGCTCATCCTTGTACTAAAGGACCACATTTATCCTTTACCACATGTTTTCTACATATCTAAATTATGCTAGTCTAACAACAACCGGTAAATGAATTATATAATAGCCACTGGACCAATCTCATTGAACATTTGTAGAGCCATTAAATAAAAAATAACAACTAACAGCTATATGAAACTTGTTCAGCTGTCTCAGCTTAATCCATTCCTGATTGAAAAACTGGCAATAAATTTATCCAGCCATGTAGACACACCCTGGGCTCATATTGAGAGTGATGTTCAGTACTGCTACTTGTTGTATGCCTTGTTATTGTAATGGCCAGGGTGTTATCCTGGAGCTGCAGTTATGTGCTTGTTTTGTTGTATGTACTCAGTGCACAATACAATGCCTAATATTTACCCAAATATTGTGGCTACAGATCATTTAACTGTCAGGTACAAACACAGCATGATATATGTCTAGTAAAAAGTAGTATCATAAGGATTAGTAAGGCCCCTGCTGGAATAAGGCATATAATTCCACTGTTTTCCATACCAACAGAGCAATTTTTAAAAATAGGGTCCAGACAGAAGTACTATGTTTGGGGATGCTTCCATATCCACCCACAAACCTAAGTTTACAGATGTGGAATCAGATGCTCTCCATCTCCATTAGCGTTAGCTCTTTGCTATCAATTCCACTGACCAGCACTTCTGCGACCATGTCTGAGCAATGTTAATGCTGTGATTAGTCAGGACCATGACTATTAAATAGACCACACCACAACAATGGATAGGTTCCATGCTGCTACCCACTGAGCAAAAACTGTGGTATGGGAACATCAGGCAACAGGTGGGAGGCGATCAAATGCACCATCTGTTATGGAAACTGAGTTCCATAAATGCAGGATCCCTTCCAAAGAATTCCTCAATGTGCTGCTGGACATTGGGTCAGAGATGGATAGGCCCTAGAAACTTTCAAATACAGATGTTTTAGGTATCTAATTCTATTTTATTGCATCAAGAATTGCAAGTCCTCATTACTTCAACATGTCTCTACACTTGATTAAATCTGTCTGACTTATGTTAAACATGTACATCAGGGCTCAGATAAGCACATCTATCTGCACAAGCATACCTCTCAATTGTCCAAATGTTTGCAGAATGTCCAGAATTTTGCTTCATAGTTCCTTATAGAATTTTGGTTTTCTGGCAAATGTCTGAGGACTTAAGTCACTAAATAATTATATGCATCTAAGTTGCAGACTTTATATCCTTCAGAAAATGCATGCCAACACAAATTTTCATATTCTAGCAACTTTCTAAGTGTATAAGAGCAATATTTAAAACTGCCCTATTTTTGGGCCTTTGCCCACATTATTTTAGGTTTTGCACAGATTTCTTGTGCTAAGAGTTTGAGAGGTATGTGTACAAGGTAAGGTCTAGGCTACAATGTTTCCTCATATTTATAATTGTAAATATATAACTTACTTTGTGTTGTTGTGGTGTGGATCATACTTACACTGGATGTTGCTTTACTTTAGTATAATTGCAGATGAATCTTTATCTGGCACCAGCACTGTGAACTGTCGCATCTGATGCTAGAGGATCGGTAGATTCTGAAGGTATTGGCAGGGATGAAATGGTATAGTTAGGTGGCTCATGGTGTGTGTTTGACAAAGGGAGTGTGACCATCACATCTCCTGCACAAATCATGGACACAACCCGATGCCTGTGGATATCCATTATACACAAACATCTGAGAGAGAAGGAGTTCATAGGGACACAATAGTTTTACTTATTATTTATTTATTTATTTATTGATATTTGTTTCCTGGGAAAGTCTGACTGGCCACAGGTACCCTTTTTCAGTGGAGGCCTGGGGAGAAAAACTACAAGCTAACAATGTGAAGCAATCAATATTTAGAAAAACAAATTTTATAAACTCCTGTATCAATGAATACATAGCATTGTTGTTAGTGCAATAACATCTGTACTGATATTCACAAAATTAATATAGAAACATGAAACATTTTATTATGAATGTACAGGTAGAAGAGTGGCATATAACATAAAAGTAGGAGTATTTTAATAAATTCATTAGAGTGAAATATTAGAGGGTATAAGCAGGTTTAAGTATTAATAGAGATGTAGAGATGAAACGGTAATTTGGATGTGCTAGTTAGAAGTGGGTATAGTAGTTTAAGTGCTACAATAAAGTGAAGTATTAGATGGGAATAAGCAGGTTAGATAATTTAGTACTTTAAAGGGATGTATAAGATGGTGAACAAAGGATGTTAGGACAAACTGTGTTCCTGATTTGGAGCAGGTACAAAGCCAGGAGAAGAGAGAAGTCTTTTAGTAATGGCTTGAAAAGATGAAAATGTTTAATAGACCTGATCAATATAGGAATTTTATTACAAGTTCTACCTACATTATTGTAACAGATACTGACCCCATCAGTCCTTTGTGATTTGTAGATGAAAAGCAATTGTTTATCATTTGACTAA
Source organism: Protopterus annectens (assembly GCF_019279795.1). Classification (NCBI taxonomy): domain Eukaryota; kingdom Metazoa; phylum Chordata; order Ceratodontiformes; family Protopteridae; genus Protopterus; species Protopterus annectens. The sequence goes on from NC_056734.1 coordinate 14,607,790, forward strand.
AATGGATCATTTGTAGATAGTATTGGTGTGTGGGGCTAACTGCTGGGCAGACAAATGAGGTTTAGTTGATTTTGTGGGTTAAGAAAGTCTGGGTATAAGATAGGTGGAGAGAAAGTTTGAGACAGTTAAGTGTTTTTAGTGCTAAAAAGTGGTGTGTCTGGTGAGGATTTTTGCAAGAAAATCTGGTTACTTTGCTGTAGCATTGCTCAAGTTTAGAACTAAGTGAGGCTTGTAGGTTGGTCAGGATAGGGGCACCATATAGGAGAGGCTATTTAGTAAGCAAGAAATTTCTTTACTATGTGAAGGTATCTTGATTTTGATGGACTTTTTTGATTCTGTTGTGGATATCTAAATCAAATTTAAGATTGTCTTTCATTGTCACACCAAGTAGTTTTATATGTGAGTTAACTTCAATGTATCATTTTTTATGGAAGAAATTTTATTTTTTTCATGGAAATGAGATTTTGGGGAAAACAGAGAAGGAATTTAGATTTTTTTGGGGATTAAGTAATAGGTGGTTATCCTGTAGCCAACATTCAACAGAGTTAAATGCTTCTTGAGTAATTGTCTGAAGATGTATGAGGTTATCTGAAGTGCATATTCGGGTAGACATCAGCATATTGGGTGAGGGAAGAGGATTTATATAGTCTATAAGTGAATATATTGAATAATAGAGGGCCAAGAATAGATTCCTGTGGCATGCTAGTATTGACAGGAAGAAAGGAAGGGAGAAAAGGTGAAGAGCCATTTAACAGACTGATATCTTTCGGTTAAGTAGTTATTAAACCATAGCAGGGTGGACGATAATAGTGCTCAGGAAGACAGAGCAGTTTTTAGTAAGGGACTAGATCAAAAGTTTTAGAGAGATTGAGGAATGCAGTGGAAATGAGTTTGCCTTTGTTTCTGGCTTTCTTAATAGTATATGTGAAGGTTAATTAGGCTGTAGTAGTGCTATGGGTGTTCTAAAACCATACCATGTGTGGGTCAAGAGCTTTTCCTGAGCGATGTGTTCAAGTAGTTGGTTGTGAATGCACTTCTCCAGAAGTTTTGACAAAGGAGATAATACGAAAATAGGTCTAATATTGATTATATTAGATGAGGTTCTTCCTTTATGAAGGGGGGGTGATGAAGATTTTTTTCCATAGACAGGGAAAGTATGATTGCTTGATAGCTCTATTAATTATGACAGACATAGGTTATGCTATGGAACTGGCAGCTAGCTTTAGGCATTCTGGTGGGAGATCATCTGCTGAAGGAGAACAGGGTTTTAGTTTGAGGAGTACTGATTTGATGTCGGAGGTCTAGATGGGTTTTAGGGTGAAACAGGAGGTGTTTGCTCTCCGAGGAGAGAGCATCTCAGGACTGTTAGGTGGAAAATCTTTAGTAAGGGCTTTAATGCTTTCAATAAAATGTGTGTTAAATTGAGAATCTATTTCAGAGGGAATGTTATTTAGGGCAGGATTGGAAGTGGTGGTTGTTGCAGGATGTAGTATACTTTTAATAGAGTACCGGAATTTTTTAGGGTTGAAACATTGATTTAGTAAGGGATTACTATAGTAGATTTTCTTGTGCGAGTTAATCTGTCTTTCAGAATGTTTTTTTTATTCTTTAAAGTGTTGTAGGTTTTGACAGATCTATGTTTTATCTGTGTCTTTTTTAGGGTTGACACACTGATTTAGTTAGTAACTACTGTAGTAGATTTTCTTGTGCGAGTTAATCTGTCTTTCATTATGTTTTTTTTTATAATTCTTTAAAGTGTTGTAGGTTTTGACAGATCTATATTTTAACCATTCTTTCCAAGACCAATCTGTTTCACACATTAGTTGCTTGCTATGAATGGATAACCAAGGAGTATTGATATTTTGTTATAGATGCTATGAGTATTTAAGAAAATAAATTTAAGCTGTTTAGACAAGATTGAGGTAGGCTAGTTGTGCCTTGATCATTTTGGTGATGATGGTAAGGTTCATGCTTTGGAAGGAGATGGGTGGGCTGAGTAGAAAGTGATGTTTGGCTTGGGATGAGTTTTTGAAGGCTATGGTGGGGTCAGGATTGGAGGAGAGGCCAGGGTTTGAATGAATATACCCACAGAGTAGAAATAAAGAGATAAAGAGAGAGAGAGAGAGAGAGAGAGAGAGAGGGAAAACTGGACAAGCTTGGCAAGCTTGTTTTGTTTTAACTTTAAGAGTTAACTTTATTTTGGTGCAGTAGGTGTGAGGGTTTTCTAATTTAAATTTGAAGTAAGATTGGGATTGGGTGAGTCATTTTATATACTGGAAATAATTAATGCTGAAGAGGGGTGACTTGAATGGTTGGAGGTGAAGCAGATAGCGGGAGAAAAGTATATAAGATTGAGTAGTGTATGGTAATCTATAAGGTGATAAAACAGGAAGAGTATGGAAGCAGTAATATTTAGGAGATGCATGGCATTTAGGTTTGTAGACAAACAGGTCAGTGATAGAGGAAAGAAAGTTGGAGTGCTTAAATGCAAACTAATGGGTTAGGTGTTGAGTGTGCATTATTGTGCTGAGGGCATGCTTATATTTATGTGTATGCCATTAAGAGGGGTGGAATATACATGGAGTTCTGGTGGGAGAACAGGACCTATAAATACAATACCTTGAGAGTTAGCTGTGGAACTGTGGGCAGGAGAGGACGATATTGAGAAACAGCTTTGTAAGCACAAGGGTGGGAGTGGTGCGTAGTGGGGACAGTTCCAAAAGCAGCAGGAGGGGTCTTTATTTATGTTTTCAGTAGAATGATGTTATCTACTAAGAACAGTAGTGTATCACAACCTTTGGAAGCACAAGTGTGGGAGAGGAGAATAGCAGGAACCAGCACCAACATCTCCTTCCCCAAGTTCTGAAACAGCTGATAGGTTGGTATAGGACCCAGTACTATATTCACTTCCTGAACATCTTAGAGTAGACAAATATAGTGTATTTTACTGGACGGATGTAGTTTATCATGACTGGCCCACTTTCCTTCATTAAGAGTATGTGATAGATCGTAATGACATCTCAGTATGATGTGTACTATTCAATATCTTGGATTAGTGAGAATTTGATACTCCCATTTATATATGTTTTCTACCATGTTTTTTTAGACTTTATAGACATACCCATTGATCTTGTGCTTTAGTACAATATTAATTTGTTATATGCACTAACAGCTTGATCAATGAAACAAATAGTTTATGATTGGCCTGCTTCAGAACTTAGATGTTCTGATAGGTCAGCACTGCACCTCAATAGGATTTTGAGTTTTTGAACATCTTAGGCTAGAAATATATAATATGATTCAATGGATGAGTATATGAAACTATGATTGGATTGTTTTATTTTATTATGCATATGACATTTTACTATGATGTTTTTTACCCATGAAGTTACTAGTTATTAATTATATATTCTTTGTCAAGGCACCGGTGAAAGCATTATGATTATTATTTCTCTGAATGTCCTGGACTGTATACATGTAGATGTCTCAAGGTTTTGCTAGGCATCACTGTTTTTTATGTTTTGAAAGTTTTAGACTGGAGGATTGTGCCATGCATCAGTGAGTGATAGTCCCAAAATATGACTGTTTCATTGTCATTGTGCAGAAGCATATTAGATAGGAACTTTCTGAATATCGTAGACTGGACAAAATCTTATGTATCTGAATGGATGGGGAATTGATTCATCATGATTTGTAGAATGTATTTAGTAGGTGCAATTGTTCTTTAGGATGATGTCCGGTTTATAAAAGCATTTTTTATTTTAACCAAAGGGGGAAATGTTGTGATTGGTTTATTTGGAATATGAAGTGTTTGATAGGTTCTCAATATATTTTTAAAGAGTTATGTTATGATTTGTAAATATGTGTGGTCTGAGGAAGGGGTCATTCTAACCATGAAAGTGCTAACCTCAATAAACTCTTTATGTTGTTAGTTCGGCTGTGTTTTGGTACATGGTGCCTTTTGATTTAATTTTTGTTGGATACATTTTGGAAGATTCAGCATTTATCCTGGGCATTGTTTTGCTTTTTGGATAACTTTGTATGCGCCATCACCAATGAGAAATACAGTATTCTTGAATATGAGAATATTGTATTAATCCAACTGGAATTTTGTATTGCATCAACAGCACATAGTATATAACATAACTTAGTAACTGAAATTATTTGACTACAACAATATTTGATAAATGCCTAAGGTTGAATCACTCAGCCATTAAATTACTAGAGTCAAATCTGAATGATGATGTAGTATAGGCAATAAAGGTAAAAAACTCAAAGCTCATTTGGTAAACTAAGGAAAGAAGACAATGTTAACTTGGAGAGAACTTCCTTTTTCATATTGCATCATGCCTCTCAACTCTCCAGATTTTCACAGAATTTCTGGATTTTTGCCTTATATTTTTGGCCTGTTTCTCCAAAAATTGTGACTTTCTGGCAAATCATTGAGGGGATTATAGTCAGAAAATAATGATGGAAATTTGAGTTTTAGACTTCATATCCTTTATAAAATTCATGCTAATTCAAAACCTGTTATTCTATCAAATTTCTAAGTTTGTAAGAGCAATATTTAAAAATGGTCCCTATTTTTGAGCCTTTGTCCCCTCATTCATGATGGCTTTGTCCAGATTTCTTTCACTAACAGGTTGAGAGTTATGTACTGCATTGTTTTATCTGACCTGGAATTCCCACATTCTGTAACTGTTAATTTAGTGAAATCATTGCATTCAGTTGAAAGGAATATAATTTCACAGCAAGAAGGCACCTCTGTGATTGACTGTTGCATAGAAATGAACAATAAAATGCTTGCACCTCAAACCAAATGTGCTTATTTTTTTCTGATTCTTAATACACTTTTGCTTTCAAATAACATAGTACCAATAATTAATAGTGTTAAATCTTTTTTACATTTTTCTGGGCCTTTCCCATGGGTCTATATTAGAGCATTGAATGTTTAATAGTTCAAATCACTAAAAGTCGACCTTTAATGATCGAACTATTAAAACATCGAATGTTCCTAAAAAATAATTAAAAAAAAGAAAATCTAAAGGGTGTAGGCAGTGGGGAAAGCCCCCCTGCACCCCCCACACCACCCGCTATTTAAATATACCAACTCTGAGACCACACTAAATTGAAGTAAATGGAAATCTCCCCTTACGGAGATTTCCATTTACATGTTCGATATTCTGAATGTTCACTAATGTCGTGTCAACAATATCAGATTCGATATTGTCGGCTTTCGACAATATAATATAGACCCCTTTTCCATTATTCAAAACTATTAATTCTACCAAATTTCCTGTCAGTTAGTTTGAATTAAAGTATTATATAATAACTTTTTGGATGCATAAAACTATTATAATTTTTTTTTTTTTCTAACTTTGAATGATTTTCAAATCAAAGCATTTCATTTGCAACACAAAGAAAGAGAACAATGTAAATAATGATATCACATCTCAGCTATAAAACCCGTATATTAAAACAGTGTAGAGAAGATATACTTTTGACTTCAGAGCAAACTTAAACAAAAATATAAAATTTGTACTACCCTTTGTGTAGGGCAGCTGTACTCCCTGATGTGGCATCTCCCGAGAACTGCATTTATTAGCAATGAAGTTATACTGCATTAGAAATAATTATATGCTTTGAAGAAAAGTAACAATTGACTCTATACGGAAATGTATGTTTTGTCTGTAGCAGGGTGATTTTGAAGACCCTGGCATTAACTTTGAAAAAAATGTGTTACTTTTCCATTTAATTTACATGAACTTTCTTTGAAATCTGACCTTCAGTGTTGAAATTTGTTATACAATATTAAACCTAAAAGCCATATTCTTAACATCTCTAGTAGCCATACTTTATTTAGGCAGCCAGATGTACTAATACAAACTCTTGTCTTACACCTCCAACAAACCAGTACAAATCGTAGGTTCATAGGTAGGTACTAGGCTATCTGCCCGAGGGCATTTATAAGCCTAGCCAGATTGTGTCAGCTTTCACCCCCCCCCCATTTATTAATTAACTGATCCTCTGTCAAGCAGAGCCAATGAAGTGATCCCAGGGGTGTATTTTCTGTTACCCATCCACTCTTCAGGGTTTCTCTTGAAGAGTGTTAGTGAGGGGCTCTGCCTGATGTAATTTGGAATTTTGTTCCAAAGCATGGGGAGTCTCTGTGACAGGAAATTGTCCCTCCAGCATGTTCTATTTATTGTTGTGGCGAGGTTTAGCTCACTAGAGCATGTGGCTCGCAGTGACTTGAATTTCTTTAGGTGGAGCATGTCCATCAATACTGAGTTGGACATGGCTTTGTAAGTCAGGCAAAGGTCACCTCTGAGTAAGCGATATGCCATTGAGTACAGCCTGAGTTTTTTCAGTCGGGCTGCATAGGATATATGTTTGAGGCCAGTAATCCACTTGGTGAGGTACTTTTGTGGTCTTTCCAGCTATTGGAAGTGTCTTGTGAGGTACATCCCAAATGGGGCATTGTACTCTATGATGGGTCTAATGAGTGACGAGTAGAGGGGCACTATAACTTCTTTATTTCTAGATGCAAACCCTTTAGTAATTAGATGGGCCACATAGAAGGATTTCCTAACTACTTTGGCAATATGATTGTCAAAGGAGAGATTACTATCTACCTGGGTCCACAGATCTCTTATTACCTCTTCTGTATTAAGGGGACTGCCATCTATGTGGTAATTCGTGGCAGTTTTGTTTTTCCCAAATGGGATGACTATGCATTTTTTGGCATTTAGCTTGAGGCCCTGACTTTGACACCAGGTGTCTGTCTCATTAAGGCCCTTTTGGAGGATGTCCGTGTCAACCGGAGAGTCAATTATGGCTCCCAGTTTGCAGTCATCAGCGAACTTGGTTAGCCATAATCCTCCTGTGTTTGCCTGTACTTCTGAGAAGTATATGCCGAACAGTAGGGATCCCAGGACTGAGCATTGTGGGACACCACTTGTGACTGGTTCAGAGTCAGACGTGGAGCCCGCTATCCTTACCATGTGAGTTCTTTCTGTAAGCCAGTTGGTAACCCATCTCGTGACATAGGGGTTTATGTTCAGGCTGATGAGTTTTTCTGTAATACCCAAGTGGGGAATGGTGTCAAAAGCCTTGGCAAGGTCAAGGTAGGCTGTGTAAACCATCTTTCTCTCATCTATGGCCTTGGTGACTGTCTCGCAGAAGTCATCCAGGTTTAGTGGGCATGATCTGCCCTTAACAAAGCTGAACTGGGTCGGGTCAAGTGTTTGGAGGTTCCCAATGTCTTTGCTAATGAGTTCCATAATGATGCACTCCATAGCCTTGCAGACCAGGCTAGTTAGCCTTATAGGGAGATAGTTACCAGAGTCAGTTATGGCCCCTCCTTTATGGAGAGGAATAACCATTGATGTGTGCCATTCTATGGGCATGTAGCCTGTGGAGAGGCTGAGGATGAACAGTGTGTTTAGGTGGGGGTTAGTTTGTTCTATAGTTCGTGCAAGATGCAGCCTGGGACACCATCTGGTCCCATTGACACTGTGTTTTTGACTTTTGAAAGGACTGTTTTCACCTGTGTGTCTGTGATTTTTGGGACACTACACTTTTCTGATATTGTTGTAGGCCCTTTTGGAGGTGAGAGGGGGGTGAAGTTTGCACTGAATCTATCTGCCAGGATGTTGGCAATATCAGTAGGTTCAGTATATGTTGTGCTATTTTGCACTAGTTCAGTGCATATCTGTGTGTTGCCACTTAGATTCTTAACATAGCTAAAGAAGGCTTTGTGGTTATCTTTTGAATCTTTGGATATTTTTCTTTCAAAGTTATCCTTGGATGATTTCATGAGGGACTGATCAGGGATGTCTTTCCTTCTTGGGATTTTTTTTTTCTGAACTAGTTTCCTCCTTCTATTGTATAGCCTGTTTATTGCAGGGGACCACCAAACTGGTTTCCTTCTCTTAGAGGAGTGAGTCTTTGTTTTGCTAGGGATAGCATGATCCATGCATCCATGTAGGTGCTCATAGAGTGCATTTGTAAAGGTTTCTGCATCTTAAGCAGCGTTATCCTTTAGGGTGGGGGCTATGAAACTTACTACCTATGTCTTATGTAAGGTGAAGTTTGCTTTAGAAACATTTTTTACTGTGGTTTCCTTAGTTGGGGGTGGTGGTGGGGTGTGGACATCCAGAGTGATTAGTTTATGGTCTGATCTAGCCAGTGATGGGTTGACCTCTGGTATGGAACACCTGTTGTCCATGTTGGTGATGACCAGGTCCAATATGTTTTCACCTCTGGTAGGGGAGTTTACCAGCTGATCCAGGGCATTTGAGTTGATGAATTCTAAGAAGCGCTGGGCCTGGGAATTTGTACTCGAGTAGTTTTCCCAGTGAACGTTAGGGTAATTGAAATCGCCCAACATCAGGGTGTTCTGTAGGACCTTCATGTTTTTCAGTGTCTCCAGAAAGGTGGAGTGGTCTTCCTGGGTCATGGAGGGTGATCTGTAGCAGGCCACAATTTGCGTTGCAGATTTGCCCGATGTTAGTTGCACATGGATGATCTCAGAGGTATCATGCTGCGCCACTAACCTGGAGGTGTAGGTATCCTTGATGAATATGGATACACTCCCTCCTTTTGTGTTTCGGTCCGTGTTTTGTGACCAAAACTTGTGGTATGAGTTGTAGCCCGGTAGTGCTGGGGTGCTCTCTGGAGCCTTGAACCAGGTTTCAGTTACTGCACAGATGTCGACGTTCTCCATATTGAGGAATGCTTCAAGCACTTGCATTTTGAGATTTAAACTCCTGGCATTGAGTAACATAACCCTCAGTTTTTTGTTAATTGTGCTGTTTACGGAGGTGGGTTTGACATTTGAGCCTTGCCTAAAAAAGGCACTATGGGGGCAGCAAGAGCCTTGGCCAGTATTCAAAAGCCTAGGGGTGACAGGTGCAAAGCATCTCTTGTGAAGCAACATGGCTTGTCGAGCATGTCGTTCCATGCTGACAGGCACTGGATCCTCTTTGAATAACACTAAAAGCTTAGCCAATTGTTGAAACTGATAATTTTTTTCTTTATACTGAGGTATCATTCTTGGTGAGGGCAGGATGCTACTCAGGGTCAGGGTCATACCAGCCTGGGATGCATAATCAGAGCACTCTTCCATGTCTCTTTTCATGTAGTCCAGGGGAGGTACATCTCAGGTCATTCACACCAACATGAACAATAACAGAGTCATATTTGTACTTGTTCTGGAGTGACCTGAGTGCTTGTGTTATGTGGCAGATTCTGGCTCCCGACAGGCAGCTAACAGTAACCTTCTGCTTGTCCAGCTAGTGAGTGGGATGTCCGTGTGCCTGACTATAGAGTCACCTATTACTAGTGTGTTAGGTATGTTATTTCGCGTTAAGGCCTGTGATTATGTGACACACTGATTTTGTGTTTATGTGTTGTCTGGTTTGTTTGGGTGTCTGCTTTGGAGGTCTCTGATGCTTTTGCAGGTTTTTGTTTAGAGCCTCCGAATATGATTTTGTGTATTTATGTGTATTTTTTGCCAGTGTTGTTTTAGTAGGTCTGTGTGCAGCTGGAGGTGTGGTGCAAGTGTTAACGTTCTCCTCCTGACTGTCTGTTCCAGTCTTGGGTGGAGACAGCTTAGCTTCCAGTTTGGCTGTATAAATGCATCTCTCGCATATGTTAGTGTTTTGTGGTAGGAGGAGAGGGTTTTATGTGTACATGAGGCAGTTGTAACATTGCCTCAGTATACCCAGATTCACCAGCTGGACTGTAGAGTGCACCTGAAGTTGCCCTTTGTCATGCCTGAATAGTAGGGTGAGCTGCTTAGTCACTTGGTTGGTGAGGGGTGAATAAAGAACCTTGCCCTGCTGGGCAATCAGTGTCAGGGTATATTAGTGCTTGCTATTAGGACTGAGCTAGTGCTGGGCTGTAAGATGCTTTTTGAGTGCTTAGGTTGAGAGTTAGACTAGTTTCAAGGGAAAAACTGAAGACGAGACTTAGTGGAGCCAGAATAATTTAACCATAGCTAACCAGCACTGCCCGGTGCACAAAACCGTGCAAATGCATTTTTTATAGTAGGGAAATGAAAGAGGTAGAAATTAGCCCAACATGGCCAATAAACTACTAACTTCTGGGCTGGAACCACTCCTCCAGGGACAGATAGGTTGCTCAAAGCTCCCCTCTCTCACAGGTGAACAGAGAAACTTCGTTCTATCCAAGTAAGGTATGGGCAACTCAGAAACTAGTATCACAGCCCTGAATTCTGCACTAGCCTGAAAACTGGACCAGGCTAGCTTAGAAAGGTGGTAAACAAGGAATTTTTTTTTTTTTTTTTTTGTTTTTGTTTTGAAAAGGTAAGGCAAAAAACAGTAAAAAATACACTTAAGACAGTTTTAAACAACTACAAATGATCAGAAAAGGCTATCACACTTTAGTGTGTAGCCTACAACAGTTAAACAAATTATTTAAACAAAAAACAACTTTTAAAAGTGCAGGCAGTCAAATAAGTATAATATGCAAAAAAAAACATGCTTTTAAATCACAATAAACACTGGAAAATCTGCATTTAGTTGGAAAACAGTTAAGTACAGCAATAAAGTACAGAAAACTGATACTTAATCACTCCAAAGTCTCTCTTCTAAGCTAGAAGGCTTGTATCAGTTTAAGGCTTTCTAGTGCTACCCAGTAGGTTAGTTACTGGAAAGATGGGAAACAAGCACAGATGTGGTCTTTTAAACCAGAAAGTTGAAAGAGATGGACAAACTGTCCAAATGGACAATAAACTACAATTTCTGGGCCAAGAACCTCTCTTCTCATGGTAGACAGGCTACCTAGTGCTTACCACTCCCACTGATAAGCTATAAGGCTTTCTTCCAACACAGAAAGGCTTGTGGGGCTCAGAAGCTTACCAACAGTCCTGAATACAGCAACTCTGTATCTAGACTAGGCTAGTTACAGGAAAGGTGGAAACAAGCCCAAGTGTGGCTTTTAAACCAGAACATTGAAAGAGATGGAAAAAAAAACTGCCCAAATGGCCGATAGCTACAATTTCTGCACCAGGAACCACTCCTCTTGTGGTAGATAGGCTACCTAATGCTTACCACTCTCACTGATAAGCTAGAAGGCTTCCCTCCAACACAGAAAGGCTTGGGGGGGGGGGGCTCAGAAGCTAACTAGCAATCCTGGATACAGCAACTCTGTAACCGGACTAGGCTAGTTATAGGAAAGGCAGGAAACAGGCAGAAGTGCAGCTTTCAAACCAGAAAGTCCAAAGAGATGGAAAAAAAATGCTCAAAAAGCCAGTAGCTACAATTTCTGGGCCAGGGACCACTCCTCTTATGGTAGATAGGCTACCTGATGCTTACCACTCCCACTGATAAGCTAGAAGGCTTCCCTCCAACACGGAAAGGCTTGGGGGGCTCAGAAGCTTACAAAGAGTCTTGGTTACAGCAAATCTGTGCCTGGACTAGACTAATAACAGGAAAGACAGGAAACAAGTGCAACACAGACTTTTAAATCAGAAAGTTGAAAGAGATGAAAAAGCTTCCCAAACGGCCATTAAACTATAATTTCTGGGCCAGAAACCACTCCTCCTGTGGTAGATAGGATACCTAGTGCTTACCACTCCCACTGATAAGCTAGAAGGCTTCTCTCCAACACAGAAGGGCTTGCGGGGGCTCAGAGGCTTACCAACAGTCCTGGATACAGCAAATCTGTACCTGGACTACACTAACTATAGGAAAGGCAGGGACCAAATGCAAAACGGGCTTTTAACCAGAAAGTAGAAGGAGATGGAAGAACTGCCCAAATGGCCAATGAACTACAATTTCAGGGCCAAAACCCACTCTTCCAGTGGTAGATAGACTACCTAGTGCTTACCACTCCCACTGATAAGCTAGAAGGCTTCCCTCCAACACAGAAAGGCTTGTGGGGGCTCAGAAGCTTACCAGCAGTCCTGGATACAGCAAGTCTGCATCTGGACTTGACTAGTTACAGGAAAGGTAGGAAACAAGCTTAGAATTTTTTTTTTTTTTTTTTTACAGAAATGCAGCTAAAAACAGCAGTACATACAATTCAAATTGTAGTGCAGGCCAGCACACCCAAGTGTGTAGCAACACTACGGAAAATACAGTTCAAATAAATGCAATTAAACTAACAAATGACTAAAAAACAAGTACAGAAGGTAGTAAATTAGAAGGCTACTAACAAGCAGTAATAAGTGCAGAATAAGAGTGACTGAACAGTTAGCATGCAGAACAGCAACTAAGACAGTTACAGTAAGAGCAGCTGAATAAAAAAAAATATATATATATAAATATATATATATATATATATATATATATATAGTAAAATGTCTACTTTATTTTACTACTTCTTACTTTCTTCTGATTTCTTTTATATTTATTTATGTTGATTTTTTTATTTCATTATTCCTTTTATTGTTTGTTGTATTTTAGTTGATAGTCATTGTATAATATTTAGTGTATGTACAGATAAACAGGGCAGCACAATGATGCATTGGGTAGTGCTGTAGCCTCACAGCAAGAGGCTCTCTGGTTTGTTTCTCAGCTGGGGTGCCTTCTCTTTGGACTCTGCATGCCCTCACTATGTTGCATAGGTTTTTCTCTGTGGACTTCAGTTTGCTCCCACATTACAAAGACATACAGTGGGTGGCTATGGCACTCTAAATTATATGTGGTATGGAAGAAAAACTCTTTGGAGAGAAGAGCATGAACTCTTGATGATGGTTTCCGTTGATGTAACACCTAGACCCCATGTGTAGAAATAGGAAAAAGGGGTTTTGGTTGGATAGATGGACAAATGGATTTTAGTTAAAAAGATATGTTGCCATTAATTCTTCTAGCTGGTCCTTCCATAAATAATAGGTTATGGCGCAGTTTAACTTTATGACCTGGGTCACCCAGTAGAAGAAAATGTTTATCTACAGCATCATTTGAAATACTTGTAAATAATATTCCTTAAATAATTTATCTAATACTAATAAAATAAATAAATAATAGTATTACTGGTATACAGAATCAAGTTAAAATGAACTGGTCATTAATATCACTTACTACAGCAGTTACACAGCTGCTAGCACTGAAGTTAGCACTGAACCTATCTGCCAGGATGTTGGCAATATCAGTTGGTTGTGTAATTTTCATGCCATTATGCTGTAACTCAGAGCATATCTGGGTGTTGCCATTGAGATTCTTGACATAGCTATAGAATGTTTTGTGGTTGTCTTTAGAATCAGTATCAATTTTGTTTTCATAGCTAACTTTGGAGGATCTTATAAGGAATCTCAGCTTCTTACTGAGGCTGAAAAGGGAGCTCCTGCATTGATGGGATTTTACTCTCTTTTGCAACAATTTTTTCCTTCTGTTGTACAGTTTGTTTATGGCAGGGGACCACAAGATTGGCTTCCTTTTTTTGGAGGATAGCGTGTTGGTTCTGTTTGGGATAGCAAGATCCATGCACTTGTGTAAGTATTTATAGAGTGCATTTGTGTAGGATTCAGCAGTCGTAACTGTATTGTCCATCTGCATAGGTTTCATGAAGTTCACCACTTCTGTCTTAAGAAGCATGAAGTTGGCTTTGGACAAGTTTTTTACTGTGGTTTCCTTAATGGGGGTGGGATGTGGATATCAAGGGTGATTAGCTTATGGTCGGATCGAACCAACGAGGAGTTGACTTCAGGTCAACAATGTCAAACAGCTGATTGAAGCAGCAGATTCAACATTGTCTTTGAAAACATCACTTGATATCCATATAGCCGATTATGTAAATGAAACTCCTATACAACATATCATGTTTTTGCAGGGTGGCAAGCCCGCCTGCACCTCCACTCCCCCTGCTAACAATATATTCCAACTCCAAGATCGCACTACAGTGGGGATATGGATGAATTTCCAAACCTCACTGTTCTGTGATCTCCATACAGTTTGTCGAACACTTAAAGCCAAATGCAGTATTGCATTCACTTGTAGTCGACGTTGTAATACCTTCAACATTTTGTGAATGACAATCTGACATTTGCATTAATAACTGCCATCCGATTGTTGTTGCCAAAAAATGATAGTAACTCATTATATATTACTGCAAAAAAAGGCATCCTCAACTCCATTGGTAAATAATGACCGAAATCGTTGCATCGCTGCTCATAGTGGACTTGTAAACAAAATGACAATTCTTAAATGCATTCAGATTTTGCCCATTTGATTTACAATGAATCTTTCTCTAACTTTTGACTCATACAGCAGATCATTTGACATTTATAAGATATTCATTCTAAGCATTTAAAGATTTAGGAAACATTTTGTTTGGTGGCATAAAAGGCTCAATGACTAGTGTTCAACTATTTTGTGACTGACATACATAACAGCAATCATAAACCAGTGCATTTATTTAGCAGGATGGATGCTCTTAAGTCTGTGAAACAAAAATCTCATAATCCCACACTATCTAATCTAAAGGTTAACTGAGGCAAACAAACCCTTATTATCACTATTCAGACCTGGTGGTATTAATTAATTCTCCAGCCAGGACCACAAAACAGACTTTAAGGAACATAAGCCAAGTTGAAAGTGGTATTCCAACAGAAGCAGGCAGATAGCACAACATGAATATAGTGACTGTATGACACAAAAACACTAAGGATATTCCGTGCTGTCAGTTTCAAAAGTTCTGCTGCGAAAATTCCTATATAAAGCCATAAAGTCTGTTTACGGAAATGAAAACTCATTCTGTAAGATGAAGAAACAGTTAACAACAGCCAGCAAGATTTTACTCACATACAAATTGGATGACTCTCTCTCTCAGCTATTATAGAAATCCCTTAAAGACCATTTAAACTCTGACATCCTTTCCTTACTGTCATCTGCTTCAAACCAGCCCCCTTGGTCAACATTAATTAAGAAATACTCTTGAGTAAATGAATTAGATCTGATGAAATCAATACAATGACAAAAAACACTCATCTAAATAAAAGTCTGGTAAAGTAAATCAATACTTGGCTGAAAATTCTGAGTAAACACAGAAGAATATCTAGGTATTCATTTTTTAATATTCCTAGTGTGTTTGTGTTGTACTAATCACTATACCTGCAATGTTTTACCTGCTCACTTCTTTTGGAATACCACTTTCAGCTTAGTTTATCCTTCTTGAACTTTGAAATCCCAGGCTACAGAATGTTGACCACTATCCTATTGCCTGGTACCTAACATGCAAATATTACTTAAAAAAAAAAAAAAACTTGCAGGTCAATTCAACTTATTGCTTTTTTTTTTCTTTTGTTATGAGTAGCACAAGAGGTTAGGATAGTATGTGATAAACCTTAATCTCTCAGACAAAATGTATTATCTCAGTCATTCAATCAACTGGCTCACCCATGAGGAGTTATTTTACACATGATTTAGTGAAAGGAAGGTGTACTCAGAGGGCAGTGTAGTTTTCAGAAATAGATAGTAGTGATGTTTATCAGCATCCATAATTTAAAAACCAAGTAACCTTTGCTAATACATACATTAGAAAAATCATTTATCATAAGAGTAATTTGTTAACAGCAATGAAAGCATGACTGTGACTGTGAAACTGAAAACTACATTATGTTGGTGAATAATAGATACCCAAGGAACAGAGATGGTGGTTTGAAATTTTAGAATAAGAGCAATGTCACGATGTAGAAAATGTCTTAAACTTTTTAATCCAAATATATACAAGCTTCATTACTTAGCTAATTCACAACAATGATATGGTACTTTTATCAAGAAAATACAAAGTTACCTAACTGAGTAATGCAAAGTTGAATAAACTCTTATTGGAGTGTTTGGCTATCATTGTTTGTGAGACTGTTATCTGTGTGTAGATTTGAATATACTAAGAATATAAATAAAGATGTTCTCCAGATATGTATGAAGAGTCTGCAGATGTATTTGATCTTTGACTTGACAATTAGGCCACATTCAATATCAGTTGTGCTGCTGTTAGAGAAAGCTAAATGGACCTTTGAATACAAGATGACTCCACCCTTAGCAATCAATAATCATTACAGATTGAAACAAATATTGCAAGTATCAAATATTACAGCCTATGGGAATATTATGGAAAGAAGGGCAACAATGTTATGTTTTAGACAGACTGAAACTCAACATAGTTGACTGTCATCCCTATCTTGACACTGAATTTGATAAAATAAGCAGTCAGAAAGTGAATGAAAGAATGGCTGAATGAATGTAGACTTAAGCAAATTAATCAACTGGCACTGACATGCTCTGTGGAGCAGAAGTGAGGTGGAGAAGAATGTCTGTAATGGTATAGTAAGTAGTTAAGTCTGCAATGTACACTACTGCATTTAATAAATATTTTGCTTTTGTAGTGACAGGTGTGCTCCTGATTCTTCATTTTTATTTCATGTGGTAGATGCCAAGACACTTCATGTTGATTACTATACATAACTGTATGTCTAGTGTGTGTGTGTTGATGACAATTGTGTTATGGCACTTTTTTTCTGGAATGGTTATTGGGCTAAAAACCAAACAAAAAAAAAAAAAAAGAAAACACAAAAACTAGTAATACAAGTACTAGGAAGAAGCGGAAGGGTAAATTAAGAATCAGACACTACATTTTAAATGATGTAAGCACTTTTTTCATATTTATTAAAACAAAGTTTTGGTCAGATTTCTTATGCTAAGAGTTTGAGAGATATTCATGTGAGTGGCAGGTGCATCAGCTGTGTCCTGCTACCTTCCTGGCCAAGACTGTGACTTCAGTTAGTGAACAGGGTGGGAGCACTTCCTCTGTTTAGGGTTCTAGCTCAATCTAGGGAGGTAGCCTATTCCAATCATTGGTTCAGACTGCATTGCATCTGGAGGGCATGGCAGAGGTAGCAGATGAGCAGGCAATGCACTGGGTAACCACTGATTAACCCCTTCTGCAATGAATAGCAGCATTGTTGGACTAGCTGGATGATGTTATCAGGCATTCAGAGGTAAGTATGCTTCTTGCTAATAGCTACTCAGACACTAGAACACAATTTACTGGGACCCTTGGGCAGGTCCTATACCCAACCATTTGTTTACTCTTTGTGTGTGCATGTTCCTCATTTGTCATCTCCCTTCTGTTTCCACATGTGCACCATTTGTTTGTGGTCTTACACATGTGTCTGTTTTCTTGGCTGCCTGCCCTCACTTCTATCCCTCCCACATTGTTCCAGTCACTAAGCATGTGTGTATATATATGTCCATGACACTATAAGGGTGGCACTTGCTTATGGAGGGAAGTAAAATGTGCATTGGTCCAGCATAGGCTCTGGTGTTTATATGCAGCAAAGTTTCTTTTTCTTTAACAGACATATCAACGGTGGAGTTGCACTTCAGCAGTTTAAGTGTAAAACTGTGAAAAAAAAAGGTTTCATTATGTGCAGGACTGAAGGAGACCTGGTAGCAAAGAATGCAAATTATTGCAGTGATACACTTATTTAAAATAAGATGAAGGGCTACTTACTGAAAAGTTTTCTGTGATTTAGGGTGAAGCAGAAGACATGCAGTTGAAGATATGTTGAAAGAAGTGTATGTCTATAAGGGGTGTTTGCACATATGATGAGAATTTGATGAGTAGTATTTAAAAATAATGACAATGGGAAAGGGGTTATAAATTAGCTTTATAATGGTTAGAAGCTAGAACAGTGCCCTGCTGAATTGCGTTGCACATCTGTTATAGTTTCTTAACTACAAAACACAGTTTGTAGTAGTCTGCTGCATAGATCCCTGGGAAAAGTGGTATTCATTTTAGAGTTTATTAGGTATTGGTTGAATAATAGTTAGTGGACTTGCCTTCCATAATGAATGAGATATATGAGGGGCATAAGACAGATGGTTTTCATTTATTTGATGGTGACCATAAATGAATATGGAAATGACCAACAGGGAAATATTAGGAATTTGAAGCATTTACTCCTATATAACACCAATATGTAATATTTATTTATTTATTTATTTTTTTTTAATTGCATTTGTTTACTAGGAAAGTCCAACTTAGCGGAAAGTCCATTTTCACAGAGGCTAGGAGAGAGAAGCTCCAATACATTTCAAAGTAAAGTCTAAAAAGCAATTAACAAATGAAAGGCATAGCTTTAGCAAAATCACATTAGACAGAAGAATAAAAAGTTTGCATGCATGCTAATTGTGGCGATGAAGTGCAAATCAGGAAATGAACATCATGTTAACATGAATTCTGTAGGCAGGTGAGCCTTTTTGTTTCTATACTAATTTGTTAGGGATAGTCCAATGGCTTCACATATAGAAAATGTTACTACAACTTAGACATTGATAGAGACTACACATATAGGAGCCATTCAGTGTACTGGGAAATATTTCTGCCAAAGACAGGATTTACAGGGAAAAACATTTGTAGCACTTGATGCCTTTTAGAAGCCTTCACATCTGTTAATTTGATTATTTATGTAGACATTGCTTTCCAGGGAAAGTTATCTCTTATACATATAGTTCTTACAGAGCTATTATAATGAAAACAATGCTTAGTGGGAGATTATGCAGACATTTCAGCAAATGTAAAGGGCTAAGAAAAAGAGTGTTCACTTAGCCCTATCCCTTTCACATCATATACAATACTGAGAGCTTCAGGTAGTAGGCTGTTGTCTCATTGTTTCCATTGATTTGTTGCTTATGTAAATGATTTAAAAATGTTAGCACACACTATTAAAGAAATGGAACAGTCGGTTCACATTCTGTGAAAGGGAATGTAATAGCTGAACATATCTAAGTAAGGAGAACTGCATACAAATAGAAAGTGCGCACCCGCAAGCGCGTGTGTGTGCATGTGCATGTGTGCGTGTGTGTGTGTGTGTGTGTGTGTGTGTGTGTGTGTGTGTGTGTGTGTGTGTGTGTGTGTGTGTGTGTGTGCGTGTGTGTGTGTGTGTGTGTGGATATGTGTGTCTGTATCTGCACCCATCTGTTTAAGGGGCAGAAAGATAGATGGTATTACTTTTTCTACTAAAGCAATTAAAGTTTTGAGTCTTGTTTTGTAACAGAGGTTTGTGCTTTCTTTACCTGGAAAACAAAAGAACTGAAGTTGAATGAAAAATAGTTATAAAGTGAATAAAGTTATGAGGAAAAGACACTTACCTTATCAAATATGCACAACAGAATGTTTTGTCTTATGTGAGTGACTGGCTTTACTTTTTACAAACTAAATTGATCAGGAAACTTCTCTTTTTTCCTTTTTCTCTGCCTATTTTGGCAAACAGATAGACGCATGTAGTTATTGAATGCAGACAGAAAATTGTGAGAAACAAAACTAAGACAAATTCAATGCTATTCTTCAGCTAAAATACATCTCTGGATTCAGGAATGCATTTATGTTCAGTGAATGAATGAATAAAGTAATACATTTTTATCTTAAATGTATGTATTTATATTCAGTTAGGAAAGAAAAAAAACATGAATAGGGAAAGGTCAGTTGCGCTTTTTTGCCAAGAATAATGGTCAAGTTAAAATGGCAGTCTGTAATGTCATTTAAGAAATTATAATAGTGTAATGAAAGAGATTTAAATTTTAAAACACTGATACGTCAGTAGAACAGAAAGATGGAAAACAATGACAGCTATTAGGCCATACTTAGGAGGGATTGTAGTACGTTGTGTGGAATTTCTGTCATTGAATTCTGCTGGTAAATGGTAGTTAAGATACACAGTGAATGCATTTATTTAGAACACCAGGTTTTAAGAGGTACTGGGAAATATTAAACATTTGCTTCTAATTTCCTAACGTTTGGAGTCTCTGGGAAATGTGTGCATGCTTTTCAAGTTATGAAATATACTTAATATCTCAAGGAATGTTTTATTTTTAACTTGATAGCCTCAAAGATATTGTAAGGCCATTGATTCTCATGACTATTCTTGCCTTGCTAATACTGTCCTTCAGGATGTACCTCCTTTCTTTTGGAGGGTCACACCAGTCAATTACCGAGCAAACTTGTGGATACACAACAAGTAATCAAGTTTATGTTTAGCTATAGACAGTGAGTCACATTGCATGAGTTGCTGAGGATGTTTGTTCAAGAGGTTTGGGAGGCATTTGGTTATAAAATTTTGACGAAGATTTAAGTCCCAGGTTCTAGCACTTGTGGAGATATTGGACATGCAGAGAAACAATTAGTCCACATCAACTGGATCTCCTTTGGCACTGTATATGAGACAGAGACATCCTGTTAAAAGTCTATATGACTCTGAGTGAAGTGATAGGGCATCCAGCCTCTTTTCATAGCTCAGGGATTTTAGGCCTGTGATCTTTGCAGATAGGAAACTTCCAGAGCTTACTAATTTTTGATGTCTTTAGTGAAATAAATCCCACAGATGGAGTTATATTCAATTACTAATCTGATTAATGTGGAGCATAAGAAAGAGATTATACCTCTACACTGATTATATTCATTTGACAATTAATTGGGCTAAATAAAATAATTTCCTGAAATCCAGTTTTATATGTTGGTCAAAGGAGAGGGAGCTTTGAATAAAAGTTCCTTGGTCCCTCTTTTTGAGAGAGTATTATGAGGGGAGTGGTTGTCTTCTACTACGCTTTATATTTTGTTGTTTTACCTTTAATTTTCACTGTTTGTTCTTAGAAAGAGATAGGTTTAAGACAGACAAACTCTAGCCATCACAAGAGGCCTAGTCCATTATAAATTCACACAGACTGCAGAGAGGACACTCCAGAGCTTATCTAAGTAATCCTGTCTTGATTTGTGATTTACTGTGCAGTTGTCTGTTATGAATTTTATTTGAATTTAGATTTTATTTCTTACCACTGTTTTTCACTTTTTTTTTTGGACTGAAGGGATAGCTTATACACAAGAAGATTTGCTTTGATTTATATTTTGTTGTTTTACCTTTAATTTTCTCTGTTAGTTGTTAGAAAGGAATAGGTTAGAGACAGACATACTCTAGCCATCCTAAGGGGCCTAGTCAGCTATAAATTCACACAGACTGCAGAGGGAACAATGCAGAGCTTATGTAAACAATCCCTCTTTGGTTTGTGATTGACTGTGCAGTTGCCTGGTAAGAGAAGTTTTATTTAAATTTATATTTTATTTCTTATCACTATTTTTTTACTGTTTGTAGGAATAATGGGATAGCTTGCAGACAAGAAAATTTACTTTGATGTATATTTTGTTGTTTTACCTTTAATTTTCAGTATTTGTTGCTAGAAAGGGATAGGTTCGAATCAGGCAAACTCTATCTATCCCAAGGGACTTTGTCATCTATAAATTCGCACAGACTGCAGACAGAGCAATCCAGAAGCTTATCTAAATAATCCTGTATTGGCTTTTGACTGACTGTTCAATAGCTTGGGAAGAGAAGTTTTTATCTGCATTTATATTTTTTATACACTATTTTTCATTGTTTGTTGGAAGGAAGGAATAGTTCATAGACAAGAAGATTTACATTGATTTATATTTTGTTGTTTTACCTTTAATTTTCTTTGTTACTCATTAGAAATGGATAGGTTTTTAGACAGGCAGACTCTAGCCATCCCAAGCGGACTAGTTAGCTTTAAATTCATACAGACTGCAGCGAGGACAATGCAGAGCTTATCTAAACAATCCTTAGTTTGTGACTTATTGATTTTTATTGTTAAAGGATGGGACTGATAGTGAACAGAAGCTACTGTGTGCTTTTATACATGATATAAAGGAATTTCAGCTTTTGTGTGACTTTCACAACTTTTACGGTCAGAGTAACAAGTTTACTGTACTTAATTTAATACTTATATATTGTCTGTATGACTTTTCTCTTAGTTGATTTAAGTTATCTCTGAAATCGATGGTACCTGATTTGATTATTCTTTTCTTTTAGAATTTTTTATTCATTTCCATCTGAATATAAATCCTTAAATGAATGTGCCATTAATAATTTGCTAAAACACAAATATCTTGTACAGTGGAATAAATGCTATATATATATATATATATATATATATATATATATATATATATATATATATATATATATAAGAAGGTAACATCTGATAACACTGATTATCTATGTTCCTCATGTCAACAGTTGGATGCTAGGCTTACCATTATTAGTAGTAAATCTAGACTTACTAATGGTGATTGCACTTGTGCAATTGGTATTGGAGAACTGTTGTTACATATATTAATGACTGGATTGATGAGATAAATAATGTTAGACAATGAGCAATTAAAACACATTTAGAAAAGTATGTGTCAATTGTCTGTAAAAATCACTCAACACCTTTGAAATAAGATAATACCACTGACAACTTTGGAATTCAAATATGCAGCAATTAGACAATTCAGAGAGTATAGAAGGAAATAAAAACAGCAAAAAAGGAAGAAGTTCAGAGCAAATAACAAAGAAGAAAAAAACTGATAAATGTCTGAAGAAGCAAATAGAGTACATATTAAAGGACACTGCTTTGTTTTGTAACTCACAAATTACAGAAAATTATAAAATGTTTCTATCAGGAAACCTTCAGTCTACAGAAAAAGGTATCATTTTCCAAAAACAAAAGATAGAAAAAAGATGCAAGGGGCAGGTAAAAAGGAAGAAATCAACATTGAATGTGGAAGTATTAAAGAACATCACTGTAAGAAAGAAGATGAGAAAGACAGATGTTGACCACATGGCTCAAGCTGTAGATGTACAAAGCCAGCTGGATGAGAATTGCCTCTTTGCAAATATAATAAGCAATGAAAACAGTAGAATTAATAAGACTAATGCTAATAAAGATCATTTCTTTGTAACAATTAATCTAATCTAAAATGTTTTACCATCTGTATACAGATGACTTAAAATTAAGTAAACTGATTACATGTCTGAAGAAGAACCTGACTAAATTGGCCATTTGGGCACAGGAGAATAATTTGCTGATAAATACTTCAACAACTAAGCATATGACATTTGAGAAACAAAGTGAAAGGTAATAGCAGTTGAAGATTCTTCAGAGCTCATCAGAAAATATATTCCTGTAATTAGAGATTCAGTTATTAGAGGAAGAGATACTTACATCTGCAGAGAAGATAATGAACATTGAATAGCATTATGCTTGCCTTATTCATGTTAGTACAAATTATCTCATCTGCAAAGAGTCTCTGTTAGCAGGGAACCTGCAACCCTATTAGATTGTATAGCTTGTACAGGTCTGAGGACATATTTTTCAGAAATCACATACAGAAAGGACAGTCATGCCACTGTGAATGTAAAGATTTTTTTTGATAACTATCTACATGAAAATTGTCCCATTTAAAAAAAATGGAAATGAACAGAACATCCAAGCCTAATTTTAGGCATACATATGTTCAGACAGAATAGTGCGGTCTTATTAAGATAAGGGGAAGATAATTTTTGAAGCAGATATTTTTCTATATTTGACAATCACAAGGCAGAATTTTTGCCAAGTTAAAAATGTGACCATTGCCATACAGCAGCATTTGATATCTCTAATAGTTGTCAATGCTAAGAGCATTAATAATGTTTTTTTTATTTGGAAAATTTGCTACATCCCACAAGATTGATGTTGTTTGCAAATCATTGTTAAAGATCAATGACTGAAAAGCATTTTTCTCAGAGTATAAATGTTTTTACTGTAATAGACATTCTAACAAAAAATCAGGTGGAGGTGTTATGATAGGGATTAAAGGTAGTCATGAGACCTGTGATTATTACATGTTCAGTGATAACACCAATACTATAGATATTGTAACTGTGACAATAAAGACAATCTGGAACATATAACAATTGTTGGAGTGTACAGACAATAAATGTCAAGTGTTGATGACCAAGAGGAATTCAAAATGTTTTGCATGAAACATAAGAGGGAAGAATAATAGTGGCTGGAGACTTACATTTAACAGAAACAGACTTGAATGATATTGATTCAACATTAGTAAGGAAATTATTCACAACATATGTTCAGGAATAATTGCTTCAGATTATTTAAAAAAACTACCAGGGGATGGAGCATAATAGACATTGTTTGTGCTCCTAAAAAAAATATTGCTACTTCATGTCAAGTTTATCCACCATTGATGTGCAGTGATCACAGGGTTATAAAGGTTAATTTATTGCTAGATAATTGAACAAAACTGAAATGTAAACCAATGCACTGAAGTTTAATAACAGACCATACGGAAACAAAACAGTCAATATATAAAACTAATTGGAGTGATGCATTCAGTGGAAAAACTGCATAAGGAATTTGAAAAGTTTTGAAAGAGAAATTGTTTGAATAAAAAAAAAATGTTTAAAATCAGGATCTAGGCAAACGACATCAGGAGAATATATTTCCACAAGAGCACGTTACTTGATTAAGACAAGAGACAAAAAATATAGGAAATGTAAAAGAGGTCAAACTTCAACTTTAAAAACTGAAATAAACAATCTGGACAAATGAATTAAGCACAGTGTGAGACAAGATCAAGAACAATTTAAATAAAGTGTATATAAAGATATTGAGCATAATAGGATACCATTTTATAGATATGTAAGAAGTGAAAGAAATAATGACATACAAATTGTGAAACTGTATGTGGTTCTAAAATTTATTCTCAGGCATAACAGATTATAGATATATTAACAAAATCTTATCCAAAACAGTTTGGCTCCACAGAGTGGATGCTAAGTTGTCTTAGTAACACCTAGGTAACCTTGGATATTGAAATCAAATTAGATTATATTGAAAAATAATTGCAAACTGATCCAAACAAAGCACAGGGAGGAGACAGAATTAGTAATAATGACTGAGAACACTTCATTATTAACTTAATGTACAATTATATCTATTATTTACTAAGTTGTATAAATATGGGGAGATTACTCAGGACTGGAGATGTGTACTTTTTAAAACTGTCTCTAAGAGTGTAGGATATACATAGAGTCATACAGACCCTTACGTCTACTTTCATGTTGTGGAAAAATAATGGAGAAGCTGATATTGGAAAAGTTATTATCAGAATTAGAAAGGTTGGGACTTAAAACTAGATATCAGCATGCATATGTTGAAAATAGATCTCTTACCTCCAGTATCATGATGTTCTATAACAAAATAATAACAGTTATTAGTGCAAAATTGTGCTGTGATGTAATTTATATAAATTTAACATCAGCTTTTTGATAGGGTGATATACATAACACTGATTAATAAATAAGAACAACTAGGTATTGATGTACTCTTCATAAGATAAATAGTTGCATGTCTTACAAATAGGACATGTCAAGTATCATACAACAACTGGACAAGTGAAATTCGTGGTTAAAGTCAGAGTGCCTCACAGGGCTCTATCCGAGGCCCTTACTTGTTTAAGTTGTATCTTTCAGTTCTGTCTTTTTAATCTGATGTGTTCTATAGTCTGTATGTAGATGACTTGAACCTGGGTAAACTGATTACATAGGTTCATAGGTTCATAGGTTCATACTAGGCTATCTGCCCTAGGGTATTTATAAGCCTAGCCAGAATGTGTTTGGCTTTCGCCACCCATTTTAAATTTATTTTGCTATGCCCTTTTTTGAGGTTAGTATACTGTGCCTCTGTCTAACAGTGACACACAAGTGATACCCGGGGTAAACCTACGATCTCCCATCCACTCATCAAGATTCCTCTTGAAGAGAGTCAATGAGGGACTCTGCCTAACCTGGACTGGGATTTTATTCCAGAGTGAAGGGAGCCTCTGGGTTATGAATCTGTCCCTCCAGCATATCCTATTTATTTCAGTGCTGAGGTTCAAGTCTCTCGAGCATGTAGCTCAATGGGATTTGGATTTTCTGAGGTGCAGCATGTCCATTAATTCTGGGTTGGACATGGCTTTATACATCAGGCACAGATCGCCTCTGAACAGGCGGTATGCCACTGAGTAGAGCTGGAGTTTCTTTAACCGGGCAGCATATGGCATCTGTTTGAGCCCTTTGATCCTCTTGGTGAGATACTTTTGGGGTATTTCCAGTTGCTGCAGATGTCTGGTAAGGTACATCCCAAACGGGGCATTGTACTCAATTATGGGCCTGATGAGGGATGAGTAAAGAGGCACGATGACCTCCCCTGATCTAGATGTGAATCCCTTCATGATTAGGTGGGCTATATAAAATGTTTTTCTAACCACTTTGGCCACGTGGTTGTCAAATGAGAGATTGCTATCAACTTGGGTCCCCAGGTCCCTAATTACTTCTTCTGTACTTAATGGATTACCACCTATGTGGTAATTTGTGGGCACTTTGTTTTTGCCAAAGGGGATGACTATACACTTTTTGGCATTTAGCTTGAGGCCATGGCTCTGGCACCAGTTGTCTGTTTCTATGAGGCCCTTTTGGAGGATGCTTGTGTCGGCTGGAGAGTCGATTATGGTGCCCAGTTTGCAGTCATCTGCGAACTTGGTCAGCCACAGTCCTTCCGTGTTGGCCTATACCTCCGAGAAATAAATACCGAACAAGAGAGGTCCCAGGACTGAGCCTTGTGGGACACCACTTGTAACTGGTTTGGAGTCTGACATGGCTCCAGCAATTCTAACCATGTGGATTCTGTCCTTGAGCCAGTTTGCAATCCATCTAGTGACATAGGGGTTTATATTTAAGCTGGTGAGCTTATCTATTATGCCCGAGTGGGGTATTGTATCGAAGGCTTTTGCGAGGTCCAGGTAGGCTGTGTGGATCACCTTTTCCTCGTCAATGGCCTTGGTGACTGTTTCAAAGAAATCAACCAGGTTTAAGAGGCAGGATCTGCCCTTAACAAAGCCGAACTGGGTAGGATCCAGTGTCTGTAGGTCCCCAATATCTTTATTTATGAGGTCCATGATGATCCTTTCCATAGCTTTGCAGACCAAGCTAGTCAGGCCTATGGGGCGATAGTTTCCAGGATCCGTTGAGGCACCACCTTTATGGAGAGGGACCACTGTTGCTGTACGCCACTCTTTGGGCACATATCCTGTAGTAAGGCTGAGATTGAACAGTAGTTTTATGTTTGGGTTTAGCTCTTCTTGGAGTTCATGTAGGACGCAGCCCGGGACACCGTCTGGTCCCATTGATGCTGTGTTTTTTGCTTTGGAGAGGGCAGCTCTTACCTGAGCATCTGAGATGTCAGGGGGGCAGCACTCTGCTAGGATAGATATTTGCTCTTTTGGTGGGGATGGGGGGAGAAGTTTGCACTGAACCTGTCCGCTAGGATGTTGGCAATGTCTGTGGGTTCAGTGTATTTTTTGTCATTTTGGACTAATTCTGAGCATATCTGGGAATTACCACCCAGGTTCCTAACATAACTAAAGAAAGCCTTGTGATTATCCTTAGTGTCCTGTGCAATTTTTCTCTCGAAGCTGGCCTTAGACAATTTTATGAGTGCCCGTAGTCTTTTGCTAATACTGATCAGTGATGCCTTTCCTTTTTGGGATTTTGCTCTATCATTTAGTAGCTTCCTCCTTCTATTGTATAGTTTGTTTATGGCTGGGGTCCACCAGACAGGACGTCTGCCTTTGGAGGATTGGGTCTTGGTTTTATTTGGGATCGCATGATCCATGCATTCCTGAAGGTGTCCATAGAATGCATTTATAAAGGATTCTGCGGTCTGGGCCGTATTTTCCACAGGCCCGGGGGCTTTGAAGGATTCCACCTCGGTTTTGAGGAGTGTGAAATTTGCTTTAGAGAAGTTTTTCACTGTGGTTTTCTGGGCAGGGGGTGGGGCCGGGATGTGAATATCCAGTGAGATAAGTTTATGGTTTGATCTTACCAGTGAGTGATACACTTCTGGTCTGGAGCATAGAGTCCCCATGTTGGTGATGATCAGGTCCAGTATGTTTTCCCCTCTTGTAGGAGTGGTAACAAGTTGTTCCATAGCATTTGAGTTTATAAATTCTAGGAACCTTTGGGCTAGGGTGTTGGAGCTAGAGTAATGCTCCCAGTCTATGTTTGGGTAGTTGAAGTTGCCCAATATAATGGTGTTTGGAGAGACCTTCATATTTTCCAGTGTTCTCAGAAAGGCCGAGTGGGGTTCCTGGGTTTGGGAGGGTGGTCTGTAGCATGGTATAAACTGGAAGGCAGTTTTATCCACTGTTAGTTGCACATGGATAGTCTCTGATGCTTCGTGCTTTGTCACCAACCTGGAGGTGTGGGTATCTTTGATGAATATCGATACTCCCCCTCCTTTTGTCCAAGATGGTGCATATGGAGAAATGTGATATGGGTGTTTTAAATAATGCAACTATTGAAATGAATGATACAAAAGAACAGTGTGCTGAATCACCATTTGTCAGGATATATACCATCAAGTGTTGCTACTGATTCTGCAACATATGCTACAGTTTTATTAGCCTGTTCATAGTCAGTTATAGAAAATGTCCTAGCATCTACATGATACATTTTTTCTTCATTCATTAGCTATCACAGTAATATTAACATTAGAATCAATAGCATCAACACTTTAATAACCTTATAGATAGGGAATATTTGCAAAAGAACATGTCTAAATTTACCATTTGGGCACAGTAAAATAATATGCTGATAAATACATCAAAAACTGAACATATGAGATTTGGAAGCATATAACAAGAAACTTATGGACAATGAGTTCCCTACTCTCATTGCTTGTTGTTATAAGATGGTGCATATGGAGGAATGTGATATGGGTGTTTTGCATAATGCAACTATTGAAATGAATGATACAAAAGAACAGTGTGCTGAATCACCATTTGTCAGAATATATACCATCAAGTGTTGCTACTGATTCTGCAACATATGCTACAGTTTTATTAGCCTGCTCTTAGTCAGTTATAGAAAATGTCCTAGCATCTACATGATACATTTTTTCTTCATTCATTAGCTATCACAGTAATATTAATATTAGAATCAATAGCATCAACACTTTAATAACTGAGCCTGAAAAGTCTGTCAGTCTGTCCTTCTGAACATGGCATTTTAGCCTGCACCACTGTGATAAATGTGTAAAATTTAGGCAATCAATGAAAATGTTCCAAGGTGACTTGATGTTTTTTCCCTTTCTTTGTGATGTTACTTTTTATACAGCTCCCTTGTTAGTAATGTGGTAGGTACTTTTTTATTTTTTTAATTCGGTGACATTTCTTTCTGTCATTGACATTCAAAACCTTCGTGTATAATTCTAACTTTAATATTTTATAATCAAAGTCTTATTGTCTAACTAGAGATAAAGTAACTTAGATCAGATGTGCATATAAAATAAAGACAGAACACTACTGAATCACTAATGTATAGAAACCTAATGAATATTTGTTCTCTACAGTTAAGACTTAAGCAGTTGGCTACAAGTTATAAATACTTTGGAAACACATTGATTTAAGAAAACAAGACTTTTTTACGTGTAAGGTATTACCTGAGTAAACAATCACCACAGTTTGTACTCAGCTTTTGTAATTCGTATTTGAATGTTGCTGTTGCACATTGTAGTCAATGTTAAAACTGGCACATAAATGTTTTATGTTGTCTTCACTCAATTCACCTTAATTTTTCTGTAAATGCACTGTTAACAGAATGAAATCACTTCAACAACCACCACAGTAGAACAATTGTAAAACAATTCAAAATCATAAAAAGTATGTAAAATGTTTGTGTTAGTGTTTGAAAGTAGCATTTTATTTATTCATCAGGTATTTGTGCAATGTTTTAATTGAAGATGTTAGGGAACATTTTGACATGGTACATTGCATATTCACAGCTTTCATGATGTATGGATTTACTTTGATTGTTATATATTATATGCAGATTTTGTTTACTTCTTTTGATTTGTTTAAAACCAACCATGTCTTCTTCCTCTGTGTGTTAATGCAGAGTGTGCCACTGTTGAGAACCTTGTGAGATGTAACTGACTTCTTAGATTTCTCTGAGCTGAGAATTCACTGCAACACATGGATTACTTATTTTACCGGCTAATTAAGTGGAAGCAGAATCTAATTCACTCCAGTTTTTTGCATCTGAGCTGGCTGTTAAAGATAATAGCTGATTCAATTTGAGTGGTCTCAAACCATCTGGCTTGGAGGAAACTATTGCAGGAGAATTAATTATTTTTCCCCTCAGGTGCTACAGCTTAACCATGAGTTGGTAGTTACCCCTTCTTAAGCACCACCCCTAAAACTGTAGTAGTATCCTCTGGTTTGTGGGCTGATGGTGGGGAGGGGATTAGAAGTAGAGAGTAAAATTGGCCAAGCACTATTTCTCAGATGGGACCACCCAGCATAGAGGGAAAGTGAAGTGGAAAGTAGGGTCCTGGATATAGAGCAGAGCAAGTGCAGCATCACTATATGCACACTCCAGACTTTTACTTTGGGCCCTACACACTGTGCTAATGTTACACCCTTAGGCTGTGAGCAGTGAGGGGTAGCTTCTGAGCATGCAACTGTCCTGGACACTAAGGCACCCTCACCTCCTCAGCCATCCATCATGCCTCAAACAATTTGTCCACATCAGACTTGTCCATGAACCCCCTCCCAGTATAGACACGGTTAGCCTCCATGCCAATTCTGTCGATCACCAAAGCTACAAATCAGACTTAAGTTTTTTGGGCTATCTTCAATGATCCATCCCTCTCTACAGCCAGATAAGCTTCCATAATCCACCTGGCTTGCTGGAGACTGGATTCTAGGTGCACAGGCTGTTTCTGTTCATTGTAAAAGAGGAGAGAAAGCTACAAGCAGAAATACTGCTCCTGATGAATCTTCTTTATTTAGGTACCATAATTTGATCAACTTTTGGTATACTGACAACCTGGAAGTGTTCTTAAATATTCTGTGGGTCATCACCCTCTATATGATGTCATGGGGCTTTCTTCTTGAGATAACTGAGGTCTAATTCATATCTGAGGACAACCAGATTTTAAGTAAGTTTTGAAAATTATATTCTTCTGGAAGTTTTGAACATTATATTATTCATATAAGGGTACTGTTCTTGAAGAAAATTTGGGCAGCAAGCATTACAAATCATCTGAACTGTATGACAACAATCCAGTTTTGAGCGAAATGCATTCCAATTGAATACACTGACAAATATCAATTATATGACATGACAGAAGGCTCCTTTTTATACTAACAGCCTAAATACTGCTTGTATTGCAGTGACATGAGATGTCTTAGACATTTTACAGCAGTTAAGTGTTCTCTGTTTTTAAGTGTATTTCTCTCCAGGAACTGTTACTTTTGTACATGGTTCATGTATCATTGCTGCACACTCCCAATTACTACTCCAGTTCCAGTGATTGTATTACTGCTGAGACCCAAGCTGATGCAGTGGTTACCTCAGAGTTTCTTCAACTGTCTAGCTAACTGAGACGTTTGACACATCTAAAAGACAGTTCAAATGCTTTGACATCTAATTTGTTTGGTGTTGATTTTTCCTGCTGACTTCATCAGTATGGACTCTGATGATTTGCCTTACTTTCAAGAGGTGTCAGCTAAATGTCATGCCTCAGTTAAAGGTGTGGCCATGGAGCAGAGGTAGTATACACTGGTAAGGGGTCACCCAAGTTAATGTAGAGCTTGTACCATCAATGTGAATAAAATGCTGACAATTGTTTACTAATACCTTTGTGGCAGCAGGGATGTGTTTTGTTTTTTACAAGACCATAGGTTAAATGAACAAATGGCTATTTTCTCAGCAGCTAAGGTTGGATGCTACAAAACCATCTGGTATAAATGAATGTGTTTCAATATCTAGTATACTGAAGTACAGACTGCATTTTATTTAGCTTTTTTGAAGTAAAAAGTACAATACAGCATAATACTGCAAATGTTTAGGATTAACATTTTGGGTTAACTGTTTAAATTTAAATTTATTTTATATGAACAAATGATCCATTATAATGTTAATTTTAATTCTATTAAATTTTAATTGGTATTGCTATGTTATTGGATAGATTTCAATTGTTTTATGATAGCACTATTATTTAAACAAAATGGTTTGGTGAGATAATTAACTCTGATGAAGCCCACTGCATGGTTTGGGGGAAAGTGCTCAGTTGTTTTTAAAATAAAGGTTGAATGGTTGAATGGCTCCTGGCTGGCTTTTGGATACTTTGGTATTACTAGTATAGGAAGCTATCCCTTTGATTCTCTGGGTTATGAAATGCTGAGGTTTTTCAGGATCGCCTATATATATTTTAAAATGTGTACTAGGTGCAGCATTATACTCAATTGACTGAAAAAGAGAAGACAATAGGGAGACTAAATTAAGTCAACAAGGAAGTAAGATTTCCTTATTGTAAATAATGCTTGATACTTGATTGTTGCCTCTGAAAATGCTTAGGTCTCTAACAACTGTATTGAATATAAGCCGGGTTCCATTTAAGGGATAATCAGTAAAAAATACTTTTTTTTCCAAATGTGACTAAACTAAATGTTCTAGATTATGTGTAATGCTGTGGTTTGAAGTTTATTTATATTACATTTTACACTGGTTAATAGAATGCAAAATTATGTTATATGATGAGTTGTTTATTTAAGAAGTTTGTTTTGCTTTGGACAAAGAGTAATTTCATAATGTTATGACTGAATTATTCAAATGAAATAAATATAAAAAAAAACAAACTTTAAATTAGAATACATACTTGAAAGAAGAAAACAAGGCTAAGGTCACAATTAGAACATTGGTTGCTGACTCTTAAGTCTTCTTGAAGAATATCATACTTTGTGGAAAATTCATCAGCTGACTTTGTCAATTACAAAATTTGGATGTTTATATCCGTGTCATTGATGCACATATCAAAGATATGGGGACCCAGAACAGGTCCCAGAGGGAGCCAAAAAGTGATTATTTATTAGGTGAGAAGATACAGACATCTCTCGGCTATCCAGTTAACAATCCATTGAGTAGTATAGGGTTAATTTTAAGCTAGTGAGTTTATCAAAATTGCCTACAAGGAGAACCATAGTGAAAGCCTTAGCAAAGTCGGGATAAGTAGCAAGGAGAAAGTGACTACTTTAGTAACATCAGTCACAGTTTTTGGAAAGTTAACAAAGTTTTAAAAGCAATACCTATCCTTCAGAAAACATTATAAACTTTGATTGAGTGTCTGTAAATTACCAGTGCTGCTTTTAATGAGACAATTTAATATCTGCATCCTGGTTTTACAAGTAATATTAATGAGCCTAATGGGATGCTGTCCTTATGTACAGGCATTGCATCTGCTGTTCTCCTGAGCAGATGCACATACGCCATAGAGAGAATAAGACTAAAAATCCTAAGGAACGGATTTGACAATAATGTAATTTGTGCCAAACACAAGACAGCTTGATATTATCTGTCTGTCTGTCTGTCACGTCTGTCTATATGTCAGTCTATCTATTAATTTATTGTATTTTTCTGTAGAATCCAAGGACACAAACTTTAATGAAAATACGTGCTTTCATCAGGTGCAAGAACCAAATTTCTTCAGATGAAGAAAAAAGTTATCTGTCCTTCTTATACCACATTTGAAATACATCATGGTCCAACAGCCAATGAATCTAAAACAATGATTAAAAATGCAAATTGCAACCTGCAACCTTGATAGTAACCCTTTGTTTAACAAAATCTTTAACCATGTAAAATATACAACATTTTTTAAAAACATATATGAAAAACGATCTATATCCTTACAGGTGTATAAACAACACATAAACATTAATGCTTGCTGACAAATATGAATTTAAAAAGTATACTTGTTATCTTTCAAACTGTTTTAATTTTAAAGTGCTAGAGATGGCAATACTGTCATTCAGCCCAGGGGGGAAAACATGCATTCAAATAAATTTGCCACCAAGTTTCCCTTTGTTCCAAGTATAGTTTCTATTGACCATTATAGGGACTTTTTTGAACTTGATGCACTACCACAAATTTGAACTGATGTTCAGGGTGCTTAATCAGATGCCAATATAAGGCATTAGTCTCCTTTTTATGGGCTATATCATATTGACATCTGACAAATAACTAAATCAAATCCATGTCAATGTATGAAAAAATTATCAGATAATCATGGAATAACACAGAAAAAATCAATGTAAGGCAAATACAGAAGACTAAATGTTGTATAGTAGATTCACCATGTAAATAATTGTAAACAAGCTAGTTTAATGTTTGCAAGGCAGTCAAGATATTTGTAAAAATTTCCTGCCTGAGATAAGTACAGAATTGCTTTCACAAGCGTGAAGAAATTAGACACTGTCATCTGTGGTAGCATGTCTGGCTGAAGTTGTGTACATAGTTTCAGAATGAGCTGTGTATTATAAGTCAGCATGACTTGCTATGATACTGTAAATAAGTTCTTAACGTTGACTAATACTCTGTTTGTGCAGGATGTTTGAAAAGTTGAACAGTGTTCTGTTACGTGTCTAACTGCCCATGTTTGTGCAGGAGATTCTAAATGCAGAGTGTCTCAGAGTCAGCTGATCTATAGATAATGTCATTGAAATGTGTTGAGATGCTCTGTGTTTATCATCAGAGATAGAACGACAGGAAGGAACTTTAAAAGAACAACTGTTTGTTGATTGTCAAAGGGTGAAATGAAAATAAGATTGGAACAGTTAAGACAGTTATCCTACCTTATGAAAGACATTGCTGAAACAATTTGAACAGTTGTTGTGTGTTTAGTTGAATAGTAGTTGTGTTCACAGTTGTACTGAGCAATGGATACCCAAAGGACTCACCAAGAACTGTAAGCATGCCTTGTAATATTTAGTTTAGATCAGGAACAGTCTTATTCAGTTAGATAGGAAATTATAGCTAATTAGTCAGTTTTTCTAAATGTTGGATTTCTATCATTCAGTATTATTTTCACTTTCTGGTGATTGAATTCTGTTTTGTTTATTGAAATTACTGTTTTACAGTTTTAATAATTTTGCTCATTATTAAATATTTTTATTATCTTAAAATGTGGCTGGTCAATTAGTGTATTTTTTAGTGATTTCGGAGCACTTATACCTGCTTTGATAATTCCATGGCCACTCTGAATGCCTGGCTGCTTTAAGTCATATGCTACCATTTGTTTTGATACTTAATTTTAAGAATTGGACACCCCTTTGAAAATGTAGGTAGATGCTCTGATTGGTGACAACCTGTTACCTTATTAGTTTGGGGAGGGACACAGCTGGAAATCTTTGTCAGGCTTTCTCAGACATGTTTAGATGTGTGAGATTTAATTTATTTAAGTGTGAGTGCATCAGAGGCCTTAAACTGGGACACATTGCTCTAAAGTGTGTAATAAGGAGTTATATTTGGGGTGGACAGCAGCATACAATCCATAGGTTCATAGGTTCATAGGTTTATACTAGGCTATCTGCCCTAAGGCATTTATAAGCCTAGCCCAAATTATTGTGGCTTACGCCACCCCTTATATGAAAAAATACTGTGCCCATTAGTTTGTTGTGCCTCTGTCCAGCAGTGACCCAGAGATGATTCCCGGGGTAAACCTACGATCTCCCATCCACAGGTCTAGATTTCTCTTGAACAGAGTCAGCGAGGTGCTCTGCCTCACATGGACCGGGATTTTATTCCACAGCATAGGGAGTCTCTGAGTGATAAATCTATCCCTCCAGCACGTCCTATTTATATCCGTGCTAAGGTTTAAGTCGCTTGCTCTAGTGGTTTTGGTGGATTTGGATTTTTGAGGTGGAGCATGTCCATTAATTCCGGGTTGGACATGGCCTTGTATGTCAGGCACATGTCACCTCTGAGCAGACGGTATGCGACTGAATAGAGCTGGAGT
Source organism: Protopterus annectens (assembly GCF_019279795.1). Taxonomy (NCBI): domain Eukaryota; kingdom Metazoa; phylum Chordata; order Ceratodontiformes; family Protopteridae; genus Protopterus; species Protopterus annectens. Next base: position 14,643,492 of record NC_056734.1, read on the forward strand.
TTCTTCAATCTGGCAGCATATGACAGATTTTGGAGTCCCTTTATCCTTTTGGTGAGGAACTTTTGGGGTCTCTCCAATTGCTGCAGATGTCGGGTGAGATACATCCCGAATGGGGCATTGTACTCGATCATTGGTCTGATAAGTGAAGAGTACAGGGGAACAATGACCTCACTAGATCTGGATGTGAATCCCTTCATGATCAAGTGGGCAATGTAGAAGGTCTTTCTAACCACTTTAGCAATGTGAGTGTCAAAAGAAAGGCCACTGTCAACCTGGGTCCCCAGGTCCCTGATAACCTCTTCTGTGCTTAGTGGATTGCCACCTATATGGTAGCTTGGGGTTACCTTGTTTTTCCCAAAGGGTATGACTATACATTTTTGGCGTTTAACTTCAGGCCATGGCTCTGGCACCAGCTATCTGTTTCCGTGAGTCCCTTCTGAAGGATATCAGTGTCCGATGCACTTTCCACTATGGCGCCCAGTTTGCAGTCATCTGCAAACTTTGTCAGCCAAAGTCCTCCCATGTTGGCCTGTACTTCTGAGAAGTAGATGCCAAACAATAGGGGCCAAGGACCGAGCCCTGTGGGACACCACTTGTGACCGGCTTGGAGTCTGACACAGCGCCAGCAACTCTAACCCTGTGGGTTCTGTCCTTAAGCCAGTTTGCAACCCATCTTGTGACATATGGGTTTACATTTAAGCTGGTAAGTTTTTCTACAATACCCGAGTGGGGTATTGTGTCGAAAGCCTTTGCAAGGTCAAGGTAGGCTGTATGGACTGCCTTTCCCTCATCAATGGCCTTGGTGACTATTTCCAAGAAGTCGACCAAGTTCAAAAGGCATGATCTTCCCTTGACAAAGCCAAACTGGGTCGGGTCCAATGTCTGCAAGTCCCCTATATCTTTGTTTATGAGCTCCATTATGATCCTCTCCATAGCTTTGCAGACTAGACTTGTTAAGCTTATGGGGCGGTAATTACCAGGGTCCGTAGAGGCGCCACCTTTGTGGAGTGGGACCACAGTTGCCGAACGCCACTCCTTGGGCACGTATCCTGTGGTAAGGCTGAGATTAAACAGCTGCCTTATGTGCGGGTTTAATTCCTCATTTAGCTCGTGTAGCACACAGCCGGGGACACCATCCGGTCCCATTGATGCTGTGTTTTTAGCTTTAGAGAGAGCAGCTTTCACCTGCGCATTTGAGATGTCCGGGAGGCTACACTCGGCTGGGATAGTTATCTCTCCTTTAGGGGAGAGGGGTGAAGTTTGCACTGAACCTGTCTGCCAGTATGTTGGCAATGTCTGTGGGTTCAGTGATTTTTGTATCATTTTGGACTAATTCTGAGCATATCTGTGAGTTTCCACCCAGGTTCCTAACATAGCTGAAAAAGGCCTTATGATTGTCCTTTGAATCCATGGCAATTTTTCTCTCAAAATTGGCCTTAGTTGATTTTATGAGTGCTCGTATTTTTTACTAATAATGATCAGGGGTGACTTCCCTTTTATGGATTTTGTTCTATCATGTAATAGCTTTCTCCTCTTATTGTAAAGTTTGTTAATGGCTGGGGTCCACCAGACTGGACGTTTGCCCTTTGTGGAAAGAGTCTTGGTTTTATTTGGGATTGCCTGATCCATGCAGTCCTGGAGGTGTTCATAGAAGGCATTTGTAAGGGCTTCCGCAGCTTGGGTTGTGGTTTCCTCTGACTCAGGGGCCTTGAAGGATACCACACCAGTCTTGAGTAGTGTGAAGTTTGCTTTAGAGAAGTTCTTCACTATGGTCTTTTTGTTTGGGGTGGGGCGGGATGTGGATTTCCAGTGAGATTAGTTTATGATCAGATCTCACCAATGAGGGATATACTTCGGTGTGGAGCATTTTGTCCCCATGTTTGTGACAATGAGATCTAGTATATTTTCTCCTCTCGTGGGAACAGTGACTAGCTGTTCCATGGCATTTGAATTTATGAACTCCAGGAACCGTTGGGCTAGAAAGTTAGGGCTTGAGTAATGTTCCCAGTCTATATTCGGTAGTTGAAGTCACCCAATATGATGGTGTTTGGAGATACATTTATACCCTCCAGTGTCTTCAGGAAGGCTGTGTGGGGTTCCTGAGTTTGAGAGGGTGGCCTGTAGCATGCTACAATTTGTAGAGCAGTTTTGCCTATTGTTAGTTGCACCTGGATGGTTTCCGAAGCTTCATGCGTTGCCACCAACCTGGAGGTGTGAGTATCCTTTATGAATATGGATACACCCTCCTTTTGTGGAGTGGTCCGGGTTTTGGGGCCGGAATGCATGATATGAGGTAAAACCTAATAGTGCCGGGGTGCTCTCAGGAGCCTTGAACCAGGTTTCAGTTACAGCACAGACATCGATGTTCTCCATACTGAGAAGGGCCTCGAGTGCGTGCATTTTGAGATTTAGACTTCTGGCATTGAGCAGCATTACCCTCAATTTCTTCCCATTTTTGTTTTCTAGGGTGGTAGGTTTAGAATTTGAGCCTTGCCTAAAAAAGGCACTATGGGGTGGCAAGAGCCTTAGCCAATATCCGGAATCCCAGGGGTGACAGGTGCAAGCTGTCCCTTGCGAAGCAGCGTGGCTTGTCAAGCATGTCATCCCAGGCAGACAGACACTGGATCCCTTTGAATGACACCAGACATTAAGCCAATTGTTAAAGCTGATCATCTTGTCTCTATATTGTGGCATCATTCTTGGTGAAGGAAGGATACTGCTCAGGGTTAGGGTCATACCTGCCTGGGCTACATAATCAGAGAGCTCCTCTATGTCTCTTTTCATGCAGTCCAGGGAGGTACGTCTCAGGTCGTTCACACCAGCATGGACAATGACTGTGTCATATTTGTACTTGCTGTGGAGTGACCCGAGTGCTTGTGTTATGTGGCGGATTCTAGCGCCCGATAGGCAGCTTACTGTGACCCTCTCCTTGTTCAGCCTGGTGAGTGGGACGTCAGTGTGTCTGACTATGGAGTCACCTATGACAAGTATGTTTGGTGTTGTATTTGGCCTTAAGGGCTGTGACTGCTTTGCACACTGCTTTTGTGGTTTATGTGTTGCTTGTGGGGTGTCTTGAGGTAGCAGTTGTTTGGGTGTCTGCTTTGGAGGCCTCTGCTGTTTAGGTAAATTTTACTCAGAGCCTCCGAGTATGTCTTTGTGTGTTTATGTGTTTGATTCAGTGGAGTGGTAGCATTATGTGAGGCTGGTTTTGTGGTGTGTGTAGTTGCCTTCTCCTCCTGTCTGGTCTTGCCAGTCCTGAGTTGAGAGAGCTCAGCCTCCAGTTTGGCTAAATAGCTGCATCTCTCGCAAGTATTTGTGTTATGTGGGAGGAGGAGAGGGTTGTCTGTGTACATGAGGCAGTTATAACATTGCCTCAAGATTCCCAGATTCACCAGCTGGACCGGAGAGGAGATTGACAACTGACCTTTGGACATGCTAGAATAATATTGGGAAATCCTTAATTGAAAACAAGGGCCAGTGGGGAGTGAGGGTGTAGTGCTTTTAATTTTTAGTGCTGACTTATATAAATGCTTTAGTGAGCAAGTGCCAGGTAACTTGAGTGCAATGTGATACAAGTAACTAAATGCAAAAACGACAAACAGTAACTTTCTTTCAAGTGAAACAAGGAAATAAGTACAGTAAGCAATGCAGATATCACTAGTGATCCACAGAAGCGCTGAGAAGTTGCGTATTAGGTGAATTAGCTTCCAGGGAAATAACAAGCAAACAAACAACAAGTATATAAACAAAGCTAGATTCAGTAGGCCTGGATCTAGTCTATGCTAGAGCAAACAAGGTGAACCAATTTCAGTAAGATACAGTCCCATGGTATAGAGCATGTTCCTGTTGTGCTCTTAGGGGAAATTGTAAAAAATCACTCCTGTTTAGGTAACAGTCTCACATTGTAGTCCATAATGAGGACTGAAGGTCCTTACGTACTGATCCAGGATAGTCTAGGATATCACATATTGTTGGCAGTTCGATAGGATAATGACCAAACATCACAACAAGTATTCACTAAAGGCTAAAATGAAAGAAAGAGAAGACAGGTCTAGAAGTGAAATAGGGATAATATCTGGCCCCATGGAGAAGTTCTTTCAATTTTTGTATTAGCTTCCAAAATCTGTTAGATTTAAGGGACCAAGATGCTGTGTTTGATGAAGTGGAAACATTTCAGCTACATTTTTAAGTGAAGATTTTGCTATGGCTTTGTTAATAGAAAAGGTGGTATAATTTACTTTGACTTCAGTGCAGTATCGGACATTATTTTAATGTTATTAATATAGTTGAAGAATGTCTTGTGTTTGTCTTTTGAAGAGGTGGTTACCTTCAATACAGATTTAGACTTAATCTTCCAAATAATTCATTTAAGGGCCTTGCAAATCTGCTTATAGTCATCCTTCTTACTGATGGCAGAAAATGTTTTACTTGAGACATTTTCTCATCCTAGTAAAAAATGTGTTTGTCTGAGAATTCCACCATTGGCGTTTACCCTTATTGGTTTAACATATACACTGGTTAAGGTAGTTGAAAAATATATGAGTAAATATGGAACTTTAGAGACTGGGTCAACAGGGTCAAAGCACTTTAGAAATTCATAGTTGGCCCTGAATGAAATTGAACTTGTGGGTAATTTGGTACTAATTTTGAGGGGAAAATTTCACAAACTGATGTTCAGCTTTGATCAAAGAAGAGATATGGATAGCAGGTTTGCATGCAAAGACAGCATTCACTAAGTCAAGATTAAGTATATCAGTCACTCCTGTAGGAACTTTTGCAATCTGATTAGGGCATTGCTATTAATGAAATATATGACTGCTGGATGAGTTTATCAGTAGTTGTTGAAGGCTCCCAGTTGATTTATGGATAATTGAATTTAGATAGTATTAGTGTGTTAGCTTTAATAAAGACAGACTCCAACTTGTCATGGTGCCAAATGTGGTCTTCCGTGATATTTAAGGACTCTATTTGACAATAATGTGGTAACTGATTTCATGAACTGTTATGAAAATATCAGAGAGCTTGAATTCAGCTGTGGCTTTTCCATATAAGGACTTATACTTACTAGAAATGTAGAGTTGATCACATCTGAAAGTCTTGCATACTCATTTTTCTACAGGATATTGTGAAAGTCTGCAGGAAGAAATAGCCATGGGGATTAAACCTAAGATGTTGAATGAAAAGGCATCTTTCTACTTGATGGATGTTGTGTGGCTCATTTCACACTGTAAGCTGATTGACAAAGATATTGCTAAGTATAAGAGTTCATGGGAGAAATATTACACTTTTCTTCTGTGTGACAGGGGGGTTAAATCTGTATACTATGTAAATAATCTAAGTTGAACCCCATTAAATTCTTCTTTTTTGCCTCTATGTTTTCATATAATATAGTCCTTACAGTTTCTGATAATGTTAAGGAAGTCAAATGGAAATTATATTTTATTTAGTTTTGGATTTTCCTGTCAGTATAATCGATATAATCTAGTATGTTATAGGAATTATAGATTTTCAGTTAGTTTGTGAGTGATTTCAACTCATTTTCTGTGTTGGATTTTTTTTTTTTTTTTTTTTTTTTTATAGGTTCATAGGTTCATACTAGGCTATCTGCCCGAGGGCATTTACAAGCCTAGCCCATAGTTTTGTGGCTTACGCCACCCCTTTAGTATGGGGAACTATACCCATTATTTTGCTGTGCCTCTGTCGAGCAGTGACACTGAGGTAATCCCTGGGGTATATCTATAATTTATACTCTGTTTCACTGGGTAGTTGACATTATTAGTAGTATCATCATCATAATCATCACATTTTCTGTATGTATTTGGTTTATGCAGCATGATTCATCAAAGTCCCCTTCTCTTTATTGTTAAGTAGAATGGGCTATTTAACTTCCACTTATGCTACCACCAACTCAAACAGTCAAGACCTCAGGTTAATATCTGCTCTGAAGTGCGACACCTCAGGAGTATAGAATCCTACTAATGCTGCTCTGCTTTGTCAGCACTAGAACATAAATCTGTAAAGCTGGCTTTGGTATAGAACCCATAGCCATAGGAAAATCAAAGGCAAGTGTAGAACACATTGAGACACCGGCACTGATAAAGCTCATCTCTTTTTTCCTTTTAGTAGCCAAATGTTTGTTTGTGTCTTTCAGCTTTTCCCGGTTAGGGGTCGCCACAGCAGAACTCCAGTCCGCTAATGATCGGTAGTTGATTTTTACGTGGCGAGTTACCAGCCCTGATGCACAACCTTCAACGAAGGTATGGCCATTCATGCATATCTCCATGCAGAAGATGCTCTAGTTGAGAATCGAACCAGACAGCATCTTCCTGTGAGGCGAAAACACTACCGCAGCACCACCACCAAATGTGTGATTGCTAAAAAATATCCTGTTTCCTTCATCTAAAGTAAGGCACATCAGGATTTTGGATAATTGCTGTCTCCCTTACCTTTCTCTGACACATTGGTACAGCAGGATGTTAGTTATGTACACAATAATAAGTTCTGAGATCTTGTGCAAAACATTTTTTTGTATTTTCATGTAATTCTGTTACAAGACATGTAACTGAAATTAGTACATTTATACAACGGCTAAGGGATCAACACTTAATTAAAGGAGAATTGTAATTAAAATAAAACAGGCAGACAAATAAAGAGAACTAAGTCAAACACACTTGAACTGACTTTATTCTCATATGGCGACTTTTTTGGGGGGTGGTGCTTGTTTGCAAAAAATCTGTTTTAAGTCAAGTGACAGAATTGCTATTTGTTTTTACTTTTGTGAACATCATCAGTTTCAGGCTGAGGAATTCTCCAAAAATGAATGTTGTCTGCCATCACCACCTGCTTCTTGTGCCTTATTAAACTTTTTCTCATATCTTATACACAGGCCAACTGTCTTCCCTTCGTTTTTATTATGCAGTATGCATTTTTTTTTACCAGAGTTTCACAGTGGTGCAGTACAGAGAAATATGTAATATCTCCTTCTTGTTTAACAGTACAGCACTATAGCTGTTCTACGGGGACATGCCAAGAGACAGCATTGCTACAAAAGTCCCAGTACTTGTATTGTCTTAACTTCAGTAGTTTTTAGATCTAAGTTCCCCAAAGACCATGGATCTGAACGGCTAGTCGACAAACTGAAAAATAATGAGCATTCAAAACATTGTACAGCAGCAACCTCTAGCTTCTTGTATTTTTATCTCCTAGTCTTGCAAACCAACATGAACATTACAAAGCAAAGAAATATATCTTCCTAGAAAGCTGTAAGTGCTACCTGAAAAGTATGCCTTTACACAGAAATAAACTGACAAATATCATATAATGAATTTGTTAAAAACAGCATTTTCCAGTTAATTCACTCTCTAAACAGATGAATTAACACTAACAGTAACCAGACTATGGTGAATGCAGGATGTCACTATCATACCTTTCAACTCTCCAGATTTTCGCAGAATGTCCAGAGGTTTGCATCTTATGTTTGCTCTGTTCCTCATGAAATTGTTGTTTTTGGCAAATCACTAGGATGATCTGGAGATTGAAGTTATTAAATAATGACATCCATTTGTGTTTCAGACTTCATATCCTCCAGAAAAGTTATGTTAGAAGAAACCCTGTCACTCCAGCAACTTTTTGAGTTTATAACACCAATCTTTAAATATGTTCCTATTTTTGGGCCTCTGAGGCCCAATGTATGTCAGGCTTTGTCCAGATGTCTTGCACTAAGAGGTTCAGAGGTATGGTATATCATTATTTACTGACTTCACTCCTGATGTCATCCCAGTGATTTAGCAGAATTCCATTAAAAGACCATAAATATGGGCCCAAACCCTGGACATTCTGTGGAAATCTGTACAGTTGGGAGTTATGGTTACTATCTTCTCAAATTTCATGACTGAACACACTCTCAGATTACACAGACAAAACCAGCTATTCTGATTGATCACAGAATCTTCACATGCTAAAAAGAGGAAGCTACACAATGAACTACAGAAGATGGACTGAATCTGTTTCCTCATGTTTTAATACAAAAGTGGTACTGCATGCCTCATCATTAAACTTCATACTTGCGAACTTACTGGAAAAAAATCTTCTCACTTAACATAATAAAATAAGGATAAATGTTTAATTGTATGACTGCTGTGTTAAATTAAATCTCAGAAATTAAAGCAGGTGCAGATTTAAATCATGAGGATACCCAGTCCATCAAGAAGCAGTAACTTTGGCTAATTTCATACTGAAGAAATAACATAGAAGCATTAACGTCAGCTTTATGAGATCAAAAAAGGACCATTTCTGAATTCCAAGAAGCTTCTGGTGAGAATTATGCAGGCTCCTTGTAAATTCATCTGATGGGATGTAAGTATGCTACTTGTAGTACCACCTGTCCTGCACATCCATAAACTTCATTTGCATAACTTTACATACTCCAATAATACAAGTGTTGCAATGCTTTGTAGGACTGCTTTCTGCCCCTTCTATATTTAGCAGTTGGCCTACAGGTCTAACTTTATCCTGTCCCTTTCTTTCCCCTGCCCTCATCAACTGACTTTTCTCCTTTCTGCAAGATGGTAAAAGTTCCCATCAGATATCCTGCTGTACGCAGCATCCGTCATCATTTCCTCATCTAATCTACACTTTTCTATTCTGTGTCACATAAGTCAAAACCTGTCATACGTTCTTAGCATTCACTTCACAACTAGCATATTCACAGCTATATGACTCTATCATTGTTGTAGTCATAAAAGTCATTTCCTAACAAAACTAAAACCTCCAGATTGTGTATGTATGTATGTTACATATATATATATATATATATATATATATATATATATATATGTGTGTGTGTGTGTGTGTGTGTGTGTGTGTGTGCGTGTGTGTGTGTGTGTGTGTGTCTGTGTGTGTGTGTCATGAAATGATAGCCATATGTATTTGACTACAGTGTGAAAACCAAAGTAGAAGTGGGGGAAACTCAGCTTTGTGGCATGGATTGATAGGGCCATGATTATGATCTAGATGACCCAAGTGTAAACAGATCTCGGCTGCTAAATGGGTTGAATGGAGAAGTATGAATATGAATAATCTATTTGGCTGAAGGCTGAATCTTCACAAAGGGAATCGTTGGCTCTTTTGGTTGATTCCATTTTGTTGATTGCTGTAGGTCTGTTTTGGCATTGATTATTAGTGCAAGATCAGCAAACAATGTGGTAAGAAAGTTCCTCCTCTTCTCCACTGTTGTGCATTCTTTGAGTTGGTAGCTTTTTAGTCACAGGGATGTGAGATATGCAGTACCATGCAATGCATTCATTATGATGAATGGCCATAACACTAAATCCCAAAAGATTGATCTGAAAAGGAGAAATCACATAAAGTAAAAAAAAAAAAAAAAAAAAAAAAAAAAAATGCAAGCATGATCTATGCAGAAGGGAAGTCTTCCCTGCACTGTCTAGCCCCCCCTGATAATTATATATATACCAACTCTGAGATCATGCTACAGTCAGGAAAGGGCAAACAATGTCTCCATAGTACTGCAATCTCATTCACAATGTGCTGAATTTTTAATACTGGTAAAAATGCAGATATCATATAGGTTCAACTTTTTGCTGTTTGTACTTTTGAGGGCAGTCTTATGAGATTTGGTATTAACACCTGTTCAACATGCTAAATGTATCTCAGTACCCCACATGGATGGTGTAGGGGGACTTTCCTCCTGCAAAAACAGATATGGTGTTTGTCATTGGAAGATCTTTTTCTGAAAATGATAATAAAACATTTTGATTGCGTGTGCTTCCCTCTCTCTCGCTCTCTCTCCCTCTATATATATATATATATATATATATATATATATATATATATATAGGTGTGAGTATGCTTGTGTGTGTGTGTGTGTGTGTGTGTGTGTGTGTGTGTGTGTGTGTGTGTGTGTGTGTGTAGGTGTGTGCTCTATACACTTGTATGGGAGCAGTCCTGATTGGTATGAGCAAACAGCTCAAAATTCTGTTGCACTGGGTTTGTCCAGTTCTCTGGAAGTGTTTTGAATCTGGATTATGCTCCTATTATTTGGCTGGGGGACCTTGTGCATTTACACAACACTCTTATGATGTAACACCTTGGCAGGGGGCAAGCTCACTGAACCTCATGCTTCATGAGTTTGCCTTGGCTTTTATTAATACATAGAACACATAACAGAGATAATCTCTTTGGTTCAATTATGTTTATTTACCATAACAAAATAAAATCTGTATCTTCTTTTAACTTAAACAAAAATCAGTATAATCTTGTTCAGTATAATTGATTTTTTTCTTGCAGTTCAAGTTGATGTGTCTTAAAGAAATACAGTCCACAACCTGTGAGCTCCAGTTTAGGTCAAGCGTTTTTCTTTTCTCTCTCATTACATCCACATCCACATGAGGTCACTGGTATTTTTTTAGAAGCCAAAGTCTGGCTCCTAAAAAAGATTTCCCAAGTGTCCACTCCTGTCAATAGAATTCTTCCTTGCCTTTGTGTGCTGCATGCCTTGCTTTTAAGCAGCATTTTACCTGGTGACTCAAGATACAGGATTTACTTCTGTACTACACAATTATATGTGTAGCTATCAGGTTCTGATGATAATATATAGAACATGCAGCAAACCAAAACAATGTTTTTGAGCTCTGAAATACACACTATGTTACAGTGATCACCACCCCCTCGGCATACAATCCCCGCTTTCGTTCTGTACTGAATGTGATGGGTTATGGGACCAGGATAATTTATCTGCATTCACATGAATATTGTCAGGCTATATCTGTCTGTGGGAATACATGGCTCTTGTGCCTAACTCCACCTGTATAACTTGGTATTAATATCACTTTCTTTGTACCAACACTTCAGCACTGCAGGGGGTGCAGGGTCAGTGAATGAAATGAAGCTGCATCTTATAAATAACATTGCAGAGAGAACGGGAAGACAATTCAGCTGTATGGCGGAGTATTTCATTTCAGCCCTACTGAGAGGTAGCATTCCAGGTGTATTTCACTGCCTACTTCCTGTCATGGTACAGCTCCTATAATATATGTATACATATGCACAGGCTATTTTATATATATGCATAATATACTGTTCTGTATAACATGAGTCTGTGGCCATTGTTAGAATCATGAAACATCAATAGCAGTTACACTGAAGAGAATGCAAACCTGATGAAAAAGAAATGACATTCCTACTGCATAGCACTAAAAAAGCATACACACACACACACACACACACACACACACACACACACACACACACACACGCACACACGCACACACGCACACACGCACACACATGCACACACATGCACACACACACACACACACACACACACACACACACACACACACACACACACACACACACACACAAATGCACACAAACACAAACATACACACATACATATCTGTATATAATATTATTTCACAGTGCTCGGCCTTTGGGACCAGTTTTCATTTCTTAAATGAAGAGTTACAAGCCAAACAAAAAATGGATAGTAGCTAAAAAAAAACTGTCATTCATGCACTGCTAACTTCTTTTTCAGAGTTCACTTCAACAATTTGAGCATCACTGAATGCAGAATTTGTTCTAAAAAGCTGCCCAGTTAACAAAACAGTAGTTACAAATATTGGTATTTTCCTTCTAATTCTCTTTTTACCATAGTGGAAGGGGTTACTTCCTGTCTTCCTATTTTCAGAACAACTCCTGCCCCTTTCCACTTTTCAAAGATTCCTTCCTGGCTGCTTTCATACTTTATTTGTAAGCATAGCTGTCAACCTCTAAGCACAAGAAACATGGACAAAGCCCAAAATAATGGACAGAAGCAAAGACCCAAACTCATGGATAGATTTTATATTTTGTTCTTAGAAACATAGAAATGTGTTACATTAACAGGCTTTGCGTTAGCATTACATTTCTAAAGGATATACTGTCTGAAACTGAAATGAATGTCATTATTTAGTGACTTGAATCATTCATGGTTCACCAGAGCAAACACAATCTTTATGAGAAACAGACCAAAATATGAGGGAAAATCTGTACAGTCTGCAAAAATCTGGCATTTGAGATTCATTACATGTAGTCCGCTAAAAGCTCCTCTTCAGAATGCTCTCTGGACCTTGAGTTCAGGAATATGATGTCCTACTTTGTTAGTGGACAAAATATATCCCAAGAGGAACCTGATTCCTACTAGTGGTCTTAGACGGCTTTACTCTGGTTCGTATGCCTACCGTGTATTTCTCAAAAGTTCTGCAAGTCCCTCATTTGACACACAATAGCAAATACAATGCTAGCTGTTGTGCAAACAGCAGATACCAAACCACCATGAGAACTGATTTCCCAGCTTCAACAATTACTACGTCACATGACCCCCTTTCCCCAGTAAAACTGTTGGGATGTCTGTATGACCAAGACATCCCATACACATTTAAGAGACTGTGGTCTGGACAATCTTGCATAAAAAACAATTCTGGATGATCAATATAATTTTGATAAATTTGGTTTACAATCTTCCTGATGGTAGAGCTACTGCAGAAGGCATTTTCATTGATTAACATAAACTTCCTTCCCAAAACATAGTAGCTGAGGGTGATGAAAGTATATTTTATGTTGTGGCATTCATTCTTTCTATAGCTGAAAATTATCTGTCAGTATAGCTGAATTTTCTACTTCTATTCCCATGTATAGCCTGTGAAGACTGTCTGTACATACTACATAGATGTCTGTGTACATGAAGAATTGCTCCAAGAAGTCTGGAGCTACTTGTATTTTAGTTGCTGAAAGATGTTTACCTTTTATTAGGTTGACCATGAAGAAAACAGCGGTGGCACTATTATTATTTTTTTCCTTTCAATGGACAGTATGAACCTAATGTGTTCTGCCCAACATCTCAACCTCTTAGCCCAAGAAAAATGGACAGAGCCTACAATTATGGGGGACAAAGGCCCAAAAATAGTTACAGATTTTAAATACTGTTGTTAATAAACTTATAAAGTTGCTAGTGTAATAAGATTTGTGTTAGCATACGTTTTCTGAAGGATATGATATCTGAAACTCAAATATATGTGATTATTTAGTGATTTCAAACCTCAGTGGTGTGCCAGAAAAAGACAAATTTTATGAGGAACTGACCAAAAGTATGAGGCAAAAATCTGGACAGTTGAGAGGTATGATACTGCCTCAGTTTTCATAGGCTGTAGTCTCACAATCCCTTGGCCTATTACATAATCTAAATAGCAGTATTCTGTTAACCCACCTTGACATAGGGAATGTAAAATTGGTTTAACTTTAGTCAGATGGCCTTCTTGGCCTTCAGAAAGTATTAATGCGATATCTTGTAAGCTGGTGCATATCTGGTGTAGGGATTAAGAATATTGATTATCAGCCTCTGGAATGTTGTAGGTGCTTCTTGCTGACAAAAACTAGGTCTCTGTAATGGAAGAGATCATCTAGTTTGGAAGATGCCATTTCCTTAGCTTCAGAGGCTAGTGTAGTTTACCAGCAGCCTTTGTCTAGGTCCAAGGTCGACAGAAACATAACCTTTGTCAAAATTTCAGTCAGTTTTTCCACTCTAAGCATAAACTTCAAATCTGATTAGATGTGTTACTTAATTTTTAGTAGTTGTTGCAAAACATTTAGAGTAATCTGGCTTGAGACCAGTGCACTGCATTTTATTCATTGCCTTTACAATTCTTCTCTGACCCCCAAGTTTGTTATATGCCCCTTTCTTAACTGCTTGGCATTGCGATTCTCAGGTTCAGTATGGTCACACCCTTTCTCTTCATGCATGTTTTTTTTTGTGTTGTGCTACATTAAATGGTTCTATTAACCAAATCTAAAATACATGTATTCCTGATTCCACATCTAATTATAAAGTCCTTTACTTGTAGTTTCAAATTCGTTAGCAATGCAACATTGAGACCTGCAACAGTCATCACTCTTAATAAGGTCAGACCTTCTAAGATCCAAAAAAAAAAAAAAACAACAGACCTATTAGTCAAACTAGTCACATATGCAAAGCCGTGGAAAATAATTATCACAGAAATGATAAATAATGACATTGGAAACCTCCAGACACTTGATCCAATTCAATTCATTTTTTTGTCAAGGGAATATCATACCTACTCAGTCTGATAGAATTCTTCAAAAAGGTCATCAAGGCAAAGGATGAGGACAAAATGTTACATACTGCCTACCATGACCTGGCCAAGGTATTTTTACAATACTTCACTCAGGCTTTGTAAACAAACGCATTGAATTAGGCATACACCTCTAATGCTACACTCTAGATTACCATCCAGGTCTAAGATAGGAACCAGAAACTTAGAATAGAGAAATCCACCTCCCCAAAGATACTGGTCAATTGTAGAGTTCCTCAGGGCTCAGTGCTGGGTCCTGTCTTTTTTTGTCATCTACTTCTCAGAAGTCAAGGTAAATATCAAGGGTCTCTGAATGACCAAGTGTGCAGATGATTGCAAAATGGGATCAGTCATAGAATCCCCCAAGACACTAACATCCTCCAGTGAAGGCCAATATTGACAAATAGCTGGTGCCACAGACATAGTTTAAAACTAATTGCCAAGAAATGCATAATACCCTTTAGGAAATCACATATCCCAGGAAATTGCCTCACTTAAAACACACCCCTAAGAGTAGACCCAGTAGTCAAGGATTTGGGGGTGTAGGTAGATGGTAACCTGACTTTCAACAAATGTGTCTAAGATAGCAAGAAAGCATTCTCATGTTGTTCAAGGGTACAGCATCTAGTTCCAAGAAAGTCATCATTCCACTGAGCTTAGTCCTCATCAGATCCACCATTGAGTTTAATGCCCCGTCAGTATGTACCTGACCAGGCACACGAAAAAACTGGAATGTCTACAGAAGTTCCTAACAAAAAAAAGAATATCACACACAGCCAAGCAGTCAGTTTCCCCAGGCTCAGCAGTTATAAAAGTTCTCCAGGCACAACTGTGAAGTGACTGCAAATTAGTCCGACTATCTTAAGATGGCTTCTTCATTAAGTATCCCACCATGCAAACTGGGCAACCCATATGCATACGGTGCAGTCTTGTTCATTTATTTATTATTTATTTTGCTATTTTATTCACTGGGAAAGTCCAACTGGGCTTAACTAGTGGCCCCTTTATACTCGAGACTTGGAGAGAAAAGCTCTACAGGTGTACACAACCGAGTACATACATATAAGATAAAAAATTAAAGTTCATAACGCATGTCATGGTGTTATTATGCACTTGATTATCCATGTCAGACACTGTGAATTATGCACAGCACATAATCCCTGTTTTTGGTACATGGTGGCCTTGATGAAGATGCAGCTTGTCCTGCAAAACTACAAAGGTTTATCATCTGACACATTTCATTTTCATGTTATTATTATTATTATTATTATTATTATTATTATTATCCAAATTTGGTAAAATGAACATTTCTATGTAAGAAGTACTTGCATACCAAGGTGATCTCTATAAGATATTGATACTGAAATGCTCATTTATTTTTATTGTATTAGAACTGATTTCTCCCTTAAAATCAAATGTTATTTTTTTATGTGAGATTCAAAGCATTCTAAAAATCAAAAACATTTGAAGGTTATGGAACAATTCAGCTGTCATTTGACAGTACTGTTAATCATTTGAGAAATAACACAATTCTGTAATCAGTTTAATTTATACCAGAAAAAAATATGAATTTAGAAACAAATAGAACTGAAGACGTTGTCATCTTGGAAATACTAACCATGATCATTAACCCAAGGAAAATGTATTCTAATGAGGGCAAACTTAAAAATCAATAAGCTCCTGACTTAACAACAACATATGTGTCTCTCATGCTTTGTTAGACTTTAATTATACACTGCAGGCTTTTTAAAGTTACAAAAATCCATATACTAAAAGGGACAAGAAGTGGTATATCACTTTAAGACAAAGAACAGTGCCCACATATAATGAAGCACATATTTGTAGTTTAGCAGAAGTCCACATGAAAATCATTTTAAACTTGACCTGATTTAAATGCTGTATTGATAACTGTGTGAGTGCTATTTATGTGTTTACGTTGCACAGAAAAATGTTACAGATATGACCAAAGTTGCACTTACTGGTTATTTAGTACTCATTTAAGATTAATAAAGATTCTGACAAACGTGTATATAACCATGAAATGTTTCATCTCTGCATGTTACAGCTTTGTTGATCTGTGGATCTGCTGCATTGCAGATATATTTGCAGGGTTGGGTCTGTATGGAATGGATATATTTTGTGTAGAACCAGCAAGCTACGGCTGAGCTGCCTTAAAGCTGACAATGTGTGCAGGTAGTCTCACTAGGTAGTGATTTTTGTCAGCAATTTGCCTTAGCCGCAACAGCTGTCTTGGTGAAAAGCTTTCAGAAATGGAGTTTTCTGACCACTGAATTGTGAAATAGAGTAACAAAAAAACATCTGGGAACTAGTGTATTTCCCACGAGAACTTACGAGACTCAATTATAAGCAAAGAACTACTCAATCTGAATTCTATTCAGCCACTTTTACGATAATGACATTCATACTTTGTTGCATAACAATCTGTTACAAACTTAACTTACCATGTGGTTGAAAAAAAAACTAGATGTCATAATGCCAAAAAAGAGAGATTTCAAACTGCATTTGATTTTTCTTGCTCAGTGCCTAAAAATTATAAAATGTTTTAGCATCATTGCCAAGGGGGTCCACAGGATTTTTTCAGGGGGGTGCAAACCCAGATGCCAGAACTCCAGGGTATATCTGTTTACAAGTGGATAACCAAGAAAACTGCATACCGCAGTTAACTGTAAAGTATTCATATCTTACACACCATTGCTCATTTCTTGGCTAAACTAGTATACGGTTACCAGCAACATCAAAGACTTCTGTAAGGCATCTCTTGCAGGTCCTTGCTTAATTTTTGGCCGCTTGCAAGTTTAAGTAACAATGTTCACAGTGGGCAGGGCACTCATGCTGCTCTTCCTGCACAGTGCAGGGTGCCTAGGCAAAAATGCAAGCAGGTGGGACACTGTAAATGATAGCAAAGACATGCCCCCAGCCATTGCAAAGTTACACAAGAGTTATTAATTAAAAATTGTGAAAATGAAAAAAACAGGATCCAACCAAGAGACACACTGAGGCACAAAGAGCTAGCGCTTTCATCCACTTTTAATGATGTGAACATCTTCAGAAAAACAAATAATAACCACCTAACCACCTTTTAAATGATTCATCACAGGAAATGATGTCATAGTCTGCACAATGAAATAAATTTAAAGTAATACTATGTAAAATAATTGATATATCTATAAAAATGTATATACATACATATAAATAAATACAATATATCAGTATGTTATTCCATGCTCTATTTATCTATACATTAAAAAACATTTTTTCATTTTCAAAGTTACTAGTTTGTGCTTTCCATCTTGGTTTACTGTTGTTTTAATTAAAAATTGTATTTAATAAATCAATTAAAATTGCACAGCAAGCATTGTGCATGTTTTAGTGCACATACCGATTCCTTCATCTCAGTGTAAGCCACAACCACTATGAAATACAAAGCACTGTAATGCTATGGTAGGCTATGAGACAGGTAACTCCATGGGTGAGTTCATGCCTGAAGCAAATTCTCGCTCAAAATGTGGATGACATTGTGGTTAGTATGAATGGGTAGTATGAATGAAGTGTAAACTGTTAAACATACTCCTTGTCTTATCTGTAAATGTTAGATTTATGCTATAGTAGAAGTGTGGCCTGTGTGTCTGGGGTTGGGGAGCAGAGCCAGATCATGGTCAAATGGATCCCAAGGCAGGGTAATGAATCGGGCACTCCACACACAGCCCTCCTCCCTGCAGCCATTCCAGTGTCACATTACTTGGCTATTTCTCCCCAGTTAACATAAACACTATAATGTGCATACTGTTTTCTGCTTTACTTCTACAATGATTACCTGGATTTAATGTAAACATTTAATTTTAAATTTTATAGCACAAACACTGATAGACATTTTCTAAAGAAAGCAATACAATCTCACAATGAAAATACACTTAGCATTAAAACTTCTATGCCCTTGAAATTCACAATCATTGAAACAGCATTGAAACACACATTCAAATAAAATGCATCTGGCCAGTGGTAGATAAAGTTTACATTTGGGCTCTTTTCAAATCATAGGCCCCTTGCACACATATTTAGGACCATGCAAACATGCATGTGCTCTTTGATTCACCTTCCTGATTGCATTAAAATTATATTCCTTCTATAATACAGCACCACTTGTTAGAATGCGTTTTAAAGTTGTAGTTTTTAACATTTTTCCAGTAAAGAATGAAACAAAATGTATAAACCTCCTCTTCTTCTTCTTCTTTTTTCAGCTGCTCCCATCAGGGGTCACCACAGCAGATCAACTGTTTCCATTTCTTCCTGTCCTCTGCATCTTGCTCTGTCACAACAACCACCTGCATGTCCTCTCTCACCACATCCATAAACCTTATCTTAGGCCTTTCTCTTTTCCTGTTACCTGGCAGCTTCATCCTTAGCATCTTTTTCCCAATATACTCTGCATCCCTCCTCAGCACATGTCCAAACCAACGTAATCTTGACTCTCTGGCTTTGTCTCCAAACCTTTCAACCTGGGCTGACCCTCTAATATACTTTTTCTTAATATTGTCCATCCTTGGCACACCCAGTGCAAATCTTAACATCTTCAACTCTGCCACATCAAGCTCTGACTCCTGCCTTTTTGTCAATGCCACTGTCTCCAACCCATATAACATAGCTGGTCTCACTACCCTCTTGTAGACCTTCCCTTTCACTCTTACTGGTACTCATCTGTCACAATTCACTCCTGACACTCTTCTCCACCCACTCCATCCTGCCTGTACTCTCTTCTTCACCTCTCTTCCACACTCACCATTACTCTGAACTGTTGATCCCAAGTATTTAAACTCATCCACCTTCACCACCTCTACTCCCTGCATCCTCACCATTCCTCTATCCTCCCTCTCATTCCCACACATATATTCTGTCTTAGTCCTGCTGACCTTCATTCCTCTTCTCTCTAGAGCATATTTCCACCTCTCCTGGGTCTCCTCCACCTGTTCCCTTCTCTCACTACAGATCACAATGTCATCTGCAAACATCATAGTCCACGGGGACTCCTGTCTGATCTCGTCTGTCAACCTGTCTATCATCATTATAAATAAGAAAGGGCTCAGAGCTGAACCTTGATGTAATCCCACCTCCACCTTAAACGCATCCATCACTCCCACCGCAGACCTCACCACTGTCACACTACCCTCATACATATCCTGGACCACTATTACATATTTCTCTGACACTCCCGACTTCCTCATACAATGCCACAACTCCTCTCTACAAAATGTATAAACAAAATGTATAAACCAATAATGACAAAACTTTCCAATTTAGCACATTTCCATCATAAAAGTCTACTCAAACTTCTGTCATTACAATCTACCAATATCAGTTAATATGCACAATTTCTGCATAAGTAAAAATCATCTAAATAATTCAGCAATAAAGAGATCTGCAACTGATGAAGAGGTCATTGCTAGCAAACAATGTATATTTCAGTGGTTCATCTACAGATTAAGTGTCTGTAGCCCTTGAATAATAAATTGCCTGTTTTACATTAAAAAAAATGTAAGCTGGTAATATTGCAATAGGGATTGGATGACAAACTGACAACAGGTTCATAGTTTCTAGGCATCTCATCCAAAGGAAGACAGAAGCAGGACTGCAGCACCCCCCCCCCCAAAGTACTATACAGTATCAGCAATCCATTTACATGCTGTGGGAGTAAAACCCATAGCCTTTTACATCAAAGGCAAGTATACTACCTGTTGTGCTACTAACAATGCTTTAAAAACTTTTAATACAACAGTGATACCATTTGCTAAACAAAATAGTTACATATTACAAATAGACTTAGCATGTAAACTTCTCTTCCCTTGAAGTTCATAAATCCTTGTACCATACAGTACATCCCATCATAGTTGTCAACTTCTTACCTTCAGAATCAGGGGTATATTTTATTTATTTTTATTTTTTATTTTACATTTGTTGACCGGGATAGTCCGACTGGATGCATGTCCATTTTCAGCGGAGGCCCGGGGAGAAAAGCTCCAAGGGTAAGCAGATACAGCATTACATAATACCAGCATTACATATTACAAACAGACTATTTACAGAGTAAGCAAGTTAAACAAGTTCCACAGGTTACAGTTAATCCTGAGCACAAGTCAGGATTAAATTAAATTACACAGTAAACTGGTTAACAGATTTTTACTCATTCTAGAGAGAGAGTTAGCCAAGCTTGATACATTGACATAGCCAGTTAAGTGACAAATGTTGTTTGAGTTTAGTTTTAAATTGACCTAAGGTGGAAAGTAAGGTAATATCAACTGGAAGAGAGTTCCAGCATCTACTTACAAAGTTTGCAAAGAGAGAATCACCGGCTGTGTTATTAATTTTGCTAGTCTGAATTAGTAGTTTGTTGGAGGATCGAAGCGATCTAGGATTGTTATAGGGGGTGATAATATTTTTAAATGCAGGAGTATTGTCCGGATTATAGAGGATTTTATAGGCCATAATCAGTTGGTTATACTGGATTAGGCTGGGTAGTTCAAGCCAACCAAGCTGATTTAGATTGATGCAATGATGTGTCCTAAAAGGCAGCCCAGTGGCAAACCTGGCAAAGTGGTTGTAGCAAATTGAGAATTTGTTAAGGACAGTCTTGTTCAAATTCGAGAGTAGAGGGGATGCATACAGAAGGGTTGAAAGAAGGTGAGAGCGAGCTATGGCAATTTTAGCTGGAGGGGTTAGGAAGGCTTTTATTCTGTAAAGTGACCCTAGTTTTTTATTGATGGTTTTGATAGTTTGGTTAACATGTAGGTCAAATTTGAGATTATTGTCTATGATGGCACCTAATAGTTTTGTAGATGGGTCAGGGGAGATTATTGTGCCATCATTTGATTTTATGGTAAAGGTGAAAGCGGTAGACCTACGTGTTGGTGAAAATAACAGCATTTTAGTTTTTTTGGGATTTAGGATCAGACGATGTTCAGAAATCCAGTTTTCTATTATATTAAAGGTGGTCTGGGTAGCTGACCATAACTCTACTGGAGATGTGGCTGAGCAAATCAGAGTAGAGTCATCAGCATATTGGATACAGCTGACTTTTGGGATGACAGTATAAAGGTCGTTAATGAAGATGGGGAACAGCAAGGGCCCTAGTATAGAGCCTTGTGGTACTCCGAGGGTGATTAGGTAGAAGGTTAGAGAGTTTGTTCTGCCAGAGGACAGCCTGCTGTCAACCATTCAGGTAGGATTGAAACCATTGGAGGGCTCCAGTATCTAGACAGAATGTTTGCAGGGTGTGGATTAAAAGTTGGTGATCAACCATATCAAATGCCTTGGAAAGATCCAAAAAGAGGGCTGAGGATATATAATTATTTTTGCGATTATGGTTTATGGTGTTAGTAAAGGCTAGGAGGGCTGAAGTAGTGCTGTGATGAGGACGGAAGCCATGCTGAGTGTCTGCCATAAGGCGATTTTGGATTAGGTGGTGCATGAGTTGTCTATGAATACATTATTCCATAATCTTTGCAAGTGGAGATAGTATAGCTATTGGCCTATAATTGGAGAATTCAGTAGAGCTGCCTCCTTTGTGAAGTGGGATTACATAGGATATTTTCCAGATGGTGGGAATTTTAGCTTCTACTATGGTTCAATTGATTAGTATTGAGACAGGATAAGCAATAGCATCAGTTGATTTTTGTAGGTACTCGGCAGGGAGTTGATCAGCAGAAAGTGTAGCGGGTTTTAGTTTTTTGATCAAGGTATGGATAAGTGAAGTGGCAACTGGTTGGAAGCTGAACGCAAGTAGGTTTCTAGGGGTGCTACTTTCAGGACCAGGGGAGCTAGGAGGTAGTTGGCTAGCTAGGGCTTGAATTGTCTCAGTAAAGAATTGGTTAAAACTATCAGAAACATCTTCAGGGGTTTTATCAATAGTAGTAGCAGGGATTGGGGTTGAAGTTTGTCCAGGATGTAGTAGATTATTTAAACCTGCCCAAAACTTCTAAGGGTTATTTTGATTTACTGTCTGTAAATTACAGTAGTATTGTTTTTTGTCTTGTAAAATTGATTTTTTGGTTTCGTTCCAGGATTGCCTGTATTTAATGTGATCTTGAGGGTCTTTAGAAGAACGCAATAAAGCCCATGCTTTGTTTCTAAGGGTAATTTTGAGTTTGGACTCTATAGAAAGCCATGGTGCAGTTTTTGCCTTGGTTCTCTTTGAACGAACAGGTGCATGCAAATCAAGGATCTCAAGGAATTTGTTGTTAAAGTATGCTACTGCTTCCTCTAAGGGGAGGTGTTTTAGAATAGACCAATTACATGAGTTTAGTTCTTGTTGGAATTTGGTAGGGTTAAAGTTTTTATTGTTTCTAACCTTTCTGAGTAAGGCTTGTTGGGAATTAATGGTTTTGTGCTTAATTACATATGTGAGAAGGTGATCGCTTAGGCCATTAAGGAGGGTACCAGAGGTGTACAGTTGGGGGTGACTGTTTATGAGTACCCAGTCAAGTATACTTTCTTTTTGGTTGGGTTTACCTATCCTGGTAGGGGTGGATATGATTTGTGTAAATGCATGCAGGTTAATATGTGTGGATGGGGATTCTAAGGAACAGGTGCCCCAGTCTATGTTAAAGTCTCCAAGTAGTAGGGTTTCTTGGGGGTAGTGACATGATAACCAGTGCAGGATATCTTCAAATGTAGATATATTGTTACCTGGGGGAATATACATACAGATGATATTAATGCATTTATTTTTATTAAGTTGCAATTTGGTGGCAAGAATCTCAGAGTTATTAATCTGAGGAGGTTGTATTACATCTATGGTGACATTCAACTCAGATTTATAGAGTACAGCTACCCCACCCCCCTTCCTCAAAGCACAATCCAGCCTGTGTATGTTGTACCCAGGTGGCAACACTTCATTGTCTTTAGTGTTAGGTTTTAACCAGGTTTCAGATAAACAGAGAATCTCAGGGGAGTGGACATCCAGATGTGCATGCAATTCATGTACCTTGTTATTAATGCTTCTAATATTGAGATGACAGACTAAGAGAGAGTTAGTTGGCCTATTAATTGTAGGTTTGTAGCTTAGATTACAAGTAGAGGGGGTATGTGTATCTGAAGTGAGTGGGCCAGGGTTGGGGTGAATATCACCACCAAGTATTAAGTTGAGTCTATACTTGATGATGAACTTCAGGAATTTGTTTATTAGTTTGTGGTAGTGTTTGCATCTAGAGCTAATGTGCCTGGGGTTGAGATGTTGATAGACTGAACAAGATGTTGGATAGGATCTGGTACTGTAAGTATGGTTGAAGGTGGAAGGATTTACAGCTGGGGTGTTAGTATGGCCTTTTGCCAGATGCAGAAATAATCAGAGAAACATTAGCACTATTAACTTGAAGTTGACAGAGTAAGACAATGTGAATTAACATACATTGTCTGTAGCAAAATATGCCGATAAATGACAATAATTACAGCTATAACTGGTAAGCCACTACCTCTTCTTGCAAAATCACCAATTTTAGAAGGGCCAGACCAACATTTTTATACTTTTCTTTGAACACTCACTCCATTACCTAATTTGTTTAATTCCCACCTTCCCTTAGATGTCACTCATCCTCCTTGGAAATTATCCTGCAAGTACTGTCCCCACAAATTCTAGTTATTTCTACATAATCTAGTCCTTCTGTCATCTAAAGATCCCCTTTCCTGCTCTTTTATCTCATTTACATTACTGATTGTTACTTCAAGTACAGTGGGTTTACACTTTGATTTCCATTTTCTAGTACCTGCTGGAGTCTGGCCAGACCAATATTTTGAGCCAAAATTAGGGGCATCCTAAAAATCTGGGACATATCTCTCAACATCTTAGAGCAAGAAAGCTGAACAAAGCCATAAATAATGGGGGGGGGGCAAACCCCCCAAAATAAGGACACTTGTCAACTATTGCTCTTACAAACTTAGAACATTGACAAAATACCAGGTTTTGCATTAGCGTGAATTTTCTGAAGGGTATGAAGATGCAAACTCAAATATCTTTTATTATTTTATGACTTCAACCTTTAATGACTTACCAGAAAACCACAATTGTATGTGAAACAGACCAAAAATATGAAGCAAAAATCTGGACAAACTATGAAAATCTGTACAGTTGAGAGGTATGATCAGGAATAGTTTCACAGCATGCATCTGGGCAAAATTCTGGCCACCATATTAACATGAACTTTGAATAATGAATAGCTCATAACTCTTCCCATTTCCATGAGGATTATGGGATGCCACTCAGAAACATAACTGTAACAAAAATATGTACATTTTAATGAATAATATAGAGTCTTTTGCTTAGTTTCTGATAAAGGAATCTGCATTATGTTGGTCATTTTTCTTTAAATTGTTAGTTACACCTCTATGCAGGTTATATAGTTTAGTTTCCTCATTTACTCATAGCTCCAAAATAGTGTGATAGGGGTAGTCATTTCAGTATGTTTAAAAAATAATATGAAGGAATAAATCAAACCTAAAAATATAAATGCATCTTCAAAAATAAGTGTGTTATGTGAATGAGTAAATTAAGCCACACAAAATAAGTGCAGTCAGTCTGCCAATGTTGCCTTACTTTATATGGATAATATAGAGGTGAACAGATATTTTAAGTTATCACCATTACTCATAACTGTAATCCACTGACCATAAAAAACACAGCAGAGAGTCCAAAAGAGGAACACTTTCTTTTTCCAAATGGATACTCTTTAGACAGTACATGTCTTACAGTAAAGGAATGTCTACACAGCTCTACTTTATCAGTTTAGTAATAGCTGTAAAATATTCTAGTTTACACAATCTGGAAATCGAAAAGTAGCAAAACTTAAATTTGACATCAAAAACTATGCCATTTGCAGCTGAGAAGTATGGAAGGATTAGATGAAAGAAGAAATGTGGCCATCATGCTTATCAAAATGTCCCTGATTTTGACACATACTTTTCCCCTGCCCCTCATATTTTTTTCTTGCAATTTCTAACATATCTGCTATGTCTCTCACAGTTTTTCTTTTGATTTTCTGGTAATCATCGAGAATAACAGTCTGTCAATAATGACAAGCTTTCTTTAAAACATCCACATTTATTTAAGCAATACTGTCCTCGATTGTGGGCCCTTGTCTCCAAATCATAAGCAAAAAAGTCGGGAGCTATAACATACATATTGTTACACTGTAACTATATACTGCCACAAGTCTTACTTATAAAATAACACCCAAGGTGTTATCTTATAAGTAAAACTTGTAAGAGTGTATTGTTACACTGTAACTATATACTGCCAGACGTTTTACTTATAAGATAACACCTTGGGTGTGCAAAAATTCTACAACTACAACAGAGTTGCATGGAGAATATTTTTTATAAAACATAAACTTGTGAACATCTACGCTCTATGCAGTAGTATGAAGAGAGCAGCCCAGAGTTTCACTTTCACATCCCTAGGATAAAGGTTTTCAAAGTTCTACATCTCCTTTGAACTGCAAATTAAAAGGTCAGCTCTGCACCTTAAAATAGACTGAGGAAAGACTACAAGAACTACATAAGAAAATACACCCAAGACAAAGACAGCACTCAAATCACTGCAGTCCCAAATAATTTAACAGTCAGGTTTCACCCCTCCAATCCATATCCTACCATCTACACCAGTTAGTGGGGGAGGGCAACAAAGATGGCTGGTTATATGGAGCAGTAACACAAGAATGGAGAGTCTTCTCATATTTAAAATTCTATTGGTGGGCAGAAAGGAAAAACAGGATATCTGTGCAGCAATGTACACAGACAGGTGTGTGCAACTGGACTGTTCTCAAAGGAGTATGCCCTTAAAAACACAAACAGTATTTACTTTATTTTTTTACATTAAAAAATGAATGTGATAGTCCTTCAGCAAGTGAAGTAAAAATCCAGGAGTGCATCCCCTTGCACCTGACTGTGGCCACCCTTGATCATTGCATATCATAATGTGTAATGATTAAGAAAACAAGAAAGTGCCAGACATGTCTATCACACAACAAGGGTTGTAACAGCTAACTCAGACACTTAGAAAACATTACTGAATGTTCAGATGATACATTTTCACTAACAAATTCTTATTAGAGAGACTAACATTTTGTAAGACAATGTAATGAGACATATTAAAACCAGCTAAGATTTCAGGCATTGGAGTCAAAGTTGCTCAAAAAGCACAACCTCAAAGCTAGGGATTTGAGTTCCTTGTAGTTCTTGTAGGCTGCGGCTCAAGCTCTAACCTGAAAATGAATTTGGCTGAGAAGCTGTGGGAAGGGAGCACTGCTTATTCCTTAACTCAGATATGAGATTGAGTGAGCAGCCATGGGGAGGGAGCACTGCTTATTCCTTAACTCAAATATGAGTTTGAGTGAGCAGCCACGCGGAGGGAGCACTGCTTATTCCTTAACTCAAATATCAGTTTGAGTGAGCATCCATGGCGAGGGAGCACTGCTTATTCCTTAACTCAAATATCAGTTTGAGTGAGCATCCATTGGGAGGGAGCACTGCTTATTCCTTAACTCAAATATCAGTTTGAGTGAGCATCCATGGGGAGGGAGCACTGCTTACTCCTTAACTCAAATATGAGTTTGAGTGAGCAGCCATGGGGATGGAGCACTGCTTATTCCTTAACTCAAATATGAGTTTGAGTGAGCATCCATGGGGAGGGAGCACTGCTTATTCCTTAACTCAAATATGAGTTTGAGTGAGCAGCCATGGGGAGGGAGCATTGCTAATTCCTTAACTCAAATATGAGTTTGAGTGAGCAGCCATGGGGAGGGAGCACTGCTTATTCCTTAACTCAAATATGAGTTTGAGTGAGCAGCCATGGGGAGAGAGCACTGCTTATTCCTTAACTCAAATATGAGTTTGAGTGAGCAGCCATGGGGAGGGAGCACTGCTTATTCCTTAACTCAAATATGAGTTTGAGTGAGCAGCCATGGGGAGGGAGCACTGCTTATTCCTTAATTCAAATATGAGTTTGAGTGACAGCCACAGGGAGGGAGCACTGCGTATTCCTTAACTCAAATATGAGTTTGTGTGAGCAGCCATGGGGAGGGAGCACTGCTTATTCCTTAACTCAAATATGAGTTTGAGTGAGCAGCCATGGGGAGGGGGCACTGCTTATTCCTTAACTCAAATATAAGTTTGAGTGAGCAGCCTTGGGGATGGAGCGCTGCTTATTCCTTAACTCAAATATGAGTTTGAGTGAGCAGCCTTGGGGATGGAGCACTGCTTATTCCTTAACTCAAATATCAGTTTGAGTGAGCATCCATGGGGAGGGAGCACTGATTATTCCTTAACTCAAATATGAGTTTGAGTGAGCAGCCATGGGGACGGAGCACTGCTTATTCCTTAACTCAGATATGAGTTTGAGTGAGCAGCCTTGGGGATGGAGCACTGCTTATTTCTTAACTCATATATGAGTTTGAGTGAGCAGCCTTGGTGAAGGAGCACTGCTTATTACTTAACTCATATATGAGTTTGGACAATCAGCTGTCGAGAGGGAGCAATAGGGAGGTTTCAGGATTAGGGTGTGGTAGAGGATTTAGAATTAGGGAGTGTAATGGAAATTTAAGTTTAGGGAATGGGAAGATTTTTAAGTTAAGGTTGGGAGGTTGAAGATTTAGGTTATGGGAACAGGAAGGAAGGAAGCTTTATGGATATGGAGTGATCAGAGAATTGAGGTTTAGGGAGTGGGCTTGGAGTTTTTTTATTAGAGAGTGAGAAAGGAGTTTTGGATTTAGTGTTTAAGTTTCTGGTAGCACAATTGGAGCTAAGTAGTTATGGTACATTGAGTTATTGGGAGTTTGACCACTTATTTGAGCAAGTGGCAATGATGAGCCTCCAGATTCCATATACTCCATGTAGGTTCCATGCAGAGCCTGCACAGAATGCATTCACATATATGATAATGGGAATCCATGCGGCATCGCTAAATTTCATGCCATGAATATTAATGACATGCAGTATGCATAGGAAGGTTTTGTGGCTTGCCCCAGTGTTACTGGCCACAAAACCTGTATAGTGAATGTGGATCATTTCAGGGCAAAGGGCAAGCATGCATTTTCTGAAAGATATGAAGTACTGAACACAAATGCATATCTAATGATATGCTGACTGCAATCTTCAGGGATTTCAAAATAGACTACCTATTTTAAAAGGAAAATGCCAAATATATGATGGAAATATCTGGGCATTCTGCAAAACTGTAGTGTGCCTCCCTTTTGTGTTTTAATTAATTTGGTTTATCCTCGTTTTAAATTTTTTCTTTTTTTTTATTGCTAGTGTTTGCGCGATGCGCCTTTTGTCACAAACATGTTTGGCTGTGCTTACCTAGTTTGCACAAAGTGCAGCAGTGCACAAACTGAAGAAATGGACCACCCAGGGTATAGACAGGACCCAGACAGCCAAACATATGAACAAGATACATTCAATTAATATTGTGCACAGTGCAACCATGGTAAGCAGCGCTGCTCTATGATTAACAGCGAGAACCTTACAATAACTACTAAGATAGCAGATATCCATCTCACTAATCCCATGGTGGCAGATGTTATATGTAGTAGTGGAGTGCAGATGGTAAGGGTTCTACTACAGGGTGTGCAAGTTTTGTTTTACTGTTGTGAGATTGCAGATTATAGCAATAAAGTGTAAGATACACAAGTGTTTTTTCAATCTTCTTGTAATAGCTGCAGGTATAAGAAAAACGTATATATATGATAACACTGACCAGCCCATTTATACAAATGGCTATATACCTAATCAGCTAGAAATTGCTTTGTCCACCATTTTTGTGCAGTTTACTATCATGCAAACATGGTGCCTGTCAGTGTGCACTCTCAATTATCATGTTTGTGCGATGGTAAGCGATGTGCAACATTTTTAAATGTTGCAATTTCAAAATGTGTGCACTCTGAGTAAGCGATAGATGTGGAATAGGCAGGAACCAGCACTATATAAACTGCAATTGGCAGGAAATGCTCACTAGACATTGAGCTTGAACTATGACAGGCATGTCTGGAGTTGCTGGAGAGGGTGTGTACTTTCAGGCACAGTTCTGGGGTGTCTAGGAAGTGCACAGTGTTGGGGTGTCCAGGAGTCCAAGATTTTTGTTGGACTCTTAGTTAGAGAGCATGGGCCCAGGTTGCCGCAGCTGGAGTATTTTGGCTCAGAATGAATATTTGAAACCTGAAATAGTCTTGTTAGGGCCTTAACAAGTGCAACAGACATCCCCTGCACAGATGAGCAATGCAAACATAATTTTGAAGGCCTCTGGAAGAGGAAGCAGGATACCTTCGACCTTTCGCTCAGGGAATGCTGGGCAGGGGGCACCTATAGATGTGTAAGTATCAATTTCATTGAAAAATTGCAAGAATTAAAAGCTGAATATAGTCATGACTTGTATTCATAATGGTGTTCTGTTCTGTTTCTTCCACAGCTGATGAGGAGAGAGTCTTGAATGTTCAATCCCATGACGTGTCTAGCAAGGATGCTAGAAGCATGTGGTATGTATGCATTAAAACAGTACTGTCTAAATAATATTTTAATAATAATAATAATAATAATAATAATTATTATTATTATAGTAATTTTGTAGCATTAAAAGTTAAAGACCGCTTAGTTGGAATTTAATAGAGTTGTATCAAATTGAGTATGAATATCTCATCTGTAAAAGAAACTATCCATGCCATAGTTTGTAGTAGAACACAATGGTGCCATATTCTAAAATAGCAGTAGGCATGCATCTCTGAACTGTAAAAGGAAAAGTATGAATGCAGTAGTCTGTTGGACAAAAGAACAGTACAGTATTTTAGCGTACTCATCGGTTGTGGGTTTAAAAAACGCACTTCCCAAATATACTGTACTGTTAGGTTTTCATCATTATTGGAATTTAACTTTATACCTCTATACCACTGGCCGAAATTACTTTTTGCAACCTGTATTCAGTATAATTGGAACATGCGTATGTATCAAATTGAGCTTGCATATCCCAACTTTAAAAGAAACTATGCATGCTTTAGTGTGTAGCACAAAGCAGTTGTGGCATATTCTCAAATAACAGCGGGCATGCATCTCTAAACTGTAAAAGGAAAACTATGCATGCAGTAGTCTGTAGAACAAACGAAGTATTTTAGCATACAAATTGGTTGTGGGTTTGAAAACTACACTTCCCAAGTATATAATACTGTTATGCTTTCATCATTATTGGAATGCAACTTCATACCACTATAATAATGGCACAAATGACATTCTATAATCTGTAATTAGTATAATTGGAACACACGTATATGCACACACTGGATCCTACCCAGTTCGGCTTTGTTAAGGGCAGATACTGCCTCTTAAACCTGATTGATTTCTTTGAAACAGTCACCAAGGCCATTGATGAGGGGAAGGTGGTCCACACAGCCTACCTGGACCTCGCAAAAGCCTTCAATACAATACCCCACTCAGGCATTATAGATAAGCTCACCAGCTTAAATATAAACCCCTATGTCACTAGATGGGTTGCAAACTGGCTCAAGGACAGAACCCACATGGTTAGAATTGCTGCAGCCATGTCAGACTCCAAACCAGTTACAAGTGGCATCCCACAAGGCTCGGTCCTGGGACCTCTCCTGTTCGGTATATATTTCTTGGAGGTACAGGCCAACACGGAAGGACTGTGGCTGACCAAGTTCACAGATGACTGCAAACTGGGTGCCATAATTGACTCTCC
Organism: Protopterus annectens; assembly: GCF_019279795.1. Classification (NCBI taxonomy): domain Eukaryota; kingdom Metazoa; phylum Chordata; order Ceratodontiformes; family Protopteridae; genus Protopterus; species Protopterus annectens. The sequence continues at coordinate 14,674,386 of NC_056734.1, forward strand.
AGCCGACACAAGCATCCTCCAAAAGGGCCTCATAGAAACAGACAACTGGTGCCAGAGCCATGGCCTCAAGCTAAATGCCGAAAAGTGTATAGTCATCCCCTTTGGCAAAAACAAAGTGCCCACAAATTACCACATAGGTGGTAATCCATTAAGTACAGAAGAAGTAATTAGGGACCTGGGGACCCAAGTTGATAGCAGTCTCTCATTTGACAACCACGTGGCCAAAGTGGTTAGAAAAACATTTCATATAGCCCACCTAATCATGAAGGGATTCACATATAGATCAGGGGAGGTCAGCGTGCCTCTTTACTCATCCCTCATCAGGCCCATAATTGAGTACAATGCCCCTTTTGGGATGTACCTTACCAGACACCTGCAGCAACTGGAAAGACCCCAAAAGTACCTCACCAAGAGGATCAAAGGGCTCAAACAGATGCCATATGCTGCCCGGTTAAAGAAACTCCAGCTCTACTCAGTGGCATACCGCCTGTTCAGGGGCGATCTGTGCCTGACGTATAAAGCCATGTCCAACCCAGAATTAATGGACATGCTGCACCTCAGAAAATCCAAATCCCATCGAGCTACACGCTCGAGAGACTTGAACCTCAGCACTGAAATAAATAGGACATGCTGGAGGGACAGATTCATAACCCAGAGGCTCCCTTCACTCTGGAATAAAATCCCAGTCCAGGTTAGGCAGAGTCCCTCATTGACTCTCTTCAAGAGGAATCTTGATGAGTGGATGGGAGATCGTAGGTTTAACCCGGGTATCACTTCTGTGTCATTGTTAGACAGAGGCACAGTATACTAACCTCGAAAAAGGGCATAGCAAAATTAATTTAAAATGGGTGGCGAAAGCCAAACACATTCTGGCTAGGCTTATAAATGCCCTAGGGCAGATAGCCTAGTATGAACCTATGAACCTATGAACCTATAACAGTGAATTTCCTTCCATACAAATAAGGCTGAAGTTTCTGCAGTGCCCACACTATGGCTAGACATTCCTTTTCTACAGCTGCATAGCATTCCTCCCTGGGTTGGAGCCTACTACTTATATAAACCACTGGGTGCTCTTCTCCCTCTGAAGAAATCTGTCTAAGTACAGCCCCCCCACCCCATGGTTCGAAGCATCCACCTACACAACAAATTATTTGCTGTAATCTGGACTGGCTAACACAGGGGGTCCTCTCAAAGCTTCTTTAAGCTTCTGGAATGCCTGTTCACATGCTGGGGTCCACACTACCTTATCTGGCCTGTTCTTCCTTGTCAGGTCTGTGAGGGGAGCAGCTATGGTACTATAACTGGGGACAAACTTTCTGTAGTACCCTGCTGTCCCTAAAAATGCCCTCAACTGCTTTTACTAACAGGTGCAGGCCATGCCTGAATGACATATTCTGGCCTTATCTTACCACTCCCCACTCTATGTACTAGGTATGAGACCTCTGCCATACCCACCTGATGTTTGCTTGGCTTAATGGTCAACCCTGCCCTCTTAGTCTGCCCAGCACCTCCCTGACATGTTGAAGGTACTCTTGCTAGGAATTGCTGTAGATCACAATATCATCTAGGTAAGCAAGGGCAAACCCTCCTGCTCCTGCTAGGATATGATCTACCAGCCTCTGGAAAGTTGCTGGGGCATTCTTCATCTCAAAGGGCATCTTTGTGAACTCATATAAGCAAAAAGGAGTCACAAAGGCTGACTTCTCTCTAGCACTGAGAGTCAAGAGCACCTGCCAGTAACCCTTGGTAAGATCAATGGTTGTAAGATACTTAGCCCCACCCAGCTGCTCTAGGGCCTCATCTGTCCTAGGCATGGGGAAAGTATCTGACTCTGTTTGACTATTTAATTTCCTGTAGTCCACACCGAACCTGGTGGTGCCATCCTTCTTTGGCACCAGCACTATTGTGGAGGCCCAGGGACTGTTGGACTCTTGAATCACCCCTAGTTCCAACATCTCCTGTACCTCCTCCCTCAGTGTCTGTTTGACTCTCTCAGGCACTCTATAAGGGGCCTGCCTAATAAGCCTTTGGGTTCCTGTATCCACCTGGTGCTACCCCAGTGGGTGCACCTTGGCTTCCCAGTGAACATGTCCCCAAATTCCTGCAACATTGCTCAGATTTCTCGAACCTGGGTAGGAGATACCTGATGGGACATTGCTACCCCTTCCACTGAGGTGTCAGCCCGAGCCTCACTGAGGAGATCAGTCAACAGATCTCCCTCAGACTCTTCCTGCAATCCACTGCAAATGCTCAGCACAAGGGCCACCCTATCATGGTAAGGTTTCATCATGTTAACATGGTACAATTTGTGCCCCTGCCTTCTGCCTAGCAGTTCCACCATGTAGTTATCACTTACCTTTCTTACTACCTTGTAGGATCCCTCCCAAGCTGCTTGCAGCTTGTTGTATCTGACAGGAATGAGAACCATTACCTGCTGCCCCACATCATACTCTCTAGCTCAAGCATTCCTGTCATACCACACCTTTTTCTGTTGTTGGGCTTCTGCCATGTTCTCCTGGGCCAAGCCCATGAGTTCCCTCAGCCTTGTCCTAACGTTTAGGATGTATGCCACAATAGACTCCTTGTGAAATTCACACTCACCTTCCCACTCATCTCAAATTAAATCTAGAGGTACCCCTCACCCTATGCCCATACAGCATCTCAAGGGGTGAAAAACCTGTGGATTCCTGGGGAACCTCTCTGTAAGCAAGCAACAGATGGGGCAAATATTTGTCCCACTCCCTCTTAAACTGATCTGCAAATGTCTGTAGCATGGACTTGATTATAGAGTTGAACCTCTCAATAAGACCATTGGTCTGGGGATGGTGGGTTGGTCTTCATGTGCTTCTCTCCACAGGACTTCCACAGGCAAGCCAGCAGGTCTGACATGAAATTGGCACCTCTGTCAGTCAGTATTTCTTTTGGGAAACCTAGCCTGCTGAAAATCCCTAACAATGCATTTGCCACCTTCTCTGCCTCAATGGAGGACAAAGCCACCACCTCAGGGTATCATGTATCATAATCCACTACCACTAGGATATAATTTTTCCCTGTGGAACTTGGGGTACTCAAAGGACCCACAATATCCATAGCTACCCTCTGAAATGGCTTCTCAATCACAGGCAAAGGCATCAAAGGAGCTCTCACCTTTTCTCCTCCCTTGCCTACCTTTTGGCACTGCTCATAGGTCCAGTAGTACCCTGTTACATCTCTGGAAATTCCAGGCCAGTAGAAATTCTGTATAATATGCCTCTTTGTATGTTTTATGCCCATATGACCTGCAAAGGGAATATCATGGGCTATAGATAGAAGTGCCAGATGGTAGGCCCTAGGCACTACCAACTGCTGTACTCTTTCACCTTCTAGCCCTCCCTCAGGGGTCCACTCTCTATACAGAAAACCTTTGTCCCAGTATACAGATTCCCCCTTTCCTTGAGGTGCCTCCCTAGCAACCTGCCTCAGGCTTTGCAATGTAAGGTCTGAGAGCTGAGCCTGTCTCAACTCTCTCCTTGTAACCCTTCCCAGCTCACCTTCCACAGGAAGTCTGGCATCCTTTGACAGTGGTACCTCACTGTTAGCCTGGGTACTACTACTCACCTCTAACTTTGCAGTCACTCTGTCCAAAGGACTATCAGTACCTTCAAGCAGCTGTGGCTCACCTTCAGTCTCACTGCTACATGGTAGCTCTCTCTCTGAAGTAACCACCTCACCAGTCCTGGTTGCAAGTATGCAGTCTGTCTGGGTCTCCCCCAGGCTACCAGATTTACCTGCTTGTCTCCAAGCCTGACTGTGTGTAACTGCACAAGCACAGCGTACTGCACTATCAAAATCATTCCCTTTCAGGACATCTGCAGGTATATCCTCAAACGCACCTACTTGCTGGCTTCCTTTTCCACCTTCCCAGTCAAGGTGAACCCTAACCAAAGGTATTTGGAATGGGATCCCTCCTAAAGCCCTGACTGGAGTAGACTGCCCATGCAGGCTTTACAATAGTTATATCAGGGGCTGTGTCTGTCTTGGCAATGGCCTCTTTGCCATTCATTACAATAGGATATAACCTCTGGTGGTATTTTGGTACCCTTGTTGTCCCAAGAAAACTTACTATTGGCATTTTGTCTTTCCCACTTACTGGCTCCCTCAACGTTTGTTCCCCACCTTGCCTTCATGGACATCTGTATGCCACATGGCCCCACTGGTTGCATTCAAAACATTTAACCCCTGTTCCTGGATGTGTACCTGGACTACTGGCTTCCCCTGCTACTGGCAGATTCTGTTGGGGCAGTCTGTGCTGCCCACCATGGGTTCCTTTAGACCCATGAGCAGTACTAGGGTCCCTTTCCTGTGCAGGGCTGCCCTGCTTGCCAGGTATTGGTCTCCCTTCTTCCCCAACTCATCTGAAGTAGCATATAGTTTATCAGCTAACCAGATCCTCATGTCCTCAGGCAAAGTGCTAAGGGCTTGTTCCCTCACCAAAAGGTCTGCCAGCCCTTCAGAAGTGGTGACATGACATCCACTCACCCACCTATGGAAATACATGCTCAGTTCAGCAACATATTCACACACACTTTCATCTACCTTGCATCTATGCTCACGAAACTTTGTCTTATACGTTTCAGATGTTAGCTTAAACAATTCTAACAAGTGATTTTTAACAGCAGTATAATCAAAACATGCAATGTCACACATTTTTGACAAAACAGTTACAGCTATACCATGGAGTAAGGGGGTCAGGAACCGTACCCAGAGCCTTTGGGCAACACAATACTGTTTGCATACCCTCTCAAACATATGAATGAAACTATCAAAAGTATCTCTCTCTTTAAACTGTGGGAGAAATTTACTAACCTTCTGTGCTTCTGGGGTCCAGTTACTCCCTTCTCCATTATCTCCATGACTCTGTTGAAGAGTCAGCATTTCTCTCTCATGCTTACTCTGCTGCTCCTTTTCTTTGGCTTCCAGGCATAGCAGTTTCTCATTCTCCTCAGCCTGTAGACTCCTCAGTCTCTCAGCAGCTTTTATCTCCAAATGCCTGGCCTCCAACTCAAGTCTCTTTAGCTGCAGATGGATTTTTAATTCCTCTGCAGAAAGGATGAGCTGTCCATTCTCCAAGGGTATTGTATCTCCACTGCCAGTCTGATTGTCCTCCTGTTTGCTGTTTTCTGATGCAGCTGTAACCAAGGCTGCAATCAGGTCTGCCTTAGTCAGGTTTCCATGCACCAGTACCCTAGCCTGGCACATCTCCACCAGCTGGCTACTTGTCAGCTTGCCATACTCCTCTGCTGACATGCTGCCTGCTCACTGGCTGGAGCCATGTTTACATCAAAGGGTTCCAACATGCTTTTCTTAGTAGAGTGCACTGTTGTTGCATTTTTTGTTACTTAATGATATGTCTTAGTTATGTAATCTTTTCTTTGTGTCACATGATTGATTGGAGGTTTATTTAAACTTTTGTTTTATTTTTGTCTTGATGTCTGAAGAAGTTTGTTTTAATAAACACGGACAAAAGCGCTAACATTATTAAATATTTAAGTGTCCTTTTCTTGATTTATCGTTCTTTCTCTTAGCATTTGTGGTAGGCATATCTTCTTCTTCTTTTGGCTTTTCCTGGTTAGAGGTCGCCACGGCAGATCACCTGTCAGCTCATGAGTGGCAGTGGAGTTTTACAGTATCAAGTTGCCAGCCCAGCGCCCAAACTTCCACAGAAGGCACACACATGCACACACGCACACCTAGGGCCAATTTAGAGTGTCCAATCCACCTACAGCATGTCTTTAGGATGTGGCAGGACTCAGAGGAAACCCACAAGACCACAGGGAGGACATGCAGACTCCGCACAGAAGGCACCCCAGCCAAGGATCGAACTGGAGAACCTTTTATTTGTGGTAGCATATATAAGACAAAAAAAGATACAAATATATATTATTTTGTTGTTGTTATTGGCCTAAAGTAGTAGATATATACCACCGGATTCACTAATCTTCCATACAGGACTAGCTTAGTCCTGCACAGAAGCATCCATGTAGGAGGAGGACGTCAGCGTACCAGGCATATTAATGAAGGTGTGCTGCCCGACTTCCCAGGCTAACACGGAGAATGTACGAGTGCAGGTGGCGTGTCTGAGAGCATAGCTCTCAGAATAAACATGCCCCTGCAATGTTGAACAGCAGAAAGCGGAAACAAATGAGCGAGACCGCTCATAAGTGTCCACATATCCCCACCAACAGTCCCCCATGTGTACAACAGCAACAGGACATAAAAATCAAAAGAAGAAACCCCTGTATTTTTTAAAACTCCGAATACAGCTAACCGTAGGTGCGAGGGTGTGCCTATTGCTTAGCTATGATTAAAAGGCTGAAGAGGATAACAAGGAATATATATACAAATGAAGCATCTCAGCAAAAGTGTAGTGGGCAGAGCATTCACA
>NC_056734.1:14685809-14785809 GCF_019279795.1 Protopterus annectens
GGGTATGACATAATGGTAGAAATATGCAAATGAAGCAAAACAGCAATAGTATAGTGGGCAGAGCATCCACTCAAAGAGCAGGCATTCCTGGTTCAAGTCCCACTATAGCACAGTCTATTTTACATGGCAAAGTACATTCTAACCAATAGTTTTGTTGCAAAACCCACTAAATAGCATACATATATATATATATATATATATATATATATATATATATATATATATATATATATATGAACTAGAGTACTGCAAGAAATACACATGTGAAGTATCAGTGTCAGACTGAATAAGGCACTAGTAAGCAGGTGTAAGCACAAATAAGCAATAGTAAGCATATGTATGCACTAGTAAGTGGGCTTAAGGCCTTACAACTGCTTTAAAGTGCCTTAATCACTCTGTATTCAATGGGCCTTTGTCAGCCTAGCAGCAAAGTAAACAGCCATGCAGGTCATGAACCCAGGACCCTATACACTATAGTCCCAGTAGCTATCCACCAAGCCATCACAGAAATACAGAAGAATAAGGTAGTAGTAAACATGTCCTCACCATATTATAACCAAACTGAACCTGTGAAAGGCATCAGTATACAGTCATATGTGCCATAACTGACTACAAAACATACATATGTGAACTGGAGCACTGCAGTAAGTTGAGATGTGAGGTGCTATTGTAATGAAGTGTAGAAGTTCTCAGGACCCCAGACAGTGTACCTACACATGACTCAAGGATACAAGACACATATATAACATGTAATGAAGGAGAAATCAATGCCAAAAGGAAAATATCATGCAAATCGAATAATAAGCATGGCTAAGCATAGCACAGCACTGCTTCCCAGACTACTGCCAGGATACTACCAGTGGGAGAAACAGTGTCAACCTGCTATGTCTAATCTTGAAACAAACACATGTTCGTCCCTGGCAGGTTGACCCCAAAAATTCTGCTAAAAACAGTCTTTGGAGTAACACACCATGCCTCAAAGGTATGCAAAGAAGGGTAAGTATGTTCACGGGCTAAATGTTCGGGAAGCCTGCAGATCCTTGGGTCGAGACAACTTACGTGATGTGGCCCGAGAATCGGAGAGTGGGCAATGTGTAGTGGTGTGCTTAGATTTGGCTGGAACCTGTAGAACGGAGGACTGCTGTGGACGAGGAGCATGGGGGTGGGGTGAGGGAACTATGGGTATGAAATTATGGGTCTAGGTGTGTGGGTGTTGGATGTATGCAGTATGTATATGCCTCTATGTAGTTATGTATAGATATGTGTATGTATATATATATATATATATATATATATATATATATATATATATATATAGATAGATAGATATATACACATATGTAATATAGAGAGGGAGAGGTATATATCTATTTAGTTATACATATATGGACACACACACATACATCTACATATATCAATATGTTTCTCATATTGATGAATGGTATTGCTGGATGCTATGTTTGTGAAAACATCAGTGTTATGTATATCTGTGATGGCTTACTGGCCAATCACATTCCTATGGTGTGCAGGCTCATGGGTTCGAGCCTTACAGAGGCTGTTTATTTTGTTGCTGGGAAGAACAAGGCCGGTTGGATACAGGGTGATTAAGGCACTTTTAAACAGTTGTAAGTGGGTTTGTGCAAGTTTGCATGACAGTAAGCAATGCTACCTGCCTGTAAAATCCAGTTACACCAGGTAAGCCTCATAATTGCTTACTTTGCATACACAATGCTTACCATCTTGCAAACCTGCACAAAACCGCTTACTAACACTTAAAAGTGCTTACTCCCACTTACCCCATGCTAATTTCCTTTAAAGAAAAGAAAAAAGGGTTGATAGGACAGTGATGAAAAAGGGGCACAAAGAGGGAAAGACAGTAGGGAAAATAGCTAGGGATGTGCAGGAAGGGTGTAGGGAAGGTCCATAGCTGCCCATTTCTTCTACAGCAACAGCTGTGCATATGCACTGAAGTTGGAGGTAGGTTTGACACTCAAACCCCTGAGAGAGGGATGAGGACAACAATAATATGTTGTGATGCCAATTAGACCACATTACATGTGCCCACTGGACACATGTGCAGAATGGACAGCTATGTATGGGGCGAGATATTATTTGGGAACAGATTACCTTTTTTTGAAGGTTCAAGTGGGATGTTAGGGAAGGAGAGTAGGTATGCCTGGGAAGGACAGGTTGGGTAGGATGACAGACAAGACAGACAAGAAAGCATACACGGGCGGTATATGACACATTTGGGGGGGCACCTTAGATGGGGAGGGATGTTTTGAAGTTGCAAGCCTATGTGCCCTCAAATGGAAACTGTTGGACTGAGTTCCCCACCCATGGGCAGGTACCACTGCACCTTCACGGCCCCAAAGGTGGCTGTGCTGTGGGCTGGGTAGGAGGTGCAGGCTCACCCTCTGAGTGCACCATGCAGCCCTCAAGCTGGCATAGGTGGTCTTCAAACTCTTTGCTGAGCTCCCTACACACCACACCTGATGGTGGGTGACAGGTTCCTGTCCTACCCTGCTCCTGGGGGTGCCAAGCATCATCACTTGTGGCAGTTCCACCCAAAGGTCATGAATGGACAATGGAGGAGGGGTCCCAGGCTGGGACCCAGACCTGCTGGGGCCTGGTGCCATGGTCAGCCGAGGTGGGACAGGTGGGTCGACTGACATTGGCATTCCCATATGGGCTATGGTATTGCCATTTTACAACAGACAAGGGCCAGTAATAGTCAACAGCAGTCAGGATTACTTATAATCCCACCCACAATTACCTCCGTACCATCATGCACCCACTTCAAAACTTTACTAAAAGCACACCTAAAAACATGTTGGCTATGCCCTTGCAACTACCACTCTAAAATCACCCACCCCATCCAACCACTACCTTTTTTTCCACTCCACTAACTACCTTGATTATAGCAAGCTCAGATGCTCATAAGCCTAGTACTTGTTATACAGCAGGAACTTCCTATTGTAACATTTGTTAATGTCTGTTATGTACTTCACAGATAAAGGTTCTAGTTGTCTACTGATGTACTATGTTCTTAATCTGTAAATATGTTGTAAGTAATTGCTATGTTGTATTGTTAATCACTATGTAATCCAATGTAACTACTGTCTGTTTATTTTAACTGTGAAGCTTTTCTCCCCAGGCCTCCGCTGAAAATGGACCTACATCCAGTCAGACACTCCCTGTCAACAAATGTAAATAAATAAATAAATACATAAATAAATAATAACAGCATGCATAGATATTCCCATTACCACAAGACACCAGATCTAGAACAGTTGCAGAGCAGGGGGAACACATGCACATATCCTGCATGACATATGTACAAAGGGTGACAGATGTGCAAGTAGTGCTATGAACACTGGCACAATATTGGCATGGTGCTGTGTTAACCTCAGACATTTACTGTCATGCCACTGTGTTTTGTGATCTATGTCCAATCTGGGTAATTACTCTCATGGCTGCCACCATGTACTGACTGCAATCCTCACATTATGCTTCTGCCATTCTAAGATAGGTGTTCTGTGAGTAACACAAGGGACAAAAGGTTCAACATGCTAACTAGTCTCCAGATGACCCTACAGATGGTGGTTTCCTCACAAACATTGCACTGTCATGACAGATCTTAAACCAGGCAGACTAGCCATAACCACACACACCCTGTTAAACTGACATTACTCTAAATTAAGATCAGCAAGACTTACATTCTGTAGTCATGTCTGGCACATCCCCTCCTGTCTGTTGGCCATTTTCCATAGTGTATGTTGTTGGGGGTAAATCCCAAACCCATCTGTGATGATGTTTGCCAAACACCAGATCTAGGTTCCACTCACAGTGAATTTCATGGCCCAACACCAACATGATGTTCCTAGATATTGGAGTGTGTTTCCATGCAATTGGCTATGGGAATATTACCACAGCTGTGTCACATTCAATCAGCTAGAGGAGGACTACAATTGGTGCAGAGGCCATCAGCTAATCATGACCAACACTTACAAAATACTAGTTGCTGCCTAAGCAGAGCAGGTGTACATATCCACATCCACCAGTGAGGGTGTGGGAGAGGCAGTCAGAGACAAAGTACTTCAGGGAAGGTGTGGGAGAGTAAAACTGAAGCATGTTTGTGTGATACACATACCAGTACAGGGATTCAAATCCCTGACTGACAATGCATTAATATCACATGTGCATGCAGTTATTGCATGCGCCACATAGCTTACATGTTGGTGAGCTGTCCAAAAATATATATGCTGGTAAGTGACATCTGCAAGAATGATATCGTACAGATATGGTAGGCATAGCACAAGTGCTTGTCCACATTGAATGGTGTCAGCGGCAACACAGTCACGCTCTCTAAGGGACTCATACACATTGCTGCACTTGCCAGGGTGAGGAATACACTCCCTACCTAGTTATTTTACCACAAATACAGTACTGTACAGGTATCACATGCACCACAGAAGCTATCGTGCTGTTCTATGGGCAAAGGGCATGTGAAGGTGTCTGACATCAGTCAGAATGCTTCAGTATGCCAATGGGAGTTGTACCAGGTATGAATGTGGATGGAAGCATCATGCACCAAACACAGGGACACAGGGTGCCAGTACTGACGTGCATGTGTGCATTGCTTCACGGGTGTGTAGCGGTCGGCTGTGCCAGAAGGCTGTACAAGGCTAGGTGAGGTGTAAACCTTGGCATCAGGCTACATGACAATGGTCTGCAGTGTGGATCAGGTGTGTAGTGTCTGGAATTACATACACAGGTGGGTATTGTATTCACCATCTTGTCACCTGGGTTACTATTGTGTGTGGCCAGTGCTGTGCAATGCTTGCCATGTATGTGTTCTATAGTCCAAGACATGGACAGTGTCTGGGATGTACACACATCCCACATTCATGTACAGTGACATGTGGAAGTGTACCTGGATTGTCAGGCCCATGTTATGTACACAGATTGTTATCATCACATGTGCCACTTTTGACCTCTTGTGGCAGGGCGTGCTCATGGACAGTCCTTTGTGAATCACATTTGATGGCACCAAAGATGGTGTAGGCATCCACTGGGGAACATAGTGAAGGTGCACTGTCTTCAGTTATGCGCTTATTGTACTGATGGACAGGGTGCCATGCCCTCTGTAGCCCACTGCAATTGCACCATGCTTGCTATCTGTGAACAGTATGCAGGGTATTACCAACATAGCGGTAGTTGTCTAGGCAAGTGTGTTTGTGTATGAGACACAGGTTCATAGTGTACTCTGTGTAATACTAGAGTTGTTTACTTTGTTCATCAGGCCTTGTATCACATGTAGGGGTGTGATTGGCACCCCAGCATCTAAGCTGATTGACATCTGTCATCCTTGTAAGGTGGACATTATGACATATAATATGGCCACCATATAGGAAAATCACAAAACTGGCTCCTCAATGGGTCCAGGTGTTATACAATCACAGCCACCTCCACACAGGTTACGAATTACAAACACACAGACACAGTTGACACAACTGGGATGAGAAATCCTACCTAACTAGTTTATCACACTATAGCATTATGCAGTTATAGCATGCACCACAGAAATTACTGGGATATTTTTTCCCAAAGGTGTATTTCACAGATGATGATGTCATCAGACTTGCCAAAGTAGGGCAATGAAGGTTGTAATGCCTGTGAATGGCCTCAAAAGCATTTCTCCCTACACTGACAAAGGACCACACACAAACATTCACACTTACCATGTCTGGGAATAGAAGCCCTACCTACCTAGCTTATAACACTACAACATTACACAGTTATAGAACATGCCACAGAGATTACTGGGATATTTCATCCCCAAAGGTGTATTTCACAGTTGATAATGCCAGCAGACTTGCCAAAGTAGGGCAATGGAGGTTGTAGTGCCGGTGGATGGCGTCAAAAGCATTGCTCCCTACACTGACAAAGGAACACAAATCCCAAACCCAGGACCTGACACAACATGGGCACAAGATGTTAATAGTACTCCATCCCACCTGTATGATGTTGGGCTGGTATCAGTAACATATCATGCAATACAGTGTGGCTGCCATAGAGTATGTAAAATGTGGACCCACTCAACATTCCTAAGATTCATGTACACAGACACATATATGCAGATACACATATCTATATCTATCTATATATATCTATATATATATATATATATATATATATATATATATATATATACCTATATAGACATATATATGTAACTACACATACACACACAGACATATGTATAGGGAGATACATATGCAGGGGGTGCACACAATACAGTACAGCCACTATGGCTACAGTCACCAGCATACCACATGGACACTGTATGAGCCAATTATACAAGTGACACCTGTTGCCTGCAACATATACCAACAGACAGGTCACGGGGTATAACACGACACACAGGTTTGCATACATGAGGAAGCTTTATTTGTGTACTTCTACAGTAGTATATGCCATATCACAAAGCTGTGAAGACTCTGAAATACATGTAGACAGAGTAATGCAACTGTCTAACAGATAAAAGTATACAGTATTCTGGAAAGGAGTACATATGTTGCTGTCCAGGCCAAGGCCTTCAAGTAGTACAACAGTGTGCACAGACTGGGCCACAGGATAACAAGCAATCAACTCTAAACAATGCAGATGTACAGTCTGGCAGCCTCCGTCTACAGTTTGTACACAATCCCTAGGAGGTACATACTGAATTAGACACAATGGGATGTATCTGTGATATAAAAAGGCATGACTGAAACCATCACAATCACACTGACAAACAGAATAGTCTGCATGGCAGGAAGCAGTAGGCCTGCATTTACCCAAGGTAAATTGAATGGTAATGTACACACAGATACCTTTAGGCAGCTTACCCCTTTTACCCCCACAGTATTCACTGGTGTCAGTGGCATCTGTCCATACAGAGCATGTGTATACGGCATGGCATGGCCTTTGTGGGTAACATTTGCTGGCTTGCCAGTTGTAGCAGGTGTCCAGTGGGGAACGTAATGATGGAGCACTATATGCAATGCATTGCCTATTGTAGGGATGGGACAGGGTGCCGTGTCCTCTGTAGTTCACTGCAATCACACCATGGTTACCATCTGTGGGCAATATGCAGGGAACTACCACCGTAGTGGTTGTTGCCTGGCCAAGCGTGTTTGTGTCCGAGTCATGGGTGGAGAGTGTTCTCTGGGTAATACAGGTGTTGCCTATCTTGTTACCCATGCCATGATGTCACATGTGGGGGTATAGATTGTGTACTCCAGCCACTGTGATGTTTGACATCTGTTATGCTTGTAAGGTGGACATTATGACATTTAATAGGCCCAACATATAGGAAAGGTGCAAAACCCACTCCACATTGCTTTATGCTTCACACAAGATACGTATGACAAATGCACCCACACACACCCCAAGTCTCACAGTTGCCATGCCTGGGGTTAGAATACCTACCTAATTACTACAGCACACTACAGCATTACGCAGTTACAGCATGCACCATGGAGAGTACTGGGATTCTCCATCATCAAAGGTGTACTTCACACTGGAATACATCAGCTGACTTGCCAAAGTAGGCTTTGCAAGGTAAGGCACTGGAAGGTGTAGTGAGTGTGACTGGCATCAAAAGCATTGCTCCATACACAGACAAACATACACACACAGAGTTGCAGTTGCCATGTCGGGGATTAGAGCACCTACCTAACTACTACTGCACACTACAGCATTACACAGTTACATAACGTGCCACGGAGATTACTGGGGTACTCTTTCACCAAAGCTGTATTTCACAGGGAATGACATCAGCAGGCTTGTCAAAGAAAGGCAATGAAAGGTGTACTGACGGAAGGCTACCAGGGGCAATTGTGTACAGTGATGGACATTTGCACATCATATGTTTTTGCAAAATGGGAGTGTGCTGTGTGCGACAGGCCTCATGAGAGGGGAGCTGTCTGTCACTGTCTGTCACTCTCTTCCCACATCTATTATGTGTAAGTCTGAGCTGTTATAGTGTGCTGTCCTTGGATATATGTGCATATTCTAATCCAGTGTATGTGCAGAGAATGACTGTTGTGTAATGTGGAGTGTTTGCACAGACATCTGTGACTCACTGCTGTGTATAGTCCACAGTTGTTTCTAGACATGGGCTTCATTTCTCTAAGTGTGTGAACATGCCCAGTATGAGTGTTTATATTGCATGCATGACTCCATTCGAGGTAGGTTGTATTCCAGTGCAGGTATTTGTGCTCAACACCTACAGCTAGTAACCTGCTTCTGCAGGATATCTGTAGATTGGTTGACAATGTGGGTCGACATTGGGCAAAGGGTAATGAGATTGTTGCTAATTGTGTCTGTGGTTTTGGTGTTGGCAGGGATAGTCAGTAATATGTGGTGTTTTACCCTCTGATGTTTTATGTCATCAACTACTGACAGGTATACATCTTTGCTGGCAGTAGGTTCCTGGGAATTACAAGTTGAATGCAGCTTTGTCCAGTATTGTGGTGTGCAACCTACATATTCTTGCAGACTCATGTCATTCTGCCGTGGAAACTGCAGACACTTGCAGGTGGGTCTGTGTATATGGTCCAGCACCTTGGTGCTGTTGTGGCTGTGGGTCCTATGCCTGTCAAATTATCACCATGACAGGATGGCTGTATCATGCTGTGGCCATACCTCACAGGTACTCAGACTCACTGAGGTTATCCAGAGGCAGGGCTCATTATTCTGGTCATTAACCCTTCAAAATTTGGTTTGCAAGCAGGTTTGTGTCCACCCATCCCAGTGTTTGTAGCCATGATAAGTATGTGCACACATCAAGATTTCACCCTTCACACACTCCATGGTGGCGAAGCTACCCCCCCCCCGTTAATCTATCCTCTTCCTACCATTATGCACACAATATCTGATAGGTATGCCTATAGTTGTCACTCCATCCCAGCAGTATGTACAGGTTGGTCCACAGTTCATGCATTGGAACATGGTGGACATACTACTGGGATTTGTCAACATGTCCTTGCATTTGTGTTCTGTGGACTGTGTTTTGTCATTATGTTGGAGTCCATGGGGTAACATACAGTGGCGGTACAGGCGTGACACAGACCTGTGACAGAGGACAGTGGGGCATTGGTTACTGATGCAGGCTATCTGTAGCAGGCCAGTGCATTATGTCAGTTGTACAGACCCAGGCTGCAAGGCAATGTATTCCCCTGGGGTGACAAGATAGGTGTGCAAGGTGGTGATGGCAATTGTTTCTGTCCTTATCAATCCATTGGTGAGGATGCTGGCAGGGTGCATCTTACAGCTATGGACACACCTGCATGGGACACCTCTTCAGTATGCTGCATTCAGTGAGTATTCACATAGTAATGTTGGGATCATATTGTACTCATTCACAGCAGCAGGGAGGTGGCCTGTGTTTTACCTGAGGCTGCCGTCGAGCTGGACTTGCTGCATGTGTGCTAGGGTAGCTACTTGCAACTGCCTCACAGGTATATGTGGCCCTTTTCCCTGCTGATGGCTAGTGGGTGGACACCAGCAGCTTCTACATACATCATACTTCTGTCTTTTGTGCTCTGCCAGTGTTTGCCCACAGTACATCTTAGTTTCCCATACTACACAACCAACTGATGTCCTGTGGACCTGTATGTACAAACAGAAGGTGTCTCCATTTCACTGTGACATTTTAAACAGTCTCTCTCTACGGTACTTCCACATGTGTACTGTGTGTACGTCTGGGCCTACACTCATGCCATGTCCATCTTCCAGATGGTGACAGTTATAATATCTGTACAAATTATATGGACTACTGCTGCAACATGTCTTGCTGGGATACAAGTCTGTTTGGCACTACAGTTGTGTGGACTTGGCCTGGTCATCAGCAGTACTGACCATTGGACACCAGGAGACACCATCCATGGCTATTTGCTGAACACTTTCACACAGCATACCCCTCAGCGCTACCTAACACACAGAGCTCTGCCTATTGTAGACATGCGAATATCCATCTTGCTGATTTGACCAGCTCAGGTACTCAGTGCTCATTGTTATTACTCCCACACATGGCTGGTAATACATTTCTACATAGGGTTTTGGGGGATAACACCTGCCAGCTGTGGACATTTGCTTTGACTGCACTGGTATTTCTGATAGTCCATTGGCTTCCTTTTACATCTGTATTCTGACCTATTCTGCAGACTACATGCATATCAGTGTAGTACAGTTTATAGGTTTTATTGACCTACATTGCCATTTCAGACTTCCTACCCTTCAGGAATGATATCCCACTTCCCAACCTGTTATACTCTGTGTAGGTCTGGAGGGGGGTTGATCTCCATTGTCATACCTTGAGGGCCTTAGCACAGCCTTTCCTTGTGTTCATCTACACCTGTCCTGCTGGCTGGGTGGGACTGTAATTGGGTATGTGTACCTCCATGATATGCATGTGTGTGTGCCCTATGGGCACACATTTGGGCCAGCACATGCCCTGCAGTGTTTTTTTTTTGTTCACTTTGTCTGTTACTGCCTACTTTGTTGACACCAGTATTTGTTATGGTTTCATGATGGCCATATAGCTGTCCACTCTCTGCTGCCATCCCATGCAGCCACCCAATTCCCTTCCTTGCATGTTCACATCCATACCATTGATACAACCAGCAGACCATACAACTGCATTCAGTGATTGATAGGAAGGGTGACTTACCTTGTGGCTGTGCCAGTATTGCGGATGGTGCTGGAGGGATGACTATGTCAGATGAACATAGTACACTTACTATACATGGTAAAGCACAGGTAGTGTCATTTTTGGCATCCCTTTTACTGTATGTGCGAGTCAGAGAGAGTTTCCATTCCCTGGGTTCCTACTGTGTCAGTGTATGAGCTATGCATTGCCTCTTTGCCAAAGCCAGGGCATACTGTGCACACCTCCTTCTGCCTATAGGTGCAGGCTCATGTTGTTTCTCCTCTAAATCACTCTGCACCTGTGCTGGCCTTGGCAATGGTGGGGGGGCTGCATGGCTCTGCCCCGTCCTGTTCATGCTGCAGCTGCTTCTGCAGGATCATGTTGTGTAGCATGGCACATACCATGACAATTTGGGTACATGTAGCTGGAGAGTACTGCAAGGCTCCACCGGATGTGTCCAGGCAATGGAACCGTGACTTGAGCATCTCAAACACATGGTCTATTATGATTCTTGTTCGTGCGTGTGCCTCATTATGGAGGTCTTGTTCAGGTGTGTGTGCATTTCTGATAGGTGTCATCAGCCATGGCTCCAGTGCATAACCAGCATTCCCCACTAGGTGGCTGTATGGGATGTCCCCACCAGCAAATCTCTGGTACAGCTGCGTCAGATGCCAGATGTGAGAATCGTGATAGCTCCCATGGCTTCCAAGCACATGCATTCATTATAATGCCCTGGGCATTGCACATGACCTGGCAGTTGATGGAGGGGAAGCCCTTGCGGTTTATGTAGACCCTGCCCTGCTCATGGGGTGGTGTTTTTATGTGTATGTGCATGTAGTCTAAAGCACCCACTACTTCAGGGTATACTGCTATTTGGTGGAAGAGACACATATTGCTGGCCAATGCCTCATGGGTGTTGAGGAAATATATGTGCTCACCAGCATGTGCTGACATGGCATCCATGAACTGGTGGATTACCCTGGATGTTGATGCCTGTGATATCCCCATGATATTCCCAGTTGGCCTTTAGAAGGTACCTCTGGCTAGTATTCTTAAGTCTACACATACCTCGGTTTCCACTGGGATGGGTTCACCTCTATTGGTTCTGTGTCTGAAGTGTGGATGGCACAGCTCAACAATATGCTGTAGGAGGTCCCTGTCCACCCTATAGCACTCTACTATCTCCAGCTCATGTTGCCCCTGGTAGGTTTCCATGGGTCTGTACACTCTTCTCCTCATCCTCACTGTGGGTTGGTCATCAGCATTGACATCCTCACCACTGTCAGCCTCTTGCACATACTGGTTTATGATAGCAAAAGCAGCCCCTAACATTTTTTCTCTTGCTTTTGTTTTGTAAAATTTCCCCATTTGTATAAACCGGTGGTGCAGAGTTTTTGGGAAAAAACAAGGGGGGAGGTGTTTGCATAGTTTATAGTGGTGTGCTGGGCTGGGCTCATCTGCTGCCTATGTAATTGGCTGATTCTGATACATTTCACCTGACAGCTAAGCTAGTTCTCCTTGATTACCTTCCTACTGCTGTTTTCCCTTCCCATTGCCTCCCTGTTTAAGCCTGTGTGCATTCCACGCAAACAGAGTGGTCAAATGTGCACATTGCTGCTATTTCCATGTTTAACTTCTTTTTTTCTTCCTGTAAAACCTGGTGTGTGGCACGCACACCTGCTTACACTTTATAAAGAGTGCTAGGCAGGTTAAGACACACCCCCTTGCTTAGCTGTGTTAAGCTAGGAGCCAACCTGAGCCACAGGGCTCCAATCTACTTACAGTATGCCTGACACACCCACCCATGATGTCACCTACCTCCTAGTCTTGCACTCAGCTATTCATACTCTTACACTGTTGGGACCTGCCTCACATCCTGGGGAAGACTGGGATTCACTATCCTTCCCCTCATTTGCATAGGATTGCCTGCTAATGCATAGTTACATGTGTCACACTGAGCCACCGCTCTTAGCTACCACTATTAACTGGCCAGGTTGTCTTTTGCCTGCCATTGACTTGCAAGGCAGAATACTGATTTTTGTTAGAATGCTTGTTTTAGGTTTATTTTCTTATCCCCCCCCCCCGATCTCGTTTGTGCACCACTGCCCTATGCTCAAACAGCCGAGATCGGCGAAAATAATAAAAGTTAATTTTTTTATTTTTTGTATTGTTTGCAATGCCAATGGCCTTATACTTGGTTATTGGCATGCTTCCTCAATGATATGCAGCCTTTATTTGGAGCTGCCATGTCTCCATTTTGGATTTTGCAGAAATGTACTCGGTTACTAACCGAGTACATTTCTGCAGATTACACTAGTCCTGCATGGCCTGAGTCCAGCTTCCTGGATCACAGATTTTCCTCATTTGCATGGTTTTCACCTGGAAATGGGGTAATTTGCATACAGGGACTGGGAACGTGCAGGACTAGTTCAAGAGCGCCACGTGCACATCAAACGAGCACGTAAGTGGATTGCTTGGCTGCCATATTTCCAAAATTACCTCTTACACTAATCATGCATGCCGTGCAGGTCTTGCTGAATCCGGGGGATAGAAGACAAAAAAAAAAGCTACAAATATATATTCTTTTGTCGTTGTTGCTGTTGGCCTAAAGTAACAGAAGCTATATATGTTATCACTTTTCTCGTGTTACTCTTAAGAGAACTGACACCTCAAAATTATCATTTTGTGCAGAAAATTTTGTCAAAGTTGTAATTATAAAACTTCTAATGAACATTCTGGCCTCAGTTAAATCTCTAAATGCCAATATATTTCAACCACTTTCTGATTTCCTATTCCTGGTTTTAAATAACAATGTATATAGACTAAGGTAAGGTTAAGGAAAATTAACTATCTGAGATGTAAGTATGTGTATCTGCACAAGTAAAATATGTGTTTTTGCAATGATATATAAAAGAGAGAAAATATCATGATTTGAGAAAAACAAGTACTATTTTACATCCAGATTTCCAGCTTTAGAAAGAAATACTAATCACATGATCTCAGTTTGCAACCACTGAAACACAAAACTGCTTCCACATGTCAACAGTATAACTCAACAAATAATACAGCACTCAAACAGAAAAAAAAGCAAAACAATGTTTTAATAAAAAAGGCACCTTCCCAACACACCAATGCAAACCAGGTTTCCCCTCCTCAAAAAAGAAGCTCCATCAGTGCCAAATGCAGTGTATGCGATAATTACTTTCATAACCTTTCCAGTGGAAAACTTAAAAGTTTTTTTTTATCAAAATCATATCAATTTAACAATTAATTCATTTAACAAACAAGAATGAAAAATTGTTATTAAATAATCATAATGTCTGAAGGAAAGTGGTATTGGTTGACCTTGAAAATACCTCACTCTGTTCAAAATGTATTTGTTAATTTCTCCAAGTCCTTTGGGTTTCTAATATCATGACGAGAATGGACCCAATTACTAAGTCAAAGTACGATTAAAGTTCATGAAATTAGTATTGTTTCAATTTTTGATGTCAGCCAAAAGTGCTCTTCACAGCACCAGCACTATGCTCATTAATGACTCCTTCTGCAGTTCGTATTGGGTTACATGAAGTGGTAACATATCTAAGTATGATTGCAGATTCTTTTTTATAAGACCCATTGTTCCTTCTACTATTGGAACTGTTTGGGTATCTTTCTTTTACATTGCTCTCATTTCTACCTGGATATCCTGATATTTTATGATTTGTGTCTCTCTGTACATAATACACTGTAGTTACTCAGTGTGGTGATTTCAATGATCAGTGCTACTTTTGTCTTCTTTTCATGGACCACTATATCTGATTTTCTAACATCTATCTTTTGAACTGCTGGTAATGGGTGATCCCATGTGATGTAGACTTTATCATTTTCTATGATGCTTTGTGATTCATGTTTCCAGTGTTTTTCAGCCACTTCAATACCATAATGCTTGCACAATTCCCAGCGCACCAGTCTTGCCATATTACTATGCCTTTCAGTATACAGCCCTTCTGTCATTAGTATGTCACAACCAGCAATGAGCTGTGCAACTGTTTCCAATTCTGTTTTACAAAACCTACATTTGTCTGTTTCTCCCACATGTTCAATGGACTTTGTAAACCAACATGTACAAGCCCACTCTCTTGTGCCACCAGTATTAAACTTTCATCTCTTGGTTTGAATTTGCTCTCCTTAACCATTCCTGTGTTTGATCCAGATCAACATGAGGTTCTTCCAGAAGTTTTCTATACGTGCAACTATATTTATGCATTTCCACATTTCTTGCCTTCTCATCTGGTCCTTCATGTTATATTCTTTCTTTTGTTTTTGGCACATTCTGTTGCTGCCTGATTTTTATCTACTTCTGGTTTGATTTCCATTCCTGATTAAAGCTTAATTGCAAAGTAGTCTGCCACTGTTTCATGGTCAGTGTAATGTTGATGATCAGTGTGGAGTGTATCTTATACATTTTTAAGTACTCTTTTGTCCATGAATGAGGGATACTATCAAATCCTTTATTGTAGTCAATCCATGCCATACTTAAATTCTTCCCCTTTTTACAGTTATCCACTATGACTTTATTTAACAAGTGATTCTTTGTTCCATATGACTTTCTTTTATTGCCCTTTTGTTCTATTGTCGTAATTGAGTTTTCTTCTAAATGACTATAAACTCTGTCAGCATCAATTCCAGTATATAGTTTATACATCGTTGAAAGCAAATTATTGATCTATAATTTTTAAGGTAGTTTGCAGGTTCACTCTTAAGTAGGAGCATTGTTTTTCCTGTTGTTCACCAGGTTGGTGACTGTTCAAGGTGTGCATGTAAATAGCTCTTACTCATTGCTCAATCTTCGTGTAAAGATGTTAATACATTTAACCAGAAGTTAGGTACTGCATCTGGGCCTGGGGTTTTCCAATTAGTGGCTTTTCTTAACTTTGTTTCAATCTCTCTGGCTGTTACTTCATCCAGTTTCATATCCTGTACCTTCTTATTCATTATTTTACCTCTTCTATCAATTTAGAATCTTTGTTATGTTCCACAGGATCTTCATAAGCACTTCTCCAAAATGTATCTATTTCTTCTTTTTTTTGTGGTCTTTCAATTCCTTTTACCTTGTTTCCCAATCTGTATAAAACTTTTTGGGTCATCAATAAACTGCTTATTTTGTACTTTTCCTTTATATTTATCTGCGTATCTTCTAAGTTTTTCCACCTGTGCTGAGAGTTTTAGTTTACTTGCGATAGTGCATGATAGATCCTGATCTTGTCTAATACTGCTCAATGCTTTTATCATGTCTATTTTTCTAAGTATTTTTTGTTGATTTGCTCCCTCTTTTATACTCTTCTAACAGTGGCACTTCTTGTCTTAATTGCTTTATAGTTTTCTCTAGTTGATGCTTCCATGATGGTATCCAATTTCTCCATCTTCTTTCCCTCATTACCCTGTGTTCTTGTTGTAGAATTTTATTAGGTATTAATTTAGCTGCACAGTAATAAATCATGTTTACTTCTGTTATATTGCATAGATCTCTATGGGCAGTCCTAATTACTATGTTCATTTGTTTTATCAAACGTCTGACTTTTTGGGTTTTATTGACCTTCTGCAGTCTATTTCTTTCATTGATCTTAATATGTCTATCTATCTGTATTAAATCAAGCAACTCTTCTCTTAGCTCATTTTCTTCTAAACTGAGGGCACATTTTTTGTTTTCCATTCCTTGCTGGTATTCTGTAGAAAGTTCTATAACATCTTCCTGTGGCATATTCTCCTCAATTTCATCCTGTGCTATTCGTTGCTCTGTCATATGCAAACTCACTGGCCTATCACTCCTCACCATTGACTGTGTCTGAGTTTCCACAGTTTCCTGTTCCTTCCCTTGCTGTCCAGCTTCAAGTGAACATTTATCCTGGTTTCATGAAGAAGGCTCCAAAATATCTTCATACGGCACTTGACCAATTACTTCCCATTCCACTAGTTTCCCCTTAATTTGGATGTCCATTCCTCTATCCTGTTGTGGTGCTTTCTGAATTAGATTTTCTATACTGAATCCTTCAATTCGCAGGTACTCCATAATCTCAGTTTCTATTTCTTTAACTTCTGCATTACTAATCTCATTTTCTACTTTTCCTCTTTGTCTTCTTTTTTTTTTTTTTTTTTTTTTTTGTATTGTAAAGTTTTCCATGTCTAGATTCCTTTGCCTGTATTTCTCTTCAAATATCTTTGGTGCTACTCTTTTGGTATTTGTTAGTTTTGCTTTCTCCTTTGCATAGATATTACACCATATTAAATCTCTTAGGGCAGGATTCACGAAGGCTTGCACGGAGTGTAAGAGACGTGCAACACTCCATGCAAGCCTCGCGATCCAGGAACAGCCCTAAGCTCCGTGTAAGAAACCAGCTAAAACGTCTCTTACACGGACTGGGCATGGACATGCTAAATACCTCACTTGCATCCGAAAGGTATGCAAATGAGGTATATTAGCGATCCACGAAGCAGAAACCAGTCCGTGTAAGAGACGTTTTAGCTGCAGAAATGTACTCAGTTGACAACTGAGTACGTTTCTGCAAATTCCAAAACGGAGCCATGTCAGCTCCAAAAAAAGGTTGCATATGACTCAGGCAGCATGCCAATGGCCAAATATGTGGCCATTGGCAATATAACCCGATGCCAAAATAATAAAATTATAATTTTTTTTTCATCAATCGCCGATGTTTAAACCCAGCGCAGCCCCACGCAAACAGGCTGCGCTGTATAAAAACATAAAAAAGAAGGTTATAAACCCACAAATGTGGGTTTCATGCAATACATGGAATGACAATGCAGGGACCAGCAGACCAAAAACAACATGGCCACCGTGTAGTGGTTGCTAAGAGGGGAAGCTGAGTCTAAGACATGTAACTAAGCATTAGTAGGCAATCTCATGTAAATGAGGGTACAGATACTGAATCTCACAGTCACATAGCAAATGAGCACAGTCTGAGTAGTGTAAGAAATACATAAGGGGAGGAATAGAGTAGGAGATAGGTGACATCACAGGGGGGAATGGTAGAAAGAAATGCAGTTCATTGGAGACCAGTGTAACTTGACAGATGACAGGCACAGATCATGGAAAGAGCTGTGCCACTAGATAAGTCAGGGAAAGTCAAGAAATGGAAGGTGTACACTGTTACTTACACCAAAGTTTCCTGCTGAGCGTGCATGCACACGTGTGCGCGCCATGAAGCGCGAGTAGGACAGTGTGTGCGCGTGTAAGGCAGTCTGAGCATGTGGGAGCATGTTGGGAGATGTTTAACACTGTTTGCATGGGTGTGCGCGCGTGTAGGGCAGGCTGAGTAAGTTGCAGGCTGTTGGCAGATGTGTAACAGTGTTTGCGCGGGTGTACATGCGTTTTAACCGGAATAAGTAGATTCTGAACCATGTAAGCACGTGTGCGCGCGTGTAAGCCACTGTGAGCGTGTTTCTGATAGTATGCACGTTGCTCCCCCCAGAGGAAACAGAGAGGAAAAAGGAAGCAACAGAATTAATAGGAAGCTGGCAGAGATAACTGCTGAAGCTAGCAGGTGAAAACAATTAGAAGCAGGCAATTACACAGGCAGAATAGTAGCCCAGCCCAACACTTAAAACTCTGCAAACAGTAGTGCAGGATGTTTCTCTTAAGAGACACTGCAAGACAGGAGTAAGCTAATAGAAGTGAAAACTGAAAAAGCTGAACTCAGAGCAAAAATGTTAGGGGCTGCCATAGCTGTCATAATGAGACATAGGCGACTTGCTGAGGGTGGTGACAATGCAGATGGTGCCAGACAACCCACAGTGAGGAGACGGAGAAGAGTGTACAGGCCCAGGGTCACCTACCATGGGTTACATGAGCTGGAGATAGTAGAGCGCTATAGAGTAGACAGAGAGCTCCTGCAGCAAATTGTTGAGCTGTGCAGGCCATGCCTCACACACAGAACCAACAGAGGGGAACCCATCCCAGTGGAAACCAAGGTATGTGTTGGCCTAAGAATACTAGCAACAGGTACCTTCCAGAGACCAACTGGTGATATGATGGGGATATCACAGGCATCAGCCTCCAGGGTACTGCACCAGTTCCTGGATGCCATGTCAGCACATGTCGGTGATCATGTATATTTCCCCAATGCCCATGAGGTATTGGCCTGCAATATGCGTCTCTTCCAGCAAATAGCGGAATACCCTGAGGTACTGGGTGCAATAGACTGCATGCACATACGCATCAAAGCACCAGCCGGTGAGCGGGGTAGGGCCTACATTAACCGCAAGGGCTTCCCCTCCATCAACTGCCAGGTCGAGTGTGATGCCCAGGGCATAATAATGAATGTGGTGCTGGCTGCCCTGGGAGTTACCACGATTCCCACACCTGGCATTTGATGCAGCTGTACCAGACATTTGCCAATGGGGACATCCCACACGGACACCTAGTGGGGGATGCAGGTTATGCACTGGAGTCGTGGCTGATGACACCCATCAGAAACGCACACACACCTGAACAGGAACACCATAATGAGGCACACGCACAAACACGTAATGTAATAGAGCGTGTGTTTGGGCTGCTCAAGTCACGGTTCCGGTGTCTGGACACATCTGGTGGAGCCTTGCAGTACACACCAACTACATGTACCCAAATTGTCATGGTATGTGCTATGCTACATAATATGATCTTGCAAAAACAGCTGCAGCAGGACCAGCATAGGGCCGGGCCAAACAGCCCCCCACCATTGCCAAGGCCATCACAGGCAGAGCGTGACTCAGAGGAGGAATAACCTGAGCCTGCCCCAGTAGGCAGAAGGAGGCGTGCCCAGTATGCCCTGGCCTTGGCAAAGAGGCAACGCATAGCACATACACTGGCTCGGTAGGAACCCTGGGAATGATACCCCCTCTGACTCACTCAAATAATAACATGGATGCCTAAAATGACATGACCTGCTCACAAACATG
The DNA here is from genome assembly GCF_019279795.1 of Protopterus annectens. Taxonomy (NCBI): domain Eukaryota; kingdom Metazoa; phylum Chordata; order Ceratodontiformes; family Protopteridae; genus Protopterus; species Protopterus annectens. The sequence goes on from NC_056734.1 coordinate 14,705,446, forward strand.
TACAGGGAAGTGTAATATGCGCATCCGACAGAGGCAGCCCTGCAGCACCACCTGAGGCATGAATGCTATGTGTTAAGTAATGTAACACCATGTACTATATGCACACCTGAGTACCCTGACTAACATCCACCCTCACCAAGCATGAAGCCACAAAATGACGATGGGATGATCAAGTGCAATAACTGGCTGAAGTAATGCAGTTAGTCAAAGGGGAGCCAATGTGTTTCAGGCTGGGAAGACATGCGGAGCTTGATATGATGCACCACCTGCTAGGGGTGGCGTGCACCTATCATGCCATGCCCTATGGATACAGGCAAAAGCTGTCAGTACCCACAGCATGCCCTGAATATGTAAGTCTCAAAACACAAACCCACCTTCATAGGTTCTACAAGGGATAGGAACCTAGATGTAATGCTACCCAATGACAGATGTATAAACAGCAAGATGTGTGCAGTGTAAACGCACACAGTATGGAGAATGTAGATACCAGTCCAGCCACAACAAGTAGAATTTGTGAATCCAGAGGCAGTGTGACACCAGTACCAAGTACACAGACAACCACAACACCCCCCAATAAATACAAATATATGTGATAGATGCATCCATGTATCCAAACCAGACATTGAGCTCAACCAACTCAGTACTGTCAAAACTAGTCAGGAGGAGAAGGTAACCACATACACCACAAACCCAGTCCCACATAGACCTACCACAACTGTAAACCAAACACATAAACACAGACAAATATTCCCGGGGGCCTTAATTACAAACACACCACACCAACAGAAGCCTCCAAAGTAGATCACAAGCAACCACAACCTTCAAACATAGCACATGCAATGAATAGTACGCAAAGCTGGTGTGCCAAACAGTCACAGGCCAGAAGGAGAAACAACATGCCTGATACAGTCGTAATAGGTGTCTGTATAGGCAGACACACTGCTGTCCCACTCACCAGACTGAACAAGGGAAAGGGTAGAGTAAGCTGCTTGTAGGCTGCCACAAAATGCCACATAACACAAGTACGCAGGTCACCCCAAAGCAAGCAGAAATATGATGCACTCAATGTCCATGCTGGTGTGAATTACCTGAGATGTACCTCCCTGGTCAACATTAAAAGAGACATGGATGGTCCCTCTGAGTATGTACCCCAGGGTGGGATGACACTGGCTGTGTGCAGCATCCAACCCTCAACAAGAATGATGCCACAGTACAAACACAGAATGCTCATGTTTAACAGCTGGCACAGTTACAGCTGTCAGTCCAAGAGGGTCTAATGTGTGTCTGCATGAGATGTCAAGCATGACAAGCCATGCTGCTGTTCCAGGGATGGCTTTCAGCTGTTACCCGTGTGGGTCTGGATACTGGATAAGGCCTTTGCCGCCTCCATAGAGCCGTATGTAGGCAAGGCCAAAAAGACTACCCACCACCCTAGAAAACATAAGTGGTAGGAAACATAAGGGTAATGCTGACCAATGCCAGATGTGTAAACTGCAATATGCATGCCCCTGAGGCACTTCCCATTATGGAGAACATTGATGTCTGTGCAGTGACAGAAGCCTGCTGCAAGCCTAGTGATAGCACACCAGCACTACTAGGTTATACCACATATCATGTGTTATGGCCCCAACACCTGCACCAAAACATCAAAGGAGGGGGAGTATCCATATGCAGCACAGACACCCAAATTGCCAGGTAACTGACAATGCACAAAGAGCGGACACCACCCATGTGCACATAACTGTAGTCAAAACTGCTTTACAGTCTGTAGCATGCGACAGACCACATTTTCACACACAAGAACTCCACCCAGACATCCGAAGACACTGGACAGTATGAATGTCCCACCAAATACCAGACAAGGTACACACAAATTACCACATAGGTGTCAAACCATTATGTATGCAAGGAGTAATCAGGGACCTAGGGACACAGGTCGACATTAATCTGTCATGTGACACCCACAATGCCAATGTGGCTATGAAGACTGTCGATACTGGACACCGTATCATGAAAGGATTCACATCAACATCAACAGAGGTCACTGTGCCACTGTACTGTTCAATTATCAGACCCATAATCTAGTACAATGACTCATATGGGATGTACCGTACGTGACACCTGCAGCGGTTCGGAAGACCTCATAGTTACCCCACCAACAGGATAAAGGGTGTGAAATATATGTCATATGCTGCCTGGCTGTAGACACCCCAGCTGACTGCAGTCACACACTGCCTACACAGAGGCATTGTATGTCTGTTGTACAAGGCCATGTCCAACACAGGAGTAATGGACATGCTACACCACAGGAAATCAAAGCCATTGGAGCTGTGAGAGTCACAGATGTCAGCCTCAACACATAATGAAATAAGATGTGCTGGAGGGACAGATACATAACCCATAGGCTCCCCACACCCAGAAACAGGATCCCAATCCATGGTAGGCAGAGCCCCTCACTGACACCCCTCAACAGGAATATTGCCAAGTGGATGGATGACCATACATGTATACTGGGGGTCCTCACTGCGTCACGACCAGACAGAGGCACAGTGAAGAACCTCATAAATGGCCATAATTGAACATAGCAAGGGGTGGCGAAAGACACACACACTCTGGTTAGGCTTACTAATGGCCTAGGGTGTCTAGCCTAGTATGAACCCATGAACCTATGAAGATACAAAACGTGCAGGACACTAAGGATAATCACAAGGCTTACCCAACTGATGGTAGGAACCATGTTGGGCATCCACAGATATGCTCCGAATCACACAGATATTACAAACAACATACCAAACACACACACATATTGCTAACATACAACCTGTCAGGTGTAGTGCAAACACCCCCCCCCGAGTGCAAAATACCTATCCCAGCAGACTGATGGTCCCCTGATATTGCAGATGCTGAAGTAACAGCCATCATCTGCAAAGCAGAACACACAGCAGCAAAGGTATGTGATGGTGTCCTGTGCTGAGGCCAACATGGACTCCAAGAATAATGGAATGCCAAATCACACTACTGTCCAATGTCAGCCTTACCACAGGATATGTACCCAAAGAGCAGTGTACAACAACAGTGGTCCATCACAACAAAGGTGTTGCCTGAATGGATACTCCAAACTACCACCCCAGGATCCTGACAAGCTTGTTCTGCACAGCTATGGAAAGGATCAGTATGTACCGCAGACAGAAGGCTATTGTGGACCTACTGATACTGGATCCTACACAGTGTGGCTGTTGTAACTGCAGAACCTGCCTCTAAACATGTCTGTCCCATTTGAAGCAGTCATTAAGGTCATTGATGAGGGCAATGTGGTCCACACAGCGTAGCTGGACCATGCACATGCTTCTAGACAATGCCGTACGAGTTCATTATGGATATGCTCACCAACTTAAATATACACCCCTATGTCAGTAGAGGGGTTGCAAACCAGACCAAGGACAGAACTGACATGGTCAGACATGCCGCATCCATGTCAGACTACAAAGTGGATATGAGTGGCATCCCACAAGGCCTGGTCTTGGCCCCCCCACCCCTGTTCTGTATATATGTCCCATAGGTATAGGCCAACATGGAAGGACTGTGACTGAGCATGTATGCAGAGGAGTACAAACAGCCCACCATATCCGACCCCCAGCTGACACAAACAACCCACAAAAGGGCCACCTACAAACAGACAACTGGAGCCATAGCCATGTCAGCAAGCTAATTGCAGAACTGTGTATAGACAACCACTGTGGATATACAGTAAGTGCCCACAAATTACCACACAGGTGTTAACCCATGAGGTACCTAACATGTAATGTGAGACCTGGGTACAAAAGGTGATAAATATCCTGCACTGGACAAACATGTGGCTGCAGTGTTCGCAGAAACATGTACCATATACCCACCCAAACATGAAGGTTGGCAGATGTAGATAAGGGGAACTCACTGTGGCTCTGCAGCCATCTTCCATCAGCGTCACAACTGACTACAATAGCCCCTGTGGGATATACCACAGCAGACACCTCCATCAACTGTAAAGTCCACAACAGTACCCCACCAGAGGTAGCAAAGAGCATGAACAGATGCCATGTGTTGCCTGAGTAAACAAACTGCAGCCCCACACACCGTCATCCTTCCCAGCTACAGGAAAGCTGTGCCTGATGTATGAAGCCATGTCCAACCTGGAATGAATGAACATGTTGCACCTTGTACAATCTGAATGGCAGTGAGCTATGCACATGAGAGACCTGAACCCCAGCACTGACATACATAGGACAAGCTGTACAGAATGATCCATAACACAGAAGGAACCCCCACACTTCAGTAAACTCCTGGTACAGGTCAGCCAGAGAACCACATATCGACACCCCTGAAGAGGCATCCTGATGAGTGTATGGGAGATGGTAGGCTAACCCTGGGTATCACTGTTATGTCAGAGGTAGACGGAGGCACAGTATACTAACCATGACATATGTCATGGCAAACTCCAGTTACAATGTGTGTCGAAGGACAAACACACCCTGTGACTAGCATCAGAAATGGCCTAGGGAACATCGCTAGTGTTTGCCTATGTCCACCCATGTTGTGGAATACACTAGCAATGTTGGACGAGCCTGGTGTAGGTAGTCCATATCTGAACATATTGCAACATGGTCATATGTGCACAACTGGCCCCTACACAGTCTGTTGTGCTCACTATGAAGATGTCAAGCAGTCATAGGACTAAAGCCCAGGATACTGTCCACCACAGTGAAAGTACTGAACCAGTACACTATACGGTACTACAGTGTCAGGACATTATGAAAGTATGTTGAGAACTGTCTGCAAAGTATCCCATGCAATCCCTGCAGGCACAGTATAATCCCTGTTGTGGCAGACAAGAAGCAGTTGGCCAGTTAGTACACAACATGACACCCAACACACAACCATAAAGGTGCTATATTGTCGAAGTTCACACACACCCAAATATGTGGTGGACTTCAGAGGGCAACATATGGAAAGCTCACACTGGGCATGCTCGCACACTTTGATAAATGAGGCATATGTCAGACAACATGCCATGGAAAGGCTGAACTGGGCATGCTCACACACTTAGGCCATATCTCCGTTTAGCAGTTGGCCACACATATCTGGTATTTGTACGTGTCAGTCCAGGAAGCAAACACAACACAGCAATCAGCCCAGTGCACACAGTAAATGATCACAGAGACATAAGTGATATAGTGGATCGCCGTCATATGCAAACATCTTCCACAGATACACAAGTTGGTCATAGGAACAGGGAATGCTATGGCAATAAAGACCTGCAAACAGTAGAACAGCACAACAAATATTGTGCATCCGACAATTGAACATATGGGTGTAGAGGTCAATACTAGGCTTCTTGCCCTAGGGAATGACAGCTCAGCCAGAGTGTGCTTGGCATCTGCATCCCCAGGATAGTAGGCTACTGTGCTACAGTGGCACAGTAGGCTACTGTGCCACTGTAAAGTAGGTCACAGAAGGCAACATGTGTGGCTAGTGAGCTGTGCCTCTGTCAAGCAGGGGCACCGTGGAGGTCTCAGGGATTGAATGTGCTAAGCCACAGCCATGTTGTCGGTGTGTGCTGTGAGAGGGTTGCTGAGGATCTCTGACAGTAGGTGTCCGTCAATAACAGACTGAGGGGAGCGCTATCTGCATTCTCTGGACGATTCCACTGTCAACACTGTGTTGTAATGAGTATGTGTGAATGAAATGCCGTGCCGGAACTGTCCACAGATGTCCTCCCTCTGTGGGCTACAGCTCTGCAATGTATTAGGTCACTCTGTCTGTTGTACGGCGCATATATGGCTGGTGTACACCTGACAGGTGTCTTGTTGTGGAGCAGTCATGGGTATATGTGGGATAGCATGACCAATGCAAACTGTACACATGCTCATAGAATGCAATTTTCAAGGATTATGCTGAGTGGCCAGTATAGTCCTCCAGCATGGGTCCTCTGAAGTCATCCACCCCAGTCTACACAAGTGTAGAGTCTGCTTGTGCTAAACACAGTTTGTGTGCAGTGACAACCTTGCCTGGGGGTGGAGATGGGATATGGATGTCCAGGTAAAGGTGGGTATGGTCAGATATCAACAGTGGTGGTCTACCTCTGGTGTGGAACAGTGAGTACCCATGTTGCAGATGGACAGGTGCAATATGTATTCACCCATGTGGCTGTGGTGTGTGGTTCTGCCATAGCACATCGACCCACAAATTGTAGTGGCTGTAGGGTAAAGTGGTAGAGGCCTGAGTAGTTCTCACACACAATATGCCTGTACCTGATGTTAACAACTGGAATGGTGTATGTGAACACCTGCATATCCTGGCACTGTTCCCAGGGAAGCTAAGTGTGTGTCCTGGATGTGGGTGTGGTGTTCTGTACTGGTTGTGTTGTGTGTTACAGGTCCTGTGGTCCCAAAGCATGGTATAGAACATAACCTGCCAGTGCGATGTGCATATCTGACCCTGATGTAGGTGGCTGCAAATGCATATATATATGCCATCCCTCACCTGACAGGTAGTACTACATCTACATACCTCTGTAGAAATAAATATGTCAGCACCCTATAAATACTACAGGTGCAGAGCAGATGCCCAGTAATTCGGATAGTGCACTCTGCTAATACATCTCCCTCAAGTGTCATAATATAGTTAGGTAGGGGTTCGAATCCTGCAAATGCTCAGTGTGTGTGTGTGTGTGTGTGTGTGTGTGGGTGAGTGGGGTTTGTGTGTCTGAAAGGCTGTGAGAGGGAAATGTTTCTTTTGGCAACTGGGAAAACACACTACAGGATGCACATTCCACTTTCTAAACACCGATGATGTCAGCACCCTATTAGTACAGCAGGTGAAGGAAAACCACCCAGTATTGCGAATAGCGCGCTCCGCTAATGCGTCTGTCTTGAGTGTCATAACCTACTTAGGTAGGGGTTTGAATCCTGTACGTGCTCAATGTGTGTGGAGGGGGTTAGTGTGTGTTTGAGACTGTTTGAAAGAAGTATCCCTTTTGCCAACTAGGAGAATACACTACAGGATGCACATTCCCCTTTCTAAACACAGATGATGTCAGCACCCTATAAGTACAGCAGGAGAAGGGAAGCCTCCCAATAATGCGAATAGCGCGCTCTGCTAATGTGTCCGTCTCGAGTGTCATAGCATAGTTAGGTAGCGGTTTGAATCCGGCAAGTGTGTGTGTTTGGATGAGGGGGGTTAGTGCGTGTGCAATTTTGTGTGAGGTAAATGTCCCTTTTGGCAAATGGGAGAACACACTACAGGATGCACATTCCCCTTTCTAAACACAAATGATGTCAGCACCCTATAAGTACAGCAGGAGAAGGGAAGCCGCCCAGTAATGCGAATAGCGCACTCTGCTAATGCGTCTCTCCCGAGTATCGTAATGTAGTTAAGTAGGAGTTTGAAACCTCTGAATGGCATGTGTGTGTGTTTGGATGTGGGGAGTTTGTGTGTGTGCATTTCTGTATGAAAAATATGTTAGTTTTGGCAATCAGGAGATCACACTACCTGATGCACATTACCCTTTCAAAATACTGATGTTGTCAGCACCCTATAAGTACAGCCAGAGAAGAGGAACTATCTAGTAAACCGAATAGTGCGCTTTGCTTATGCGTCTCTCTCACGTGTCATGACTTAGATAGGTAGGGGAATGAATCCTGCAAATGGCAAGTGTGCGTGTGTGTGGGGGTAGTAGCATGTGTGTAAATGAAAGTGTGAGTGAACAGATCCTTTTGGCAAATACTACAATACACCATATGCTGCATACTCCCCCAGTAAACACAGGGGATGTCACCACACTATCAGCACAGCCAAACAGGGCTAGTTGGCTAGTAATGCCAATAGTGCGCTCTGCTACTGTGTCTATTACCATTGTCAGGGTACAGATAGGTATGTTTTGGTAACCCACAACTGCCACGTGTGGTTGTGTCACACAGTATGACCTTGTGTGGGTCTTTGTACATAACAATGCATGCCATTGCCTAAACCAGCAATGGCATTGCACACATGATGAATGTGTGTGACACATACACATAAATACCTGTGACCTGCAGTAGTTACCATGTCTGACACATGCCTCGAGTGGATAAATGGTATTTGCAATGTATACCAATATGACTGTGTCTTACTGTGCAGGGTCCGCATGTGGTATGTCTCTATACATTGTGGGTGTATATGGTGAAATACCTACAGCAGGGGGATACACATCTGGTCTGGGCCATATAGTGTATATGTAGTCGATGTACAGATGCTGCATGTTCCCACCTGTTGTGGTAGAGGTAACATGTCATTCCACTGCAATTCAGTGACCACATGCTGTGAACCCTTCAACTAGTGTGTTGTAGCTACAGTAATGCTCACGCACAATGTTTGGCTGGATGCAGTCCAGCCATATAAACACAGTTCTTGAGACTGTCATATTGCCAGTGTCGTTATGGAGGATAGGTGGTCTTCCTGTGTATGGGAGGGTTGTGTGTGCCAGGCTATGAACCAGATGGCAGTCCGACATACTGTTAGCTGCACATGATTAGGCCCTGATGCTTTGTGCTGTGCCAACAACCTGGAGGTGTGTGTATCTGTGGTACGTTGGGATACCACCCCCCTGTCCATGTGTGTTACATGTGTAGGGGACGACAGGCATGGTATGGGGCATAACCTGTCAGTGATGGGTAACACCTCTGAGCCATGAATCATGAATCTGGTACTGCACAGACATTGCAGTTCACCGTGCTGAGGACAGTGTCTGGTGCATGCATCTTCCGGTGTACACTGCTGTTGTTGTGTAGCAGCACTGTTAGTGTCCTAACCTGTGTGATACCCACGGAGGTGGCTATGTAAACCATGTCCTGCAGCATAAGGCAGTATGTGTGTACCAAGGAGCTTTGCCATTATACATCGGGCCATGGGTGTCACGTGCAAGTTGACCCTTGCGCATCATTGTGGCTTCCCTAGCATGTAAGCACACATTGACAGCCAGTGGATACCCTATGAATGACAGTGGAGACTGAACATAATGTAGACATACAACACCCTTCCCACATATAGTGGTAGCATACCTGGTGAGGGTATGTTGGCAACCAAGATCAGGCTCATACTGGCCTGTACCACATGCTGAGAGATCCATTCTATGTTCCCTATCATGTAGTCCAGGGAGGTATGTCTCAGGTCAGCCATACTGGCATGGTCAATGAGTGAGTCATATGTGTCCATGCCTCTGACTGACCTGTATGCATGTGTTCTGTGGTGGACCATAGTGCCCCTGAGGCATATCACTGTGACCTTCACCAGATACAGCCTGTTGAGCGGGACCCCAGTGCAGCACACAAGACAGGAACCTGACACGTCTGTAGCAGGTGAGTTGTGTAGCCCTACAGGCTGTGAGTGTGTGGCACAGGGGATGTGTGTGCCATGTGTGGCATGTGCTCTGTTCCAACGAAACATATGCCTGTGTGCCAGCTGTGGAGGTGTGTGATGCTCAGGCAGGATGCTATTCTGAGTCCCCACGTATGCCCCAGAGTGTTCAGCATGCTGTCAGTGCATGTCAATGTCTGACTTGTATTGTAGTCACTGTAATATATTTTATTTATTTATTTATTTATTTATTTATTTATTTATTTATTTATTTATTTATTTATCCTACATTTGTTGACCGGGATAGTCTGACTGGATGCATGTCCATTTCCAGGGGAGGCCCGGGGAGAAAAGCTACGAGGGTAAGCAGATACAGCATTACATAATACCAGCATTACATATTACAAACAGATTATTTACAGAGATTACATAAGTAAGCAAGTTAAACATGTTCCACAGGATAATGTTAGTCCTGAGCACAAGTCAGGATTACATTAAATTACACAGTAAACTGGTTCACAGATTTTACACATTCGAGTTAGCCAGGCTTGATACATTGACATAGCCAGTTAAGTGACAAATGTTGTTTGAGTCTAGTGTTAAATTGACCTAAGGTGGAAAGTAGGGTAATATCAGTTGGAAGTGAGTTCCAGGATCTACTTACAGAGTTTGCAAAGAGAGAATCAATGGCTGTGTTATTAAATTTGCTAGTCTGAATTAGTAGTTTGTTTGAGGATCAAAGCGGTCTAGGATTGTTATAGGGGGTGATAATATTTGAAGTGCAGGAGTATTGTCTGGATTATAGAGGATTTTATAGGCCGTAATCAGTTGGTTATACTGTATTAGGCTGGGTATTGCAAGCCAACCAAGCTGATTTAGATTGATGCAATGATGTGTCCTAAAAGGCAGCCCAGTGGCAAACCTGGCAATGTGGTTGTAGCAAATTGAGTGTTTGTTAAGGACAGTCTTGTTCATATTCGAGAGTAGATGGGATGCATACAGAAGGGTTGAAACAAGGTGTGAGCGAGCTATGGCACCTTTAGCTGGAGGGGCTAGGAAGGCTTTAATTCTGTAAAGTGACCCTAGTTTTCTATTGATGGCTTTGATAATTTGTTTAACATGTAGGTCACATTTGAGATTATTGTCTATGATGACACCTAATAGTTTAGTAGATGGGTCAGGGGAGATTATTGTGCCATCAGTTGATGTTATGGTAACGGTGAAAGCGGTAGACCTACGTGTTGGTGAAATAACAGCTTTTTAGTTTATTTGGGATTTAGGAACAGACGATGTTCAGAAAGCCAGTTTTCTATTGTATTAAAGGTGGTCTGGGTAGCTGACCATAACTCTACTGGAGATGTGGCTGAGCAGATCAGAGTAGAGTCTTCAGCATATTGGATACAGATGACTTTTGGGATGACAGTATAAAGGTCGTTAATGCAGATGGAGAACAGCAAGGGCCCTAGTATAGAGCCTTGTGGTACTCTGAGGGTGTTAGGTAGAAGGTTAGAGAGTTTGTTCTGCCAGAGGCCAGCCTGCTGTCGACCATGCAGGTAGGATTGAAACAATTGGAAGGCTCCAGTATCTAGACAGAATGTTTGCAGGGTGTGGATTACAAGTTGGTGATCAACCATATCGTATGCCTTGGAAAGATCCAAAAAGAGGACTGAGGATATATAATTAGTGTTGCAAGTATGGTTTATGGTGTTAGTAAAGGCTAGGAGGCCTGAAGTAGTGCTGTGATGAGGACGGAAGCCATGCTGAGTGTCTGCCATAAGGCGATTTTGGATTCGGTGGTGCATGAATTGTCTATGATTAAAGTTTCCATAATCTTTGCAAGTGGAGAGAGTATAGCTATTGGCCTATAATTGGAGAATTCAGTAGAGCTGCCTCCTTTGTGAAGTGGGATTACATATGACATTTTCCAGATGGTGGGAAATTTAGATTCTACCATGGTTCATTTGATTACCTTTGAGACGGGGTAAGCAATAGCATCATCTGATTTTGATAGGTACTCGGCAGGGAGTTGATCAGCAGAAAGTGTAGTGGGTTTCACTGTTTCAATCAAGGTACGGAGAAGTGAAGTGGCGACTGGTTGGCAGCTGAACGCAAGTAGGTTTCTAGGGGTGCTACTTTCAGGACCAGGGGAGCTAGGAGGTAGATCGCTAGCTAGGGCATGAAATGTCTCAGTAAAGAATTGGTCAAAACTATCAGGAACATCTTCAGGGGTATTATCAATAGTAGCAGCAGGGACTGGGGTTGACGTTTGTCCAGGATGTAGTATATATGACATGCCACCTGACAGGGTATGGCATTACTGGGTTCAGAGAGCCCAGTCCCCAGATTGGCTGTGTGGTGGCATCCCACACATGTGTTTTACGTTCCTGGCCAAGGGTGATGGCTGACTGCATACATGTGGCAGCTGTGACATTGACACATGACTCACATAAACCACAACTGGACCATAGAGGTGATTCACAGGTTACCTTTGCACATGCTACCCTAGTAGTGTGATTGCCATGGTGAGTACCAACACATAGGGCCAATGGGGAACAACATACTGAAGGTGTGTATGTGTGGGTGTACCGCTACTGTTTCATAGCACTGACATATATGACTGCACACGTGAGTAAAGGCCAGGTAAGACATGTGCAATGTGTCACAGGCAACGTACATGCGTACAGGACAGACAGTGATGTTCTGTCATGTGGAAAGTTGACATACGTATCGTACCCTATGCAGATGTCACTAGGAGTCTACAGAAGCACTGTAACTCTGCATTGCAGGTGTAAACAGTGTTCCAGGGAACCCCAAGCGAACATGCATGCAAACAAAGCTACAGTAAACAGGGCTGGAAGTAGTGCATTGTACAACAAAGAAGGGGTAACAATAACAGTAAGTAACAATGCAAATATGTAGGCACTATCAACATGCACCCAGGAATACACAGCGCAGATGCCCATGGTAGAACTGATATTATGTCATAGATATTTGTGATTTGGATTACATTGGTACTGCACACATATCTACATGCGCGAACATCCACATGGCATAGTCATTGTGGGCAACTTGACACCATTACTGTACATGTCCACCATTGCATATCACTACTTGCGTTAGCTTTCCCCCTGTGCTACCCATGTATGAAGCTATCTGTTGACAACCTTACCACCGGCATGCAATTATGTGCAGCTGTTATACTTTGGTATGTACTATGGGTGCAGATAACAATTCAGGACATTCATACAGTTACTGCAGCAGGCATGCTGGGATAAACACACAGTCATAGCAGCACACTGTACTGTTACCAACATGATACTACTAATACACTTCTATGTAGTCACCCTGTGCATCAGCAACGTGTTTACCTGTTCCCGCAATGATGTTGGAGATTGCAGGAGGTGGCACAGTGTCATCATATGCACAGGGTGCGGATTAGGTATGCCTGAGTCAGCCACTGATACCACCAATTGACATGTGTGTGTATGTGTGTTGGTGAGGGGCAGCAGTACAGGGTGGGGCAGTGTTGGAGCAGTGTGCATGTATATGTGGTCACCCTAGGTGTTAACATTTCGCATGTGTGTATGCACCTGGCAGGTCATACAGATCAGTGTCTGTGTGCATGAACACGGTACCTGTGCCTGGCAGGGGGGGTGCTACAGACCATATCCAGTACTAAGCCAGACTGGGTACTGTCATCAGAAGCGGGAGTGTGTTGACTGGACACAGGTCCCTGTTGGGACTGTCCAGAGCCACGTGCACGTGGTCTCCTGGGGCGTTCCGATGACAGCACAGACCCAGCATTGCTGGGGCTGCTGCTGGCACTATGGGGGTGTGCGCGAGCCTGTTGTCGTCCGCGCCGACTGCCAGCTGCTGCTGTTGCTGGCATACGGCCACGTCGACGCCGCAAACGCCCAACATTGCCCTGGCTCAAAGACATCTGGTTGTGGAACTGCTGTAATATGTCCCCACAAAGTCTGTCTATGACATCGGTGAAGTTACGGATAGCATCCGCAATGTCACGCATACTGTCTGTCATGGCTGTGCGACATGCTCTCAGCTTCCTCAGACCCTGTCTGGTGTACCTTTCCATACGCGACTGTGCCTGCATGACAGTCCGAAACATAGCTGAGGTTGACAGACCTCTTTGGGCACATCGGCCAGAGGCAGTACGCCCACGGATGCTCCCAAGAGAACCCATGGGCAACTGTCTGTGTGGTACCATCGGAGGACCCTGCCCATGGCTGCTGTTTGGGGATGCATGTGCCACAGGTACCACATTACCCTGGTCTATGCCCACTGTATCCTGTCCATCACCTAGGGACAATGGTGACAAAGGATGTACTGGCAGGATGACTGTGCGCAATGATGGGGTTGACAGCTGTGTACTGTCAATTGGCTGACTAATGGCGGACCCTGACACACCTTCCTGTACCATTACACAAATATCATCATTACCAGTACCCGTGGCACAGGATTCAGGTTCCCTGCTGCAGGTCACCAGAGCAGCCGCAGAACCTGTGGGAGGAAGACAGGAAACACAGTTTACAGTCTCCAGACATTGTTACCAGTGATGCACTTCTACACACATGCACACATGGACACATGCACACATGCACACATGGACACAGGCACACATGCACACATGGACACAGGCACACATGCAGACATGCACACGTGGACACATGCACACAGGCACACAAGCACACATGCACACATGCACACAGGCAAACATGCACACATGCACGCATGCACACATGCACACGTGGACACATGCACATGTGGACACATGCACACGTGGACACATGCACATATGGACACATGAACACATGAACACGTGGTCACATGCACACATGGGCACATGCACACATGCACACATGCACACGTGGGCACAGGCACACATGCACACATGCACACATGCACACGTGGACACAGGCACACATGCACACATGCACACGTGGACACAGGCACACCTGCACACATGCACACATGCACACATGCACACATGGGCACAGGCACACCTGCACACATGCACACATGCACACCCCGCAGTATACACACAGAGCACTACTGAGTTACACTACTGTTACTAGCATTATCAGGACTATTATAGGTGATGTTAAACACACTCACAAGCATGGATGGTCTGCCTTGCTGTAACCCCGGAGGGACCTGCATAAATGATGAGATTAATGTCAGTGGGCACAACTGTGCCATTGATATTGCATATGATACAGTGTACAGAACAGTCAAGTGTACATATGGCATATTACCTGCATGCTCCATGTCGTGCTGCTGTGTGGAACCAGCCGCCATCATAATGCAGGTGTACTGCTGTTGGTGTTCCGGGGCTGGAGCCACAACACTTAGGAGTAGCCCCTCCAGTCTGTTGAGGGGGGGATGTGTGGCCACCCAACCTCCTGTGGCAACCTGTTGCCTGTGGATATCTGATGCACGCTGATGGACACTTCGGATTAAATCACTGCAGTGATGTTGTAACTGCTCATATGTCCTGTTATGCGTGCCAATATTATTTACCCTACGGACAAGGTCTTGCCACAGTGCAGCCCTCTCCTGCTGATTCTGACTGGTGCAGGAAAACAGGATGTCATACTCCCGCACCAGGCTCTGGTGGATCTCCTCGTCTTCCGCTACAGAGTAGGCAGGGTTACGCTGACGCGCCATCTCCCTGGAAGAGAACACAAACAGGATATCAGCAGACCATGTCAGCAATATATGGCACACATACTATACATGATACTCATGTGTAGGGATATACTACTACTCCCATATGTTGCATGTGTGTGTGTCGTGGTGGATATCAGTGCTCAGCCAACACCTGTGCAACAATACCTGCCACATTCCACACAACATAGTAGCATGCCCCATCGGTCAGCACACACTGACAGGTGCAATGCACAACCTCACTCTGGGGGTTCATCCCAAGGTACTGTATGTGGGACGCCATCCACTACTGTGATGTGGACAGAAGTTACTCGGCCTGGATATACATATCCTACCACCACCACCAGCACAGTAGACTACTTTGATGTGTATGTGATTAGACAGTATTCACTTGCTGGGACTGAGATGGTATCCATGCAGCACACTGGGCCAGTGGAAGCCACAAGCCACACTCCTGACCCATTTGCAAATGCTTACCACGGACATGCCACAGATTGCATGGAACTTGCACACACATTTCTAACCCAGACCCTATGCACAAAGGTTAGGCATCCTGTCCGGTGGACCCCAGACAGAGGCAGATTGTATAACAATAGCAGGAGGCTACTGCAGGACAGAGCACATTCACATTAAGGGAAGGCATCTGTGGTCAGCACTGGTACTAGGCTACGGTCCAACATAACAATGGCCACGGCCTACTCTGGGAGGGAAATGGCCACAAGCACTATGGATGACCACAAGGCCTTCTTCAGTTATGTTACACATATGGACCACATGCCTCAGATATGCTCTGTGTTAATACACACCTACTTAACATTCACCAAACACACGGATATTGGCAACAGTCTTGCAGACATGTTCGGTGCACGTATCCCCCCTCCTTCTCCCCCACCAGTTGAAATATTTATCACAGCTGTATGTAACCTCCCTATCATCTCACATGTCCAGGTGATGGCTGCCCTCAGCAGAGCAGAACACACAGCATCACTGTGACCTCATGGTATCCCTGGATGTGTGCTACCTGCACTCCAAGAGGACATACAACCGCATATAACACTGATAATTTATCTTGGCCGTACTACAGGATATGTATCTGGACAGTGGCATACAGCGACAGTGGTCCCACACCACTAAGGAGGCACCTCGACTGACCCTGGGAACTACCACATCATATGCATAACTGGCCTGGTCTGCTAAGCTATGGAATTATGCAGTATGGGATGCATATGCAGTGATATCGGGTACCTGCAGACACTTGTTCCCAGCCAGTGTGCCTTTGTGATGGGCTGATCCTGCCTTTTGAACCTGGCTGACCTTTCAAAGCAGTCACTACAGCCATTGCTGGGGGCAACGCACAGACAACTGCTGCCAGGATCATGGCCTAAGTCTGATTAACATGTACTGCATGGTCATCCCCTTTTGGTGGAACTATGTACACACAACATATCACATGAACATACCTATAGATACAGACCTATGACACATTTGGAGGGTTCACAGTATGCACACTATTAACCTGCTACTTTGCATTACCTGTGTTTGTCACAGCTGGTTGCGTTACCACTGCTTCTGCTTGCTGCTGCTACTGTCACTGCTGACAGCTTCGGGTGACAGAGTCACAGTGTATAATTTTTTTTTGTTCTCTCTCTCTCTCTCTCACTTTTCTCTCTCCCTCTGTCTGCTTCCAGACAGTGCATTGAATGTATTGCATGTGTGGAGTGTTAGTACTGGATGCTTTTGTAGGTATCTGCATAGGTCCATGTGATGGCCTCTGCACCAATTGTAAGCCAGCATTTGCTAATTGCATACAGCCAGTTGTGTACTGATTGCAGTTCTCACTGTGATTTCAGGTCAGTGCTATAAAAGGGTATGTGGGATAGGCGTTGCCCTTTCAGATTGTAAGGGTGGGGACCATGCTTGTATGCTGTGGACAGTGTTCTGTGAGTGTAAAGGTTAGTATCTCTCTCATGATTCAGGCTGTGTTGTAGATTCACATTTCTCCATTCCTCTCTCATGTTCCCTGTAGTAAGTGTGTATGCACAATGACTCCTACAACTATATATATATATATATATATATATATATATATATATATATATATATATATGTACATATACATACATTTATATATGTACTTTAACTGACATTATTATCTACAAGCTACCAACTAGCATGGCTGTTTGTGTTCACACAGTACTATTGTGGGAATCCAGTAGTTTTGACAGTAATTCTACATGACATGCTTTGGGTACTACACATCCTATATTCCCTTTACATTCATCCCTACTATTACATGTTATATTTATTTTAGCACATTGTTCTTGTATAAGAGTCATGGCTTAGTGGTAGGTCATACAGACTAGTGTTTTCAAGGTCCTGGGTTCGGGACTGACAGTGGGATTTTATTTTGCTTTTGAACTGAGTACAGGACCTGTCAATCAAAGTGACTAAGGCACTTTTAAGCAGTTGTAACTGGGTTAGCGCTGGTTTGCGCGGAGCTCACGCATGCACACTGGCGGTTAGCTCCGCGCACACAAGCGCACACCCGCTTACAACTGCTTAACGGTGCTTACTCTGGTGCACACCCGTGCTATTTTCTTTGAAAGAAAAGAAAATGGGGAGACAGGAAAGTGGTGAAAAAGGGGTCACAAAGAGGGTAAGACAGTAGGGAAACAAGCTTGGGATTTGCAGGAGGGATGTAGGTAAGGCCCATAGCTGCCCATTTCTTCATCAGCAACAGCTGTGCATATGTATGTAATTTGGTGTGACATTTGAAACCTTCCACCCCTGAGAGAGGTGTCAGGACAACAATAATACTTGTTGTACAGCCAATTGTAATTGATAGATTCCATGTCCAGCAGACATGTGTGCGGAATGGGCAGCTATGTATGGGGCGTAATTTTTTTGTGGGTATAGAGTGCCCTTTTTTTTTTTTTTCAGGTGAGAGTGGTATGTCAGGTGAAGGAAGTCGGTACAGATGGGGAGGTAGGTTGGGTAGGTAAACAGACAAGACAAACAAGACGCATATAGGGGCAGTGTATGACATGTGTGGGGGGGGTTACACAATTGATGGGGACAGAGGTTTGGATATCCAGAGCCCATGAGCCCACAGATGGCAACAGTGGAACTGATATCCCCACCCATAGGCAGTTGCCACTGTTCCTTCACTGCCCAGGACGGGGCTGTGCTGGGGGCTGTGTAGGCCGGGCAACAGGCATGCCCGTTAGTTGCACCACCCGTGCCTCAAGCTGGCGTAGGGGCTCGAGAACAGAGTCCCGAATCTCCCTACGCACCACAGTCCGGACGCTACAGAGGTTGAGTGGTGGTTCTTCTCTGGCCACACTTGCAGAGGGGGGGGCGAGCCCCATCCCCTGCAGTGCTTCCACCCGCAGGTGGCACAGGGCCACCAGAGGAGGGTCCGGACTCGGCACTAGTGCCAGGTGCACTCGCCAGTTGAGGTGGGAGAGGTGGGTCCGCTGGAACCCACCTTCCCTGTCGTCCTATGTTTTGCATTATGTCATGACAGTTTGGGTTAGTGACATATAATACCATTCACAATTAGTTGTAACAGCATGCATTAGTATTCCCATTAACCAAACACCCAGATATTCACACCATTGAACAGCGTGCATAACACATGCATAATCTGAACAGAAATAGACAGTCCAACAACATGCAGGGTTAATTGATGGCAACAGGCCATCAGGTTTGGATGTATGAACAGGGCAGATGCATCAACGGACATGCAAATATATATGACCCAACAGGACAAACGTCCAGGGGTGTTAATTGTGATTGCACATACCATTTTCACGTGGAATGGGATATATGTGGTTATAGGGTGGGGTGAAGAAAATAATATTAACACCTTCAAATACCAATACATATGCTGTACATTTCTAATAGCTACATATATATACACACTACTGTTCTAACTACAGTTTCCTATATGATAACTATTTCAACTTGGTGATAGGACTGTTACTGCAACATCAATATACATTTTATTGTTCTTCATACACATTCATATCTAGCTTTGTTCAGCTACATCATCCTGCTACATTTGCTTTATATAGCTGTAGACAAGTGTGGATGTTTAGTATATCAGACAATCATCCTATCTGCATATTACAGACTGAGAGCAACATATCCAGATTTTGGGATACACATTCCAGATGCAGCAACACTTTGAACAGATTTCGCTGTTTGGTTTTGATTCTCACATGCATTTCATTCTGTCTTGACTGCAGTATACTTTATTCAGGGGTTATTACTACTGTATTGCTGGATTCATGGCACTTTCTCACACTCTCTCACTTGCTTTCATTTTACTATTCAGGATGGTACTTACTTCTAGGCTTTATTGACATGTTTTACCTGTAGTTATTACGATCCTTTCCAGCAGTCTCACTTCTGTCATGTTTCAGTATTTCAACAGGGATATATTTCACACGTGATTTCATCATCTTCTGCAGCTATACTTTTAGCCTGCTGCAGGTTGTGTACTATTTTCTTACAGGTGGGGCATTTTTATTTCAGAATTTATGTTAGACAGTTTCATTTTTCGATTTAACTTACAGGCTGAAACACACTTTTGTAATCAAGCAATACTTGCAGACACTTTCACACTGTTACTTGCACATTTTATTCCTTAGTGACTACACTGCACTCTTTTGCTGACTGTCATACTTTTATATTTCTTTACAGTTACTGGTAGTGGATTACTGACCTGCCTAGTGGCGCAACCGCACCAGCCTATCGCCATAGGCTCTGCGGTTTGCAGAACGGACACCTGCAGCTGTAATATAAACGAAGTAATACTGGAATACACATCTCCATAATATCAGCTAGTTTAATTTCTTACATACATAATTAAATGTAACTTACTCAGTAGTGTGGCGTTGGGTGTTTGCCGGGCCTCCTGGATCCAAAGGTTCAGTTGGTCCTGCTTGCGTCTCTTCAGGTCCTCATGGTGGTGACGGACCTGCTCACCAGTCCTTGGAATCCCTGTGGCACTGGTGAGATCATGAGCCAACCGGTCCCACGCCTCGGCCCTGTATGCTCCCCAGAGGACCTGGCCCTGCATGAGTTGGGCCTCATGATTGTGGACTAGGAGCCAGACCATGTACCTGGACTCCTCAATTCCCCACCTCTGTGCTCGAAAGCAACTACCGTTTCCTACTCCTGTCATTCTGCCTGCAGTTCAGTTCTACAATCGTTTATGCTGTGTGTTCCCGCCTATGAGGCTTATATAGTCCGTTTTTCCCACACATATCTGTGATTGGCTGTTTTGGAATTGCATCAACTTCAGTAAACCTGCATTGTCATGCTCCAATTTGTATTCATTCCTATATATTAGCTATTATTGCATTTATAGGTACTGCTGTCATGGCTTAGTGGTTTGGTACCTTGACTATGGTGTATTGTATCCTGGGTTCGAACCTGGCCACTACTTTTTATTTTTTATGACTGTCTAGACAAGCTGAGGGGTGTGTCTGTGTAAAGGCAGTTTTGATACGGCTTGCTCAAAGTTGCCCGTCGGTTAGCTTGTTTGCGCGGTGCGCAGCTCCGCGCAAATGGGGTACTCTGGTTTAAGCCTCATTTGGCTATCGGCACGCATATTACACTCAGCTCAGTTAGGGGCACATAGATTTAGTGTGTTAAACCACTGCTCAGCTACGGGCACTCATTTTGCACCAGTTAAACCACTGCTCATCTACGGGCAGATGCACTCACCCTGTTAAACTGTAGCTCAGCTATGGGCACATCTGGCATTTTTTATTCTTTTGTTACCTCACATTTCTTCAATATAAATGGGCTATTTCATTACATTTTACATAAAATGTGGTTTTATGTGTACATATTTGTCAGGGACTTGTTTCGTGCTTATTTTGCTAAAAATAAAAATTGGTGTTGTGGGGGCTCGAACCATGAATGCCTGCTCTTCAGCCAACATCTGTACCACTACGCTATTGTTTTTCTGGCTTACTTTGCATATTTAGTTCTTATATGCTTTCCCACTGACTGCTAACTGCAGCTGCGCTACGGGCACGCCTGCGTAAACGAGCGCACTCACGGTTAAACATTTTTACAATTTAAAAAAATATATAACATGTTTATTTATATGTTTTCTGTTCATAGTCTGTGGGGGCATGTGTTGTGTTCTGTTTAGTCACATTTCTGTGGACTCTGTCGTGGGTGTTTACTTTGGGAACTTTTCCTCTTCTGGGGGCATGTCTGCTTACAGGGCTCGGCCTACGGACACGCCCCCTACTATCTTACATGGACCGTGTTAGCCTTAAATGTGATTCAGCATGCTCTCATGAATATGCAAAGCATGCTGACATCACTCCGTTTAACTGCAGCCTCTGTGTATGAGTTATAACTCTTACACAGAGGCTTCGTGAATCCTGTCCTTTGTCTTTCTCATGCCCATATTTCTTCTTCAGATGTCTCCTGCTCTTCCTGTTTCTCCATACTTTGGGATCTTGTCCCATTATACTGTGATGTACAGTGTGTTAGACCTTCTATATGAAATCCTTCAATTTGCAGGTACTCCACAACTTCACCTTCTATTTTTTTTAGCTTCTACTTTACTAATCTTCTTTTCTACATTCCCTCTTTGTGATTTTTTTTATTGTGAAATTCTCCATATTTAAATGCCTTTACATATACTTCTTTTTGAAGTCTTTGGAGCTGCCTTCTGTATATTGAATAATTTGGCTTTGCCTTTGCATAAATATTGCACCATATCCAGTCTCTCTTTCTTTCCATGCACATATTTCTATTTTATACTTTTCAAAAATCTCTAGGTTTTGTTTATATGTTTGACTTCCTCTGATGCCTCTTTTTCCAAACTGAACAAAGTTTCTTGGTCTATATACTGTTTTTCACACATCTGTTGAATTATTGAACACACATTTTTATTTGAGGCTTCTGACAGTTTTTCTTGTAGAAGTATTTTTCTTTCCCTTAATTTCTCTCTTAATCTTTTTGTATCTCTTGTGTCTGGAAATTCTGGGCTTTTTACATAATAGTAACAGTACATAATTTCTTTCTTATCCTCAATAGTCCACTCTATTGTCTTTATGGCTCTTCTTTGGAATATCATCCAAAATGGCCCCATTGTAGGAATGTTTCCATATTTTGAAAATTCTACACTGTCATTTGTTCCAGTGCTGGCACCAATGCATCTGTCAGGATTGGGCACTTTTTTATCCTGGGTATTGTGCACCTAGCTATCTTTTTTTATTTTTTGACCTACCTCTGTCCATGATATATGCTATATAAATACAGTCTGTATATCAATGCTGTCTTGGTGAGATTTTCTGAAAAACAGGGTCCACCTCGTGAAGGTATTCACCAATACTACTCTCCTTTGCTTGCTGAGTTATCATCCCTCCATTCAGACCCCTGAATAGCTGTGATAGTGGTTTGCTGACCTTTCATCTAGACTTATTAGGACAGTCAGGAATAAAATGCACTTAATAGGACTCATCTACTGTTAAGCATTGGAATGTAACTTACTGCTAAAATTGTAGTTTTGGATGTGGCTCACTTCTAGTAAGACAGACGTTCCCTTTTCTAAAAAAAATACATATGCTTTTTATTTCTTTAAATATTCTGAGGCAGTGTCAACTAAACATGGATATATTCTAGAATGTATTATATTTATCATCCTCAATAAGAATTGTATTCCCACACACAGCGGAAACCAAGTTTAGTATACCATGCTATGTTAACACCATTGTGTTTGTAGTTTCTAAGTATAAAATATTATTACGTAATTCACCTTCTGATAGTTCTCAGCAAAAACATACAAGTAATTGCACTTGGATATTCATTTAGAAAAAGTCATACAAGAATGCCTTTCTGCTTTTAATAACTAGCTGCATCTAAATCCTAAATACTATCTCAACAGTGAGATTTGTTGGCAGCATGTTTTCAGTGAGAAAGAAATTCCCTTTCTGCAGAAGTGCATATGATTTCTTTTTAATTATGATTTACTGCCAACATGATAGACATATAGTTTAGGCATGAAATGCAGTCCCCCGGTAACTCAAGTGTTCATCAGTAATAAAGACTGAATATAATTCAGTATGCTATACTTTCACTGTCAAATGACTGTAAAACTTTTGTGCTTGCTCAATACCAAAAAGGTACTGAGAGGTATACATGGCTGTGTATACATTGTGGTGCTGTTTTAAATCTCTCTCTATGTGTCCCCCCCCCACTGAGACCTCTTAGAAAACAGACCTATTAATAATATTCATATAAAGTACAACTACAGATCTTATTGAGATGTATTTGTGCTAGCATCCTTATATAGAATACAGCTCTTTTTTAGCTATTCATGTAAAAGGGCAATAGTAGTTACTGAACTGTAAGTGTTGGCTGCAATGTAACATGAATGAAAAGTTTGGTTTGTGATGCAACTCAGAAAGTAGTCCGAGTTATAAATGTAGTTTTGAAAAGTTGTTACTGCTCCTTGGCCCATGTCATGGCCGAAAACTACAATTGGAATGGCTGCTTTACATATTTTACAGGGTCAAATTAAGAAAGAAGGAAAGACTGGAAAATTATACTGGTAAACTCAAATACAAAATATCTCTAAGACTACCATTATGCATTTTAGGATTTATATTCATCTCAACAATGGTTGGAAAACATATGAATTTCATCCCATAATTGCCTTTCACAGTACAGGGAGATTTGGTCATGGTATGTTTCACATTAATAAACTACTTGCCTTTTTGGGCAAACAGGTTGTCCTTTCTGTAGAAACACTATTATTTTTCTTTTAATTTTGGTGTAAGAAAAAAAATCATTGCTCAACTTTCTTAGTAAGTTCTTCAAAAACTTAAAAAGAAGTAAAAAGGTCAATGCCGCATTTGATTCCATAATTGATTTTCTCAGCACAGGGAGTTGTGTTTGTGGTATGTTTCCAGTAAAAAACAGTTGTCCTTTCTGGCAAACAGATTAGGCCTGCTTCTCAAACACTTGCTCTCAGTTAATCTGGTCCCCATACTAAGCCTGTTTATAGACTGGCCTTACAATGAAGTAAGTCACTGACACCGAGAAGAGGTTTTTTAGAATCAGTGCACACTTACACTGAGAGCAACTCTTTTGGAATCTATCCCATTGTCTTTTCTATAGAAATAAATATATATTTTAATTTTATGAGTAAAAAAAAAAAACACTGCCTAACTTTCTTAATGAAATTCTTCAAAAATTTGGAGCAGATAAATAAAGATAATCCTTCAGCTATTCTAGGGGGTCTTCAATGTTGGTAACAGACTTCATACTAGACAGGGCAAATAATTGTTCAAAGAAACATATTATAGCTCAGACAATATTTTTTCCTGTAGAAATGTATGTGACATTTTATTCTGATACAAATAAAACCTGATACACTGATTTTCTTTAACACATTTTTTTTCAAACTTAGAGGGTTTGAGTTAAGATAATCTTCTGACTATTTTAGGGAAGAAGGAGACTTCAGTGTGGTGACAATATCCATCTCAGTTAAGTCAAATTCTACTGTTGTGAAGCATATCAGTGTTCAGAGAATACTGATGAACTAAATGGATAATCTTGATTTCTGCAATATCACTTTTATTGTCCCATCTGTCTGAACCACTAGCAGTCTTGATTACATTTTACTTCCAGGAAGAGTTCTTCAATTTTCTGAGGAAATTACTACCTTGCATTGCTTATTTTTATCCCATGATAAAGCTGCATTAATAGTTAATCTGGTAGCAAAGATAAAACTCCAGAATTGTGGAGATATGAGGATTGTTTGGTATTTTGCAATGCTGAAAGAAAGCAACTGATCCAATATTATACTGTTAGCTAAAGAAAGATGACCGTATTAGGGGGCATGTTGATTTACCGCCATTGGAAATCTTTAAATTTGAGGGGAAGGACTGAGTGAGTATGTACATGAATCACTATTGTATAACATAGAACTGATTGATGGAAGAGAGTGGATGGAAGAGAAGCTTGCATAAGCTTTTAAAATTGTGTTAAAAAATAACTTTACATTAAGGATGCTGTGCATGAACATAAATAACTTAAAAATAAAGAAAACAAAGAAAAGAAACTTAGTACTAGGAACAGGAATTGGTTTAATCATGGGCAGAAAAATTGTAATTTCAGTTCCTAGGCTCTCCTTCCAAAGTGAGAAGTAAACAAAACATGCATTGCATTAAAACAAGAACTTCAGTTCTGTTATCCCAGTGAACAATACCAATCCTTAAGTCTGTATAAGAACCTTTCTTCTAATTCATTCGTACAAAAGTCAGTAAATGACAATAACTGCATCAGATACATTGACAGGTACCCATGTGTACTCATTCCCTTGGCAACTGGATTGGGTATGTTGGAATGTCAGTATATCACTACACTTAGGCTGTATGCATGTGTATAACACAAATGGATAGGTAGCCCAAACAAGACTTAGGCTAAACAAACTTACATGCAAGCATTATTGTAGAATGACATCAATTACAGGGGAAAACATTGACTGTCATATCATAATTAACTATGATGCATTTGTGGGAGGGTATTCAACCATGCAACCTATGTTCTCCCTGCCACAAAATACATATGGACATAAAAAAGTTTGTCAAAGTACAAATGTGAATACAGTATAGCATTATGTTATACGTCAGATTTGACCCTGAAGTGAGAATTGTTAACACATGAGTAATACCTGTATGATAGTACAGTAACTTAAATCACAACAAGTTGATATAGTGTAGTGGTTAGAGTCCTGTCTTTACATGCAGTTGTTCACAGTTCAAGTACCAAAACAGGAAACTTATTTAAAAGTGAAATAGCATAGTGGTTGGAGCATTTGCTTAGCATGCAGTCATTCACAGGTCGAGCCCCCATGCAGTCTATTAATTTTCCCTGGGGATCATGTCAGTTGCCCTGTTAGACAGGGGTCCAGGGAAGTAAATACTGTGGGAAGAAATAGCCAAGGAATTGTTATGGCTAGGCTTGTATAGGCCTCATCAGTGTTTAACAAAGCAGTTGTCTGGACTAAAAAGGATAGAAACTGGTGGAAGAGCCATCTCTGGCTATATATCATATGTGTGGGTCATGACATTCTTACTTAGATATAGATTCACAAACACAAATATACAACTGCACACATAGATTAATGTCAGTATTCAAACTGCCTACCAAATATCATAAACTAGAAGACATTGTATTAATCACAAGTACCACACAAGGGGGTGTAGGCAAAATGCCAAGGAATTAGCAGAACGTTCTTGATGCTCTGCCTGAAATTATTTTTTTCTGACAGGATTTTTCTATTTTAACTCAAAAAATATTGAAGACGTTTCCCACAATTACTCATCTTGGTATTGTGAATTTTTTTTCAATTATTGATCTACATGTTCCCTGTCAGAAGTTCTGTCACCAGTTACAGACTGAAATCTCTTCAAGACAGCACTATGAAAAAGGAATTTCAAACAATAATTACCAGTATTCGAGATCTTTCTATAAAGATGGATAATTTAGAGAAGATTATGGAAAATATAAAGAAAGAAAGTAAAAAACAAATTGATGACTTAAAGGAAATTGTTACAACTCACTCTGACCAAATAACAGCTATAGAAGAATCAGTAAATGAAATAGATGGCAGTCAAATGGAAAATAATAACCAGATAAACTTTTTACTAAAACAAAATAACCAGTTACTAGAAAAGGTAGAAGACCTAGAGTGTAGATCCAGAAGAAACAACATCATGATCTATGGAGTTCTAGAGAAAATGGAGAGAAATAATATGATTCTCTTCCTAAATGATTGGCTTCCAAAAATACTAAAGCTCCCTGAAGCTTTATCTTTCAGAATTGAGAGAGCCCACAGATCCCTGTCATATACATCTGCATCAAAAAATTAAATAGCTGTGAGATCCATCATCGTAAAATTCCTATCTACACAAGACAAAGACTTAATACTAAGAGCTGCATGGTCAGGGAATCCAGTCCAAGTCAATGGGAAAAATATAAGGTTTGACAATGATTACACTTCCATTCTGATCACAAAGAGAAAAGTGTGTGTCCCATTTATTAAAGACTTTAAAAAACAACATTAAAGCCTAGATTATGTTTCCAGCCAGAATCAAAGTTACCCTTTTGGATGGTCAAAAAATATTCAGTTCTCTTGAGGAAGCATCAGCCTTTGTGAGGAAAAGCATCTTACTTGAAAAAGTAGAAGAAATGGACCTTTCTTTGCCCAGTCTGAAAAATACAAGCTACTAATGGTAAAATAACTACAGCTGACAAATCTAGTAAGAAACTTAAGGGGAAATAGTATAAAAACCGTCATTCTCAAAACTTACTAACAAGCAATACATCTGAAAACACAGGATACAAATGGATTCATAAGGTACAAACTTTCTACTTATTTATTATATATATATATATATATATATATATATATATATATACTTAAGCTTACTTTCTTCTATATTACTTTTCTTTATTTCTCAATACTGCTCTACTTTTTCTTTTCCTTTCTTTCTTTTTCATTCTTTTCCTTTTATTTTGCATAATATATATATATATATATATATATATATATATATATATATATATATATATATACAGCTGCTAAGAACTTCAATATAAACAAACTTGTTTAAATATTTACTTAAAAATAAACTGCAGTAATGTAAACACCTTACAGCAAACATTTGTTATGCAGGCTATGCATTACATCAATGGAAACATCACAGACACTGACAGTAAATGACAATAGTCTTCAAATAACAGCTTCACACAGTATACAAATGATACACATTACTTCCATTTAAACTTATTACTGCGGTGGTGGTGCTGCGGTAGCATTGTCGCCTCACAGTAAGATGTTGTCCTGTTTGATTCTCAGCTAAAGCGTCTTCTGTGTGGAGACATGCGTGAATGGGTGTACCTTTGTTGAAGGTTCTGCATCAGGGCTGGCAACTCGGTACGTAAAAATCTACTGCCAATCATTAGCGGACCGGAATTCCGCTATGGTGACCTCTAACCAGGAAAAGCCGAAAGATACAACAACTATTAACACACTATACCCATCATATAAAGTTATAATAAGATTTCTATACAAAGTATACATCTTGTATGACCATACAAACATTACACACAGACTTTTGGCTTTATAAATCAACATGAGATAGATAGCAGAACTGTCTTTATTTATTATGTAAACAGTGTTAATTTTATATTAAAAAGTATGTTAAAAAGTTGAGGGAAGTGAAAGGGGAAAGAGGGCTTTAAAATGTACAGATTTACTGTTTAATAAGAAATATTTTAAACATTTTACTGTATTATTTACTTAACTCTCTGCCTGTTTTTTTTTTTTTTTTGCTATGCACGAGAGCCATACAACATTTTGAGCACAATTTCCTTGTTTAAATTACCTTCGTGCTGCATTTTGCCGCTGAAAATTTAGAAAGCTTCAAAATAACAGTTTCTCGAGCCTAGAATACTTCCTGCTTGTTTGTAAAGTGATTACATCACTGTAACAGTGCCAATAGATGTGCAGCATGACCTTTGACCTCCCAGCATGCTTAGATGATGTTATCTGAGGAGAATAAGGAAGTTAATGCCACATAATCGCCGAGACTAAAAGGACTATTAAGAAATGAAAGGATTTACTTTATGTAAGTGCTAAATGCTGCACATTGTTATAGAAAATGTTTTTCTTAATGGTAAATAATATTTTGACTTTGTTAAAATGCATATTCAGTGTTTTAATCACTTGTAATAATGCAGATATTTAAACAAGCATTTAACTGAAGTTTACAGATAGGTTTGCAGTTCAGTCAATGAAAATATTTAACATGCAGAAAGAATTTTTTTATTTGTCTGTTTTGTCTCCTTTTCTTTTTATGACAATTATTGTGCTTTCTTCAGTTTAACTGACTTACATTTATCCCCAGTTTGATGAAAGTAAGATATGTATGCTTTTAAAAGACCAAGGTACTTATTTAACTACAATCTGTAAAAAAGTACCAGCTCTCATAAATTTACAGAGAGAGTTACTTACTAGTTTCTAGATATCTGTTTTGTTTTCTAACTTTAATAACCAGCCTTTTTGAACATCGCTTATTCTAAGATACATATGCACAGGTCAGTAATCATAACCTTTTGTATACATTTGTAGTTCATATGCATTTCTCTATCTAGGTATACATAGGTATGGCCCTATATGACTTGCATACAACTGCCCTTATAATATGCACCTAGATATGTGCACTCATTCCATTTTGTTGTGGTCACACTTACACACGTATTGAGATATTTCCATTGCTGACAGCAATTCTGTAACCTGTTACATTATGTTTGCATAATAGTATATATGGGTACGAGATACTCAAACCTACTTTACTTGTGTATCTATAGCTTTTGCTGTTCAACTGTTGCATATTACTGTGCTGTGTGTGCCATTTATACACATACATGTTTATAGTTGTCCCTAACACAATATGTACAGAAGTCAGGTATTAGTAATTTCCTCCCTTGTTCTTGCCAGGACTTGCAATACTTGTTCTCATTAATTCACAGAGAGAGTTACTTACCAGTTTTTTGGATAGCTATTGTGTTCTCTAGTTTAATAGATGTACATTTATGCATTACTTAAAGAAGACAAGATGTTTACATTACAAAAAGATTATAGTCCCCCTAGTTATATTTTTCAGAGACAAAGTAGGCTTTCATTCCATATGGTTGCATGATTTGTTTCACAGTGTCGCATGAGATGCTCCCTTTGGAAAGTCTGTTTCCTGCTTGTGTTAGCATGAGATTCTGTCAGATACATTAGTCACTTCTCGCATCTCAAAACATTAGTAAATGATCTGCTGACTCCACAGACTGCTAATAGACATAATTTTAGAGATTTATTCTACTCAACAGGGTCTATATTAGATGAGCGACCATTCCGATGTTCGAATCATAGATGGTCAGCATCATATGATCGAACGTCGGAAAGGTCGAAGGTGAAAGTCGATGGCTTTTCACACGCAGAATGGGAAATTTTCCCTTTCTGCACTGAAGTGCGTTCTCAAAGTTGGCATATTTAAGTAGTGGGTGGGGGGGTGCAGGGGGGCTTATCCTCCTGCTCAGAGTGGTAAGGTAAGTGTTTTTTTATAATTGTATTATATAATCAATGTTTTGAACTTTGCTCATATGAGTTCGCTCATCTGAGGTTCGACGTTTTGAAACTTTGACTATATAATATAGACCTACTCAACATCGTCCCGCTTTTCTAATGAAAGAAAATAGTAACATTTTATAAATGCAGGCTATTGAGCCTAGTATGGATTTAAGTGATTTGCCTAATTTTAATGTTTATCTGAAATCTTAATAGATTTTACTTAAAATTGTTGATAGTTCCATGTTTTTTATTAACT
The DNA here is from genome assembly GCF_019279795.1 of Protopterus annectens. Taxonomy (NCBI): domain Eukaryota; kingdom Metazoa; phylum Chordata; order Ceratodontiformes; family Protopteridae; genus Protopterus; species Protopterus annectens. Next base: position 14,735,925 of record NC_056734.1, read on the forward strand.
CTATCTGCAAAAATTGTTTACACTCATAGCTAAACATAAGCTACCTAAAGACATTACTATTCTCATTTTCCTGCAATAATACACATAGGTCTTTTGTTTTAAAATACCTCTCTGATTTGGTTGTACAAAGATAATTACTTCTAATATACATAATTACCACAAATAATCTATTAACTTTAATTTCACACATTTTGATATTTTACTGTTCAAATCAGTAATAATTTTAAAGAGTAGCCCTTTATTTTTTTTTATTTTTTTCTCACTTCTTATTACATTCTGTACAGTTATTGTAATGGCAGTACCACAGAACGGCCGGAGATTACTGTTATTGGGCTGGACAAAGGTGGTTTTGAGGAATTTCTCATCAAACCAGGAATTTAATATTCCATGTTTAGACTTGTAAATTGTTTTAAATGTTTTACAGTTATACTCAGTGTTCATGTTATGTTCATAACAGAATCTTTACTATCTAAGACAATCTATAGGAATGTTTTCTTATAAATGTATGTCCTAAAATGTAAATGACTCAACAACCCTATAAAGAGAGGAAGCTTAACCAAATATTTGAAAATTAAGAAAGTAGATATTGCAGTCTTGCAAGAAACTCATATAATAGAATAAGATTTGAATAAGATGTCTTTCAATGGCTACTCTATACTTGCAGAATCTCATTTTCAGACCAAAAGAAGAGGCACCGTGATATTTTGGAGGAAAACACTACCAGTACCTAAAATAATCGACGCATATTCAAACAAAAATAGCATGTTCTGCTTAATTATTCTAGAAATAAATAAAAAACTAATCACATTAGCCAACACTTATCAGATACCCGATATCAGTGCTGCAACAGCAAATAAATATCTTGATTTACTTGCAATCAAATCTAAAGGAGAAATAATATATGCCAGTGATTTTAACTGTATTCTCTCCAGACATGACTCTACTAAATGTGAAAAGTTTAAGATATCTGCACCTGCTAAAAGACTGAACAATTTCATCAATAATTCAAATATAAGAGATATTTATGAAAAAATAGAACCCAAATCCTTAAAATACACACATTACTCATACAGATTCAGTACACAAACTACCATTGATAAGGTGTTGGTTACAGATTATTTATTCTCAAAAATTCAGGAAGTTTTCATTAGCTCCTGTCCAATGTCTGACAACAATGCTATTTTCTTTAAAATCAATATGAAATCTCATCATCTAGTATATTGGCAAAGAATACCAGCATACATTGTTAAGCTAACCAGGTTTAAGAAATGGTTACTGAAAGAAATTAAAATATTTCTAGACATAAATGACAATGATAGTGCTTCTAATGTTATTGTCTGGGATACGCTGAAATCTTACATTTTTGGTAAAATCAAAACCTGGTAGCTAAACAGACGAAAGGAATGGGATAGCACGCTATCAAAAATACAATCAAAAATTGATGAACTAATAAGAAATCTGAATAATAAAGACATAAACGCAAATACAGAACTGAAACAATTAAACCTTGATTACATGGAAATACTTCATCACAAAGTGGCAATAAATTTAGAAAGAATCAAAATACAGTCTTACTCTATTAACCCAAAAAGCATGCATAGACTAGCTGTGAAATGAAAAAAATGTAACCAATGTCAAACATAAAAGGGAAATTGTTGATGAAACTAAAAATAAAACTAACATTGTAACAGATTTAGAAGAAAATTTTGAGACTTTCAGAAAACATCATGAAATAATAAATAGCACAAATCCAAATAGTAACAACGTCCTAAAAGATAACTTCTTAAATGAGAATATAGGCAACAAACTATCAAAAGAACAGAATACCAAACTTCTCAAACCAATAACATTAAGTGAACTAAAAGAGAAGATTCAAAGTCTTAAGAATAATAAAGCTCTAGGATTAGATGGATTAATAGGATAAATTTATAAAGTACTCACAGATGATACATTAAAGATACTTTGGAATTTAGAAAAAAGACAAACTCATTCCCTTCTTAGAAATATGCCATGATCTCCCCTATCCTAAAACATGACCAAGACCCCAAAATAGTAACTTTGTATCATCCCATTTCACTATTAAATGTGGACTATCAAATGTTTACATCAATATTAGCTAACAGATTAAATCAACTGATGCCTAACATAATAGGTGATGATCAAACAGGCTTCATCCTAAATAGAAGAGTACAAGACAATGTTATCCAGCTCCTTTCCTTAGTAGATCAGGCTAACAGAAAAAAAAAGAACTATCAATTATTAGCCTAGACTTAAACAAGGCTTTTGACGCTATAAATTTGTTCTATTTATTTAAAGTATTAGAAGTATATAACTTCTCCCCTGATTTTATAGACTATATGTTAACTCAATATCATACATCAAAATTGATGCTTTTTTATCAGGTTCACTCAACATCCTACAAGGTACTAAGCAAGGCTGCCCACTCTCCCCCTTATTATTTGCCCTTTGCCCTATCAGTAGGACCTCTAGCTAACTACATAAGAACAAATTCTAATGTAAGGGGATTTTCTGTTAGCCCAAATTACAATTCTAAAATATAACTTTTTGCAGACGATATCATATTAACAATTGGAAATATAGATTCTTCTATATATCATATAACACAATCCCTGCAAGTTTTTGAAGAGGTTTTAAGCCTAAGCTTTAATCACACCAAAGCAGAAACATTATTAATAAATAAAAAAGTAAACACTTTATTAAGAAAACACAATGTTAACTGGGCAGATAACACCATTAAATATTTGGGAATATACATAAAGTCAAGCTGGAATAATACTTTAAAAACAAACTATAAATACCTATTATCCACAGTTAAGGAATTTTTAAATAGATGGAATAAAATGTATTTCATGATAGAAGAAAGACTGACATTAATAAAAATGATCATATTACCCAAAATGTTGTTATACTTCCAAACTTTAATTGCCTCCCCATCCAAAAAGTTAATGAAGCAACTAAACTCTATGTTAATAAATTTCCTATGGTTTCCTCAAAAGCCAAGAATCAGCCATGCTTAGCATTGGAAAGATGGGGGAATAGCATTCCCAAATTTAGAATTTTATGCAAAATCGACTATACTTAATGTGATGAGTCAATAGTTAAACTCCAAATATATTTCTAACTGGAAAAATCTCCATGTAAGTATCTTATTATCTGACATAGATACAACTATGTTTTCAGAAAATAAAAACATCTTCCTTGTCAAAGACCATTCTACAATACCAATAAGAATAAAAAAAAGTCTCTTTTCATTAATTATATATTACATAATTTTAAAAAGATAATTAACAAAAATTATATGATAAAAAGCTTAATATTTTTAATATTTCCCATAGCACACACGAAGACATGTCTTGACTCTTTCAACATATCTAAAATAAAAGTAATAGAAGAAAATGGTTTAGTTTTCTGGCACCCATTTTTATGTAATAATAATATCCACGAATCGTCTTCTCTTATGGCCAGGTATAACATAAAGCATAACAACTGGTTGAACATACAAATATTTAGAGAATATATAGTTAATGAATTTAAAATATATCATATCACCAACACAACACCTATACCTAAAATACTTTCCCCCAGATTCTCAAAAGCTTGCACGGCATGCATGATTAGTGTTAGATGAAATTTCGCCAATATGACGGCCGAGCGATTCACGTACATGCATGTTTGACGTGTGCGAGCGTTGTAGCAATATTGCTGCACATCCACCACCCCTGTATGCAAATCACCCCATTTGCAGGTGAAAACCATGCAAATGAGGTCATTTTGCCATCCAGGAAGTAGGAATCAGGGTGTTCAGGACTAGCGTAATATGCAGAAAAGTACTCAGTTAGTAACTGAGTACTGCACTGCAAACTGCAAAACAGGGCTATGACAGCTCTAAATAAAGGCTGCATAGCATTGAGGAAGCATGCCAATGGTCAAGTAGAAGGCCATTGGCATTGCAAACAATGTCAGATGTACAATATACAACTTTTATGATATGTCCGCCGATCACGTCAGTCGAAGCATAGGGCAGCGGAGTGCAAACAGGACCGGTGGGGAAATAAGAAAATAAACCTAAAAACAGCAGTCAAACGAAAATCTGTATTCCGCCATACAAGTCAATGGCAGGCAAAAGACAACCTGGCCAGTGAGTAGTGATTGCTAAGGGGGGAGGCACAGTGTGACACATATAACTATGCATTAGCAGGCAATTCTATGCAAATGCAGGGAAGGATAGTGAATCCAGGTTTTCTCCAGCATGTGAGACAGGTCCGAACAGTGTATGAGTATGGATAGCTGAGTGCAAGACTAGGAGGTAAGTGACATCATGTGTGGTAGTGTCAGGCATACTGTCAGTGGATTGGTGCCCTGTAGCTCAGGGTTGCATCCAGCTTAGCACAACAAAGCCAGGAGGTGTGTCTAAACCTGCCCAGCATGTACAACACAGTGTAAGAAGGTGTGCGAGCCTCACAATGGGATCTACAGGAAGATAAAGGAAGTGAACCCAGCAACTAGTAGCAGTGTGCACATTGCAGTACACCGATTGCGCGGTGCACCCCTGGGATGAATCAGAAGGGCAATGGGAAGGTAAAGCAGCAGTAGGAAGTTAATCAAGGGGTACTAGGTTCGCTGCCAGGTGAAATGGATCGGAACCAGCCAATTACACAGGCAGCAGACCAGCCCAGCCCAGAACGCTACTATAAACTATGCAAACACCTACCCATCTGGTTTTTACCACACCCTACACCACCTCTGTAAACAAGCGGGGAACTATTAACACTCACAACAGCAAAATGTTAGGGGCTGCAATAGCTATCATACAACTTGTGGAAGAGGCTGAGGGTGGCGAGGATGGAAATGCTGCTGACCAACCCAGAGTGAGGAGACAGAGAAGAGTGTACAGACCCAGGGTCAGCTACCAAGGGCTATATGAGCTGGAGATAGTGGAGCGCTATAGGGTGGACAGGGACCTCCTACAGCAAATTGTTGAGCTGTGCTGGCCACACCTGACACACAGAACTAACAGGGGGGGAACCCATCCCAGTGGAAACAAAGTTGTGTATAGGCCTAAGAATACTAGCTACAGGTACTTTCCAAAGGCCAACTGGGGATATGATAGGGATCTCACAGGCATCAGCATCTCCAGGGTACTCCACCAGTTCCTGGATGCCATGGCAGCACATGTCGGTGAGCACATATATTTCCCCCTCACCCATGAGGCATTGGCCAGAAGTATGCATCTCTTCCACCAAATAGCAGAATACCTTGAGGTAGTGGGGGCAATAGACTGCACGTACATACACATCAAAGCACCACTCAGTGAGCAGGGTAGGGTTTACATCAACCGCAAGGGCTTCCCCTCCATCAACTGCCAGGTCATGTGCGATGCCCAGGTCATAATACTGAATATGTGTGCTGGCTACCCTGGAAGTTATCACTATTCCCACATCTGGCAACTGATGCAGCTGTACCAGAAATTTGCCAATGGTGACATCCCACATGGTCGCCTAGTGGGGGATGTTGGATACACACTGGAGCCGTGGCTGATGACACCCATCAGAAATGCACACACAGCTGAACAAGAACTCCATAATGAGGCACACGCACAAACAAGAATCATAATAGAGTGTGTGTTTGGGATGCTCATGTCATGGTTCCAGTGCTTGGACACAGCCTTGCAATACTCACCAACATTATGTACCCAAATCATCCTTGTATGTGCCATGCTTCACAATATGATCCTGCGGAAACAGCTGCAGCAGCACAGCAAGGGGCACGGTCATATAGCCACCCACCAATGCCAAGGCCTGCACAGTGAATCAGTGGAGGAACACCAAAGTCACCAAGTAACATGAAGTGTTATACATTGAGGAAGGCATGGTATTTGTAACTGAAACTGGTCTGTTTATGTCACAATAAATGACTTTATACACACTACTTTGGACTGGCATTTTTCTTTTTGACTTCAGAGAAGGAACGACCTGAGCCTGCCCCAGTAGGCAGAAGGAGGTGTGCCCAGTATGCCATGGCCCTGGCAAAGAGGCAATGCATATCACATACACTGACACTGGAGCGACCCAGGGAATAGCACCTCTCTCTGACTCTCACATACAGTAAAAGGGATGCCAAACATTACACTACCTGTGCCTAACCATGCATAGGCAGTGTACTACGTGCATCCAACTTAGGCAGCCCTGCAGCACCACCCGCAATACTGGGACACCCACAGGATAAGTGACTCACACATGCCAGTCAGGAGGGGGGTCACATACCCAACAACAGTCACAGCCAGCAGGACAGGTGTAGACAAACACAAACAAATGCCGTACTATGGCCTCTGAATGAGGGATATGGCTGACCCCCCCCAGGCCTACACGGACAGACCACAGCAGGCCATGTAGTGGGATGCCAGTTGTGACAGCTAGGACGTCTGAAACCAATGTGTATGCAAACAAAAGATAGAAACAGAAGTACACCGGCATGGCATAGCCAGCATGATGGGTAAGACCACTGACAGAATTGGACTACAGGACATACCAGGACAGTCCTAGCAAATGTGCACAACTGTCAGGTGTGCTCCCCCACCTCACAAATACAGTAACAGTCAGGTGCACCCCCCCCCCACTCCTGTGTAGAAACATAAAAATAGGTGTAGCCCCCACTATGTAGACATGTTGCACTGATAATGCCAAATGATAGGTGGATACCCTGCAGACACAGCATGCTACCTGCCGGTGTACAACACAAAGGTCAGCTGTGCAGTACAAACCATTGGACATGCTCCACACATGCATAACAGATGGCCTTACTAGGCATGCTCACACACTTAGAGTAATGAAGGCAATGTCAGTCATCAACACACTGAAAGGTCATACTGGGCATGCTCACACACTTAAACACATGAAGGCCATGTATGCAAACACCAGTGGACCAGACATTTCCAGTGGTTGAAATTGTTACTGCAGGCACATGACAGTATGCACCACTCATACCTTGCACACACAATGGATAGGAATACAGGCATATATGTAAGGACAACACACCATAATACGCCAAAAGTAGATGGATATAGATGTGTGGAAGAGGGTGACTGTGACAAGGATCCATCCAAGCATGACCCACCAAGCACAGAGCCAAACGGCCCCAAACACATCAGTTGTAAATGTCACGCACAGCAGTTACTAGTGACCAGTACCTGTCAGCACCACAGACTATGTGGTCCACATGCCAGCTGTGCAACATGGTTGTACAAGGACATAGTCAGCTAGTTGCCCTAGACATGCACCTGTGACATATGACCCTGTGTGTGGCCGCCTGTGGCATGTCACCCCTACATGAATTGTGTATGAGCCATGCACACACTGGCCACCCCATAGCAGTACCCTGACAAGCCTGCTGAGGTTATCCAATGTGTAATACACCTTTGGGAGACTTGTAGGCCAGTAATTTCTGTGGTGCAATCCATAATTGTGTACTGCTGTAGTGTGATTGACTAGTTAGGTAGGATTTCTAACCCCACCGTGGCAACTGTGTGTGAGTCAATCTCTCACTGACTGTGTAGAGAGCAATGCTTTTAGGTTACTGACACCCCTTACATTTCACATATCCAACTTTGGCAAGGCTGCTGATGTCACCCACCTAGAAATACTCACCTGGGAGAGCTGTAGCCCAGTAATCTCCATAGCACATGCTGTAAATGTATACTGCTGTAGTGTGATAATGTAATTAGATAGGAAGTCAAACCCCAGATGTGGCAACTGTGCATGTGTGAGTCTGTGTGTGCATGTCTGTCTGTCACTGACTGTGTAGAGAGCAATGCTTTTTAAGCCACTCACACCCCTTACAAGTCAAATACCCTCCTTTGGCAAGGCTGCTGATCTCACGCAACTTGAATTACACCTCTGGGACAATTGTAGCTGAGTAATCTCCTGGGCACATCCCATAACATCGTATGGTCATAGTATGAGTAAGGAGTTAGTTGGGAGTTCTAGCCCCCGACCTGCCAACTGTGTGTGTATATGCGTGCATGTTCGACTGTGTTTAGAGCAATGCTTTTAGGTAACTCACACTCATACATTTCACATACCCACCTTTGGCAAGGCTACTGATGTCAACCACCTAGAAATACTCCCCTGGGAGAGCTGTAGCCCAGTAATCTCCATAGCGCATGCTGTAACTGCGTACTGCTGTAGTGTGAATTAGATGTGTGGTTGGGTTCCATCCCCACACATGGCAGTTCTGGATGTATTGTGTATGTCACTGTCTGTGTAGGGAGCAATGCATGTTAGGCTGGTCTCTCACAGTCATTTCAAAGCCCTACCTTGGCAATCCTGCTGTCATCAGTTAGTGTGAAATATACTTATGGCCAAGGAATACGCCAGCAATATCCATGGCACTTAGTGTAATTGCATAGTGCTTTAGTGTCATACACTACTTAGGTAGGGGTTCTACTTCCAAACATGACAGATGTGTGTGTTTGTAACCCGTATCCTGTGTACAGGTGGGTGTGGCCAATGTGAAGTGGGTTTTGCATTTTCCTATATGGTGGCCATACTATATATCACAATGTCCACTGTACAGGGATAACACGTGATATGGCTGACTGGCCGGGGTGCAGAGCCATACCAAGACATGTGACGTCATGGCCAGGCAATCACAGTTAGCAACCCCAGTATTACTCAGAGCACACTCTCACACCATGTGTCATACACACACATGCCTAGGTAACAGCCAATATGTGAGTAGTACACTGCACATTGGCCACCGATAGTAACCATGGAGTGACAGCAGAGGGCCACAGAGGGCATGACACCCAGTCCATCTGTCCAATATGCATATACGTGCATACCGCGCACCTCCTCCATGTTCTCCAGTGGATAACTGCACCACCTGTGGTGCCATCACATGTGACCCACAAAGGACATACCATGCCTGACAACATGCTCATATGGACAGATGCCACTGACACCAAGGGATGCTGATAGCATGCACACCATGTAGGTGCAAGGTAAAGTTGCTGGCCATTACCAGCCCCACCATAGGTGGGCAGGACTGGCACATCTGATGATAATCTGTGTTCACAACATGGGCTGGACACCTCAGGTACAGTTCTACATGTCACTGTACATGCATGTGGGAGGTGTGCACATCCCAGACATAGTCCATTTCATGGATGAAGGAACACAGGCATGGCAAGCGCACAGCAATGCCCACGCACAGTTTTCACTCAGGTGACCGGATCAGATGGGGGATACAATACTAGCCTGTGTGGGCAAATGCAGACACTACATCCCTGAGCCACAGTGCAAACCATCATTGTGTAGCCTGATGCCAAGGTACATCCATTGCCTAGCCGTAGACAGCTGTCTGGCTCAGTTGAACACCACACACCTGTGCAGACATTGACACATGCACATCAGTAGTGGCACCCTGTGTATTTATGTGTGTGTAGCATGCTGCAGATGTTCACATCCACACTCCCTATAACTCCCATGGGCATACTGCAGCATGCTGACTGATGTCAGACACCTTCCCATACCCTTCACCCGTACAGCCCCATGTATGACCTGTGTGGTGCATGGGATACCTGCACAGTAATGTGATGTGGCAATCCCACAACCAATGAGTTGTACACCTGGCCCTGCCACGTGTGCCAATGTGTGTGTGTCCTTGTGAGAGTGCAGCTGTGTTGACGCTGGCACCTGTTCATGCTGACAGGCATGTGTATGTCACCTACCTTACAACTACTGTATTCCTGTTGCAGAAGTCACTCCCAATCACATATATGTTCTGAGTGGTCCACAACAGCTAACCCATGTGGTGCATCCAATAATTGCAGCAGACTGCGCTAGCACTACATAATTGTCAGGGGTTTGATACCCCGTGCTGCTAGGTGTGTGACACAACCATGCCTCAGTTTTACACTCCCACCCCTCCCTGACACGTATTACCCTCTGACTGCGTCCCCCACCCCCTCTCAGGTGGATGTGGAGACCTACACCTGCCTTGCTTAGGCAGCAGCATGTGTAATGTAGGTAATGCTCATGATCAGCTGATGGCCTCGGCACAAATCACAGTCCTCTCCTAGATGAATGCATGTGAAACAGGTGTGGTAAAATCCCCATCACCAATTGCATGGAAACACACTCCAATACCCAGGAACATCATGGTTGTGTTTGCCCTTGTCACGCACTGTGAGCAGGAACTAGATCTGGTGTGTGCCAAACAGCATCCCAGATGGATTATGGTGTACCTCTAACAACATACACTGTGGAAACAGTGCATCAAATGGGAGGTGGATGTGCCTGATCTGACTACAGCCTGTAGGTGCCGCTATACCGCATTTGGAGTAATGTTGCTTTCACAGTGTTTGTGTAGATATGGCTGATGAACATGTTTCAATACCTGCTATGTCAGTTCCATGTTGATGGGAAATCACCATCTGCAGGGTCATCTGCAGCCTGGGCAGTGCTGTGTCCATGGCTGCATGTGCCACCCAAGGAGCATCTAGCTGTCGACTGCTGAAGGTAGCATGAGGATTGCAGTCAGTAGATGGAGAAAGCTGTGATAGTCACAGACGTCATATCTCTCAAAGGACATATGTTGCAACAACCCTGTAACAACAGTAAATGTATGTGGTCATCACAGCAGCATGTCAATATTGGTCCTGTGTATGTGCTCCCAGCCACACGTCTGTCAACCTTTGTACATATGTTGTATATGAGGTGGTGCATATGTGCTGTACACCATACTTTTGGCATCATATGTGAGAACAAACCATGTATATATCTGACTGCTACACGTTATGCACAGTAGGGGTAACATTACATTACATTACATTACCTGCACATTCTGAGGATGTTTGTACAGTACAGAGGTCTGTGTACCTATGGTGAATGTTGACAGTGTGTGTGTAGTGTTGCTATGTACCTTAGCCTGTGTACAGACTGTGGTAGATGACATTGTTCTAGTTCCCCTACTTGCAGATGTTACATGCTGCCCCACTGTATGGTACTGTAGTAGTGTACATGTTTGTAGGGCCATAAATACACTTGTCCCATACCACAGACACCCAACAGACCAAACTATGTAGCAGGTCAGTACATGTAGGGAAGTCTGTGAATAGCACATATGAGGATGTTTTCGAACACATAGTTCATATACTGTCATAACATGCTAGCCAAACATATGTGGCCATGGCTGTGTTCACAGTGGTTGTGGATATGCACTGACACACAGGTGTATCCTACCCTGTGCTGTGACATGCCTGTGGAGCCTGCTGTATATGCAGGTACATGTGCATTCCCCCTTGGGAGGTGTAGGCCAGTGTTGAACCAGTCTGCCTGCAGCCTGCACAGTGCATTGTGACATGCCTAGCAGCTGAGTGTAGCTACCCAGTGGGATGTCATGTGCAGATACTAGACAGATGTCCCACTGCTGGACCTCCCCTAGAAGTCATGTATGTCAGACAGGGCAGTGGGATGCAGTGCGGATGTATGTCAATACTTATTGTGTAGTATGTGGCCATGGCACCCCTGTACCAGCGGTCATACCATTACAGGCCAGGGAGGGGTGTGTGAATGCATGACCTATAGTGGACATTATATATGTCGTCATGTGTCATACCCATCTACATGGCCATCCTCATCCATATTGTGAGGCATGGTACACATGTGTAGCACTAAGGGCGTATGTGTATACCTCTGGAATGTACAGACTGTGAAAACATGGGGTGGGGGGGGCAAGCAGATGGTAAGACACAGGGTGTAGAATAGAAAAATGTACAGGATGTTGGTAGAAGAGCACCACAGCTATTCACTTATTCACAATGTAAATGTACACTTGTAACAAGAATTTGATGAATTTGGATAGTCACTTATCACGGCTAGTTGCAAATTGAATAATGTTGCATGGCCAATTGGACCAAATCAAATGTGTCAAGCAGACAGTGAAGTGTAGTGCGATGTATGGGATGCATTTTTTCTGGTACAGGTGCCTATTTTTTAATTCTTTTGCAAGGAGTGAGGAGTGTTGGGAAACATGGTTGGAAATAAGGGGGGTAGTTAGGTAGAGTAGGGTAGGTTACATTAGGAAGCAGGTGCAGACATACAGAACATACAAGACATCGAAGGATTGTGATAGACACAAAAGGTTGGAGAACAACATGATCGTGGTTAGGTAGGACACATCAGAGATGCATTCATATCCAGCATGAGCATGGTAAGAATCTGGTCCTCACCCTTGGAACTGTCATCATTGTTTCCTTCCACAGATCCCTAGTCAGTGCTGTATGGAGCATCAGCTGTGCAATTTGAAACAGGACATTCTCTGCTCTACCCTAATCCGCTGATTCGAGCACTAAGGTCCTTGTCCATGATTTCTTCAACCAGACCTCTCAGTTTCTGATGGGTAACAAAATCACCACCTACACTGGAACTACTCCCAGTTGGTAACATTGCACCAGCCTCCAGTCCAGAGTTATCTAACTCAGTTGGAGCAGGTAGTGCAGGAGGTGTGGATACAATGCTGACAGGTTGGGACCCAGATGTGCAGGGAGTCAGTGAAATTTGACCAAACATTGTGGGTGTTGTTTTGACATTGGCCTGCTTTGGCTTGATGTAAAGGCTGTATACCACATACTGTGAAAAGATACTTTTATATACATTTTAACAGATTAATATTTTTGTTACCATATCAGTTATGAGTTAATGCTGACCTTCTTGTACAGTTAAGACACATTTTATCTTACTGATGTACAAAACAATACTTGAATGTGAGGGCAATACTTTTTATCTTTTCTTTAGAGGTTTATTACTTACCTTAGTAAATGCTGCTGCTGCTGCTACAAGTTGTCTCTTTTGGGACCGATGCTCAAAGAAAACAACCATTACCATTATAAGGGTAAGTAAATGTTGATAATGTTGCATGCTTCACACTGTTACTGTTTGTATGTGATTATCTCCTTAAATTTTGACGGAGGTAGTAAGTATATGCATTATCCTCTGCCTCAGAGTCAGGGCTATAGGATATTTTGCACGTCTATGTCTGCTGCGATCATCTGCATCTGCTTGTTCTTCTTCAGTCTCTTCATCTATGTCTGCTGCTCTAGTGGTCCTGTCTGTGGTGCTGAGAACTGAAGTTTTTATCCTCATTGCATTTGTTTCCTGACAATTATATTGTGCAACATGGAACAGACTGTGAGTATTTTGGCAGAGGTGGCCGAGTCATACTTAAGCACACCTCCAGATGTGTCTAGAAATCTGAACCATAGTTTGAGCAAGCCAAAAACACTCTCAATAATATTGCTAGTTTGAGGGTGGACATTTTTGTAACTTTGCTCAGTGGGGGTTGTATGGGTTTCTCACAGGTGTTATGAGCTATGGTTCCAGTACATAACCTGAATCTACCACTAGATGCTCTTCTGGAAAGTCACCATTAGAAATTAGGGCAGCACAGTGGTGCAGCTGTTAATGCTGTCTCCTCACAGCAAGAGGTTCTCTGGTTCGATTCTTGGCTGGGGTGCCTTCTGTGTGGAGTTTGCATGTTCTCCCTGCGTTTGTGTGGGTTTCTTCAGGGTACTCCAGTTACCTCCCACATTCTAAAGACATGCTTCTGGAGTGTTTCGCCCTGGGCATCCGCTGAAAACAGGATCTGTGGAACCTAGTCGGACTTTCCTGGTCAACAAATGTTAAATAAATAAATAATTATACACAGGTGACAGGTGAGCCATATGTGTGTGAGTTAAGAAAACTGCCATAGTTACATGCACATGCATTATAAATTAAAAGCACTACACCCTCACAAACTCCCCTTGAGTACCTTGTTCCCCATTGGCCCTTTTTTTCAATTATAAAGGAATTCCCAATACTATTCTAGCATGTCCAAAGGTCAGTTGTCAATCTCCTCTCTGGTCCAGCTGGTGAATCTGGGAATCTTGAGGCAATGTTACAACTGCCTCATGTACACAGACAACCCTCTCCTCCTCCCAACAAATTCCAACACATGTGAGAGATGCAACCATATAGCCAAACTGGAGGCTAAGCTCTCTCAACTCAGTACTGGCGTAACCAGTCAGGAGGAGAAGGAAACCACACTCGCTACAATTCCAGTCTCACACAGACCTACCACGACAGCAAACCAAACACATAAACACACAAATACATACTCGGAGGTTCTAAATAAAAATCTGCCTAAGCAGTAGAGACCTCCAAAGCAGTCACCCAAGCAACCGCTACCCCAAAACAAAACACATGCAACACATAGCTCACAAAGCCAGTGTGCCGAACAGTCACAGCCCTTAAGGCTAAACAACACACCTGATACACTTGTAATAGGTGACTCTGTCGTCAGGCACACTGACGTCCCGCTCAACAGGCTGAACAAGGAGAAGGTCATGGTGAGCTGCCTGTCGGGCGCTAGGATCTGCCACATAACACGAGCACTCAGTTCACTCCAAGGCAAGTACAAATATGACTCAGCCATTGTCCATGCTGGTGTGTATGACCTGAGACGTACCACCCTGGACTACATGAAAAGAGACATAGAGAAGCTCTCTGAGCATGTAGCCCAGGCCGGTATGACCCTGACCTTGAGTAGCATCTTACCCTCACCAAGAATAATGCCACAATATGAAGACAAGATGATCAATTTCAACAATTGGCTTAAGTACTGGTGTCATTCAAAGGGGATCCAATGCCTGTCAGCCTGGGATGACATGCTCGACAAGCCACGATGCTTCACTAGGGACGGCTTGCACCTGTCACCCCTGGGCTTTCGGATATTAGCAAAGGCTCTTGCTACCCCCATATTGCCTTTTTTAGGCAAGGATCAAAAGACAAACCCACCTCCATAGGTATCACAAGGGATAAGAAACTAAGAGTAATGCTACTCAATGCCAAAAGTCTAAACCTCAAGATGCACGTACTCAAAACTCTCCTTAGCATGGAGAACATCGATATCTGTGCAGTAACAGAAACCTGGTTCAAGGCTCCCGAGAGCACCCCAGCACTACCAGGTTATACCTCATACCATGCTTTTCGGCCCCAAAACTTGGACTGAACCACAAAAGGAGGGGGAGTATCAATATTCGTCAAAGATACCCACACCTCCAGGTTGGTGGCACAGCACGAAGCATCAGAGACTATCCATGTGCAACTAACAGTGGGTGAAACTGCCTTCCAGTTTATAGCCTGCTACAAACCACCCTCCCAAACCCAGGAACCCCACTCGGCCTTCCTGAGAACACTGGAAAATATGAAGGTCTCTCCAAACACCATTATATTGGGCAACTTCAACTACCCAAACATAGACTGGGAGCATTACTCTAGCTCCAACACCTAGCCCAAAGGTTCCTAGAATTTATAAACTCAAATGCTATGGAACAACTTGTTACCACTCCCACAAGAGGGGAAAACATACTGGACCTGATCATCACCAACATGGGGACTTTATGCTCCAGACCAGAAGTGTATCCCTCACTGGTAAGATCAGACCATAAACTAATCTCACTGGATATTCACATCCCGACCCCACCTCCTGCCCAGAAAACCACAGTGAAAAACTTCTCTAAAGCAAATTTCACACTCCTCAAAACCGAGGTGGAATCCTTCAAAGCTCCCGGGCCTGTGGAAAATATGGCCCAGACCACAGAATCCTTTATAAACGCATTCTATGAACACCTTCAAGAATGCATGGATCATGCAATCCCAAATAAAACCAAGACCCAATCCTCCAAAGGCAGACGTCCTGTCTGGTGGACCCCAGCCATAAGCAAACTATACAATAGAAGGAGGAAGCTACTACATGATAGAGCAAAATTCCAAAAAGGGAAGGCATCTCTGATCAGTATTAGCAAAAAACTACGGGCACTCATAAAATCGTCTAAGGCCAGCTTCGAGAGAAAAATTGCACAGGACAGTAAGGATAATCACAAGGCTTTCTTTAGTTATGTTAGTAACCTGGGTGGAAATTCCCAGACATGCTCAGAATTAGTCCAAAATGACAAAAAATACACCGAACCCACAGATGTTGTCAACATGCTAACTGACAGGTTCAGAACAAACTCCCCCCCCCCTCCCCACCAAAAGGGCAAATATCTATCCCAGCAGAGTGCTGCCCCCCTGACATCTCAGACGCTCAGGTAAGAGCCGCCCTCTGCAAAGCAAAAAACACAGCATCAATGGGACAGACGGTGTCCCAGGCTGCGTCCTACATGAGCTCCAAGAAGAGCTAAACCCAAACATAAAACTACTGTTCAATCTCAGCCTTACTATAGGATATGTACCCAAAGAGTGGTGTACAGCAACAGTGGTCCCTCTCCACAAAGGTGGTGCCTCAACAGATCCTGGAAACTATCGTCCCATAAGCCTGACTAGCTTGGTCTGCAAAGCTATGGAAAGGATCATCATGGACGTCATAAATAAAGATATTGGGGACCTACAGACACTGGATCCTACCCAGTTCGGCTTTGTTAAGGGCAGATCCTGCCTCTTAAACCTGGTCGACTTCTTTGAAACAGTCACCAAGGCCATTGACGAGGGGAAGGTGGTCCACACAGCCTACCTGGACCTCGCAAAAGCCTTCGATACAATACCCCACTCGGGCATTATAGATAAGCTCACCAGCTTAAATATAAACCCCTATATCACTAGATGGGCTGCAAACTGGCTCAAGGACAGAACCCACATGATTAGAATTGCTGGAGCCATGTCAGACTCCAAACCAGTTACAAGTGGCATCCCACAAGGCTCAGTCCTAGGACCTCTCTTGTTTGGTATATATTTCTCGGTGGTACAGGCCAACACGGAAGGACTGTGGCTGACCAAGTTCGCAGATGACTGCAAACTGGGCACCATAATCGACTCTCCAGCCGACACAAGCATCCTCCAAAAGGGCCTCATAGAAACAGACAACTGGTGCCAGAGCCATGGCCTCAAGCTAAACGGCAAAAAGTGTATAGTCATCCCTTTTGGCAAAAACAAAGTGCCCACAAATTACCACATAGGTGGTAATCCATTAAGTACAGAAGAAGTAATTAAGGACCTGGGGACCCAAGTTGATAGCAATCTCTCATTTGACAACCACGTGGCCAAAGTGGTTAGAAAAACATTTTATATAGCCCAACTAATCATGAAGGGATTCACATCTAGATCAGGGGAGGTCATCGTGCTCCTTTACTCATCCCTCATCAGGCCCATAATTGAGTACAATTCCCCTTTTGGGATGTACCTTACCAGACACCTGCAGCAACTGGAAAGACCCCAAAAGTACCTCACCAAGAGGATCAAAGGGCTAAAACAGATGCCATATGCTGCCCAGTTAAAGAAACTCCAGCTCTACTCAGTGGCATACCGCCTGCTCAGAGGCGATCTGTGCCTGACGTATAAAGCCATGTCCAACACAGAATTAATGGACATACTGCACCTCAGAAAATCCAAATCCCATCGAGCCACGCGCTCGAGAGACTTGAACCTCAGCACTGAAATAAATAGGACATGCTGGAGGGACAGATTCATAACCCAGAGGCTCCCTTCACTCTGGAATAAAATCCCAGTCCAGGTTAGGCACAGTCCCTTATTGACTCTCTTCAAGAGGAATCTTGATGAGTGGATGGGAGATCGTAGGTTTACCCCGGGTATCACTTCTGTGTCACTGTTAGACAGAGGCACAGTATACTAACCTCGAAAAAGGGCATAGCAAAATTAATTTAAAATGGGTGGCGAATGCCAAACACACTCTGGCTAGGCTTATAAATGCCCTAGGGCAGATAGCCTATTATGAACCTATGAATCTATGAACCTATAAATGATCCCATGGGGATTACTGACCAGCTGACAGTTGATATCCTTTTCTGTTGATGTACCTCCTTCTCTGTTCACTGACTGAGGCTTTTATTTCAGTGTGTGTGTGTGTGTCTGTGTGTGTGTGTGTGTGTGTGTGTGTGTGTGTGTGTGTGTGTGTGTGTGTGTGTGTGTGTGTGTGTGTGTGTGTTTGTGTGTGTGTGCAGTCTATAGTCCCCAGAACCTCATGAAAATGCAATATCACATAGAAATGTTACACGGTGATGGCTCTCTTCCCTGGGGTATGTGGAAACCAAATATGCTCCCTTACATGTTGCAGCATTGCATTTAGAAATGGATGTAATATTCCAGAGGCTGAAGCATGTGATAGCTATAATATATCCACTGTGATTTCTGAAAAGTATCTGTAGCTAGTACATACAGTGCTGTGCATGCCTTGATATGAACTGTGATGGGTTCTCCTCAGTTTCCCTAAGCTCTAGGTGAAGATGGCATAATTTGACTGTTTCCTCAAATGTATCCCTGTCTAGCCTGAAGTGCTGTAATATTTCAGTATTGTGAAGTCCATAATAGGTGAAAAGTTGTCTGAACACTCTTCTCCTTCTAAGCTAAGGTCTGGCAGAAGCAGCCACAGCACCTTGTATTAAAGTCTGCTGCACATAACAGCCTGAAACTGATACAAACACTCAACTCTCCTTGTCAATAAGGAGAAATTAATTGTAGGCACTAAACAGCCTATAATTGCAAAGTACCTTGCAAAGGTAAGGGAAAACAGCTCTCAAACTTTACAAAAAAAGCACCTAAACAGGCATGTCCAAGGGTCAGCTTCCGGTGATTTCTCATGTCCACCTGGTGAATCTGGGCATACTGGGGCAATGCGGCAACTGCTTCATGTACACAGACAATCCTCTCCTTCTACCACCCAACATTACAACCTGTGAGAGATGCACTTACATAGCCAAACTGGAAGCAAAGCTCTCTCTGGCCAAGATTGTGCTAGACAGTCAAGAGGAGAAGGTTAACACCTGCACTACACCTCAAACAACTCATAGCCCTTCAAAACCCACACCATCAACACCCACACATAGCAACACTAAATCCACATATGTGGAGGCCCTTAACATTAACCTGCCCAAGCATCAAGGACCTCCGAAGCTGAAATGCAAACAAACACCAGTCACAACCAAAGTGACACATAGCTCACAACACCAGTGTGCCACCCAACAACAGCCCCTAAGGCAAGACAATGTACCCAACACTTTAGTCATAGGTGACTCTATAGTCAGGCACACTGATGGCCCACTGAACAAGGAGAAAATTACAGTCAGCTGCCTGTCTGGTGCCAGGATCCACCACATAACGCATACACTCAAGTTACTCCACAGCAAGTACAAATACGACCGTCATTGTCCATGCTGGAGTGAATGCCTTGAGATGTACCTCCCTGGACTACATGAAAAGAGACATGGAAGAGCTCTTGGATCACGTGGCCCAGGCAGGTATGACCCTAGCCCTGAGTAGCATCCTGCCTTCACCCAGAATGATACCACAGTATAAGGACAAAATGATTGACTTAAACAATTGGCTAAGCTTCTGGTGTCATTCAAAGGAGATCCAGTATCTGTCTGCCTGGGAAGACATGATCAACAAACCACGATGCTTTGCCAGAGATGGTCTGCACCTGTCACCCGTGCAATTCAGGTTACTGGCTAAAGCTCTTGCCACCCCTATAGTGCCTTTTTTAGGCAAGGTTCAAAGGATAAAACCACCACAGTAGCAGATACAAGCATGCAAAATCTGAAGGTAATGCTACTCAATGCTAGAAGTCTAAACCTCAAAATGCACTCTCTTGAGGCACTCCTAAAAATGGAGAACATCAATATCTGTGCAGTAACTAAGACCTGGTTCAAGGCTTCAGAAAGCACCCCTGTAATACCAGGCTACAACTCTTACCACACTTTTTGGCCACAAAACCAAGACCGATACATTAAAGGTGGAGGAGTGTCCATATTCACCAAGGATATTCACACCTCCAGGCTAGTTGCCCAACACAATGCATCTGAAATTCTCCAGGTGCAACTAACACTAGGTAAGACTGCAGTCCAAATTGTAGCTTGCTACAGATCCCCCACCATGCCCCATGATTCTCACTACACCTTTCTAAACATACTGGAAAATATTAAGATACAACCAAACACCCTAATACTGGGTGATTTCAACTACCCTGCCATTAACTGGGAAAACTACTTGGGTACCAACTCCTTTTCCCAACGGTTCTTGGAATTTATAAATTCCAATGCCCTGGATCAACTAATCCATTGTCCCACCAGGGGTCCAATATCCTAGACCTGGTCATTACCCACATGGGAGATAGATGCTCCACACCAGTGGTCACCCCCTCATTTTCAGGTCTGACCATAAGCAAATCACCCTTGACATCCACATCCCACCCCCACCCCCCCAGTAAGGAAACCTCCTTGAAAAAATTCTCCAAAGCCAACTTCATGATACTGAAGTCAGAAGTGACAAACTTCATGATACCCATGCAGATGGGATCTGGAAGTTCGACTGCAGAATCCTACACTAAGGCACTGTACGAGCACATCCATTTGTGCATGAATCGTGCCATCCCAAATAGAACCAAGATGCTCTTCTCCAAAAAAAGCAAGCCAATTTGGTGTTTCCCTGCAATAAACAAACTATACAACAGAAGGAAGAAACTGTTGCAGAAAAGAGAAAAATCCCAGGATGCAAAAAAACTCTCTCACCAGCCTCATTAAGAAGCTGAGATCCCTCATAAAATCCTCAAAAGCTAGTTACAAAAATAAAATTGCCAAAGATTCCAAAGACAACCACAAGGCATTCTATAGTTATGTCAAGAATCTAAATGGCAATGCTTAGATCTGCTCTGAGCTACAACAGAATGGCATTAAATATACTGATCCCAAGGATATTGCCAATATCCTGGCAGATTGATTTAGTACCAACTTCACCACCCTCTCACCCCCTAAAGGGCCCATCTCAATAGCTATAGTCCAACACCCTTCCTGCACATCCCTCCCCTACCTTTCACTTTGTTTTTCCCCTCTGCTTGCCCCCATTTCACCACTTTCCTATCTCCCCTTTTTTCTTTTCTTTATATTTTTAGCATGGAGCTACAGCTTCACTAAGCTCAGCTAAATAGAGCTATAATGATTAAATGTGTTTCTAACAGTGTAAGTCAAGTACAAAAAACCTCTACAGTGTTTTGAACTTATGCCCTCACACCTGCAGCATACTGCATTAACCAGACACTCCACACAACTCTTAATTAAAACAGCTGGTTTAGACAAGACATAGTAATTGCCAATTAGAGTAATTAGGAGTATTTCAGCAGAGCTGTGGGCTGTGCACACCACGCAAACTGGAATAAAAAAAGTAATTGGAAAAATAGGAGTGTTCCTTGGACTCTGGTGCAATAGTACACCACTAGACAGCCAAAGACAGGATAATGGATGTAACTGAGGTCTGTGATAGCAGGTAAATGTGCCATTTTATCAGCAACATGTAGAAAGTCACCTGCTATGGCATTCATGGCAAAATACATATTCAACTGGGACTCTGGTACAGAAAAACATCCATATAATGCCATGCACATACTGAAGGATGTAGTAAATGTATGTCACAGCCTATATGTGTGCACATATATCTTGCAAATACACCCACTACATTAGTGACTCAGTAGTTCAGTCTGTTAAATGCCTTGCATGCAGTACATTTTGCCATACACAGTCCTGAGTTCAAATCCAGTGTTGTGTTGCATTTCAATTACATTATTGTGAAAACAGCAATTAATGAATGACTCATGCACACATTATCCACACAAAGCATTGCAAAGTAAATGACTGCTTTTTTACTACTGGAAGTCACAGGCCTGCAGGAAGGGACACACATCACATATTCATATAGCATTACTATGTGTCGCCTAGTACTCTGTTATTGACACAGTTTCCTAACATATATACCTTAAACACATGCCATAATTGGAGTGTCAGGGGTACTCTTACCCTGGCTCTGCCTCTACAACAAGGCTGACACAGCTGACACAGATACACCTACAGCTTGTTGTCCTCGAAAACTTTCACACTCACTGCCCATGTCTATTACCTGCAGCCTATGGTACACACAGCTCTCTGTAAAGGTTTCTGCTACAGACCTACCTTCTGTGATGATGTAGTCTCCTCACCCCAGTAATATCCATCTCAACAGCTAAGACAGGGGCCCTGCTCTACATGAAGGCCTTATATATTGCACAGTGGTTGCATGTCATTGGCTAATGATACTGCAACTTAGCTGTTTTGGCTGAAATTATTATATCAGACTCACAGATTGGTTTAGAGGTGATTACCTGATAATGAACAGCATGTTAAAATGCAGGCAGCTAACTATGGGCAAACATTCTATATGAGACTTCCCTCACACAAAGCACACTTTTGTGACACAGTAGTATTAGCATATTTCAACTGAGGAGTATTGCATTCCACCAGGTATGTAACTGCTTTTTGTATATAACAGGATGCAGATGCAAGGATAGTGGCATGGGGAATAGGCAATACAGCAGTAAGCCTCTCTTAGACCTGTGGTAATGACATGTCACTGATGTCCTCCTGTCTTACACATACAGGGGACATTCAATATATCAGGGTTGCATTGTCTTTTGTCATTGTGGAAAACTGGTGTTATTGGACATACCAATTTAGTGGCCATAATAGCACATTGCTATTTGCTGGCACTGGTCTTGACATATTAGTCAGTGGCTGGTCTTAGAGGACACTCCATAGTGGACCAGAGTATTGTGCATATGATCATACAGCAGAATCTCTCATGACACACAGGGAACTGATGATACTATCTTGGTTGCATCCACACACATAGTGTGTTGTCACACTCTGGGGTATGACAAGTGTGAGCAAGCAGTGGATAGTGCTGGCCATTTTGTTCTTGCTGTATCTGTACACAATGGACATCCATGTATTTGATCATGTAATGTGTTTCTCTTTTGGTGTGTTTCAGGACAAGTGTATCGCAGAAGGCATGTCCCCTTCTCAGATGCAGAGAATGAATTTATACTTCAAGGACTATAGCAGCATCATCACATCCTACTATCCAAGGGGAGGCATAACAGGGAATAGCGAGCTGCATTGTGAGCAGACCTTGTCCAGGATGTGAATGAGACTGGCCACCAGGACAGGACATATGGGCAGGTTTGACACCGCCCTATGGACATCATGAATGCTACATGATGAAGGGCAGCTGATGTAGCCAGCGCTCATGCTGTCACCAGTGGAGGGCTTGCAATGGAACTACCACTCACCAACACTGAGGAATTCCTGGTGAACCTAGGGACACACGACAGCTCCCAGGCATCCATCAGACCATACATCATGGAGGTGGGTGCCACAATGTACACAGCAGAGGAGCATGCAGGTAAGCTTACTGTGATCACTATTGTAATATTGTAACAGTCATTCTGTCAGGCTGTATATACCTTTATGTGAGTGTCAGGTCTATGTGCTGTGGGGGGGGGGGTTAGCTCAGTTATACACTCATACTCAGAATGTCAGCAATACATCAAATAACACAGTAGCTACTGTACATGTGAGATATGTGGAGGTATCACCTTGTTGTGATGCAGCCTGTGATGGTACTGAAATGATTTCACGCTTACCTTTTTACAGGTCCATCAGGAGTTGTTCAAGGCCATGGTCCTGCTTTTAGTAAGCTTGATACTGCTTTGTTATGGAACAAGCTTATGCAATAAGCTATTGGGGGGAGGGCCAGGATAATACCCGATGTATGGCTAATGTTGTGTATAGCCAAAGTAGAATGTTTGTTTGTTCCAGTCTGGAACATTTACTTAAGTTTACTGGAGTGGGTAATCACAGGACTGTAGCAGAATGGGCAGAAACACTTTTGCAGTTATAGTTCAGAGTGAATAGGTCTCCTGGTGTACATGAGACAATTAATCTGGCATGCCTTGTATATACCGAAAGGTCGATGTACATACCTTAGGCATTGAAACTTGTATTTGTTAAAATAGGTGTACTTGGTTTTATGAGTTGTGTTATCAGGTATAGTGTCATACTGCATACCTAAAAGGTACATTGTACTAGACAAGTGTCAAGTGATTTACCTAACATGCTTGTTATAAAGGCCTTGAATTGAATGCATATGTTGTGAGGAAGTCGGTTGTGCATGAAAGTAGAGATGAGTGTATGTGAGAGTGGTAATGCAGTTGTGAATCCTCATTATTATGACTTGCTGTGGATGATTTTCCATACATAATAGTGCAGGTTGTAATGTACTGCTTTTGTCTAGGTTTCCATAGGTGACCGGGGGAGGTTGGGGTCTCTCCCCCACACCACCTGATGTCAGTGTCTCTTCGGAGTCTGACAATGATGGTGGCCACAGTGAGGCACAGGTGGGATTGTCAGGGGCTGAATCTATCCCAGAGGTTGACATCCTATTTCTGCTCCCATTGTCACTGCTCACAGTTGGTATGCCCACACATACCCAGTCCCCACAGGCTTCATATATGGGAGAGCCAGAGGGTGGAGACATTGAGCAGGCCCTTGTGGCAACTATGGCATCAGTGAGTGTAGACACTAGCCAGAGCCAGAGAGCTAGTGAGGTCCCACACAGGTGGCTTGACAGGGCTGCTCATAGGAGGACTGCTGTCCATCCACCACCTGTTGCAAGTGTCACATCATGGGCTACTAGGTGCGTGTTTTGGTCCTTCATAGAGGCACAGGCACATTCTGAGCAGAACACCAGACATATGATTAGGGTTAGGGATGCAGCACAGTCTGACATCTGTGACTGCCTCCACTGCATTGGGGGCACCCTGGAAAGGTTCACTGATGCAGTGTGCAGATGGCGGGCTGAGACGGTGTCTGTCTTGGACCTCAAATTATGCTGGAACTTGTGTTTGGAGCTGGGCATTGGACCAGTGGATGTAGGTCAGCAACACCATCTGCTGCGTGTCCACATGGCCATGCACAGTTATGATCACGTAGTGGCAGTACATCCAGTGCTACAGAGGAGAGTGTGCTGTCCACACCCTGATGTGGCAGGCCATGGGCATGTGTTCCTGGGTGGTGCCATGGGGGACACAGACACAGCAGATAGCAGTCACCATCAGGTAATAGCGCCATGTCTGACCTTCGGCATAGTGGTGCCAGTGCAACTCCTAGTAGAGACAGTTCCCATGTTCAGGGCTGGAGATGATGAACTGATACACATGTATAGGGCTAGCACTGAGCTTGACTGTGTACATGCACAAACCCACAAACCACTATCACATGCAGGTCACCTACAGCCACACATGGTACATCTCCATGACCCATCTAACCCAGTCCCCTTCCTGACTCACATACATGGAGTCAACCATTTGGGCCAGCCCAGGCCTCCAGCACCCCCACACTTTACCCTGTGCAAGTGATGATACCTGTGCCACATCCCTATCATCCCTCCCATCGATGCAGGGGAATGAAGCTATGTGTCTGATGCATAGGGTGACTATATTACTTGACATGTGCTTGTGTAATGCAGTATTGTTTTGCAAGCCACTTGTAGTGGTCACCAACATATACTGTATGCTGGCATGAGTCATGTGTATGCAATATACTTTAGTGGACTTTATGTTGTATAATGTTGTACTGGCAGTATTGTTACATAATGACAGGTATGTCACAAACCTGTGTATGCTTCTGTTGCAGGAGTCTGAGGGGATAACTAATGGACACACGGCAGCAGTGAATCGGCACAGCATGGCATGGTAGCACAGCAGAAATATGACTTCAGCAAAGTACAGCAGTATATGTGGATGGCTCCATAGGTTCACATCTGTATGACAGTCTACCAAGGACAATGGGAGTGGTCTGCATACGCATGCATTCATAATTTGTGATAAGGTCTTGTATAGGGCAAGGTGTGACTTTGCTGTGTGCATGATGTCTGTCTGTAGGGAGCATAGTAGATGGATGATTCATTGTAAGGACATTAACCTACTATGTGACATTAGTACTACATGCTTTTGGGAGACATTTGTCTATCAGACATAAACACATCCTTGAAACAGACCCTGCCTAATAGTACACAGAGTACCTCAGTGTACCTCAACACATGCTATCTGTTTGACTGGTTGTGAGGCAGTCATGTCAACACACATTGTCCGCCTGAGTCCCTCTTGGACTGGGGAAATATGTGCTGGTCCTGTACTGAGGGGTATACAGATGTTCTTGATTGTGAAGGCTGTATGGCCATTATGCTAGTTAAGTTCACATGTGCAATGACCCTATAACATGATATATACTGCTGTAACAGCCTCACACACAAACATGGCCACATTCAGGCTAGCACCACTTCCACTAACTGCATACAGGACACGGCAAGGCACACACATACTGCAATTTGGATGTATGTAGATTAGAACACTTACCCATGTACTGGTACACACTACAGATCACAGTACCTGATGTATGTAGCACAACCCATGTCTGCTCGTACTTTCAGTTTAGAACATATAATGTTTGTTGATATAAGCAAGCCTTGTTGTGGTCAGTCATTTGGGAGGGGAGGCACATCACCCACTACAAATAAAATGATGCAAAACCCTATACCTATCTCTACTTTACATAGGTTATCATACGTATGCCATCTGGATATACACATGCACCATGTTGGGCAAAGTGAAAGTAGAGCCCCTACTTATCTATTATGTCACACTATAGAATGCAGTATTTATTGCACATGCCGTGGCTTAAGTCTTGGGTTTATATTTTCAGCTGGTTGTCTTAAGGTAGCTGACATCAGCAGGCCTTGTAGAATAGGGCAGTGTGGAAGCCAGCAGCAAGTTACAGGCCCAAAAAGTGCATAACCTTTGGAGATGGATAGCTCATGAGTACATGTCTGTTGTTTTGCAGGGGTATACACACATGCGTAAAGTGGGCTGTAGTGAGATTAGGACCCCTACCTATTTAAGCTTATATACTAAAGATCACAGCACTTATCACATATGCTACAGGTTGAGTCTGTTGTATATCTGATTGCAGGCAAAGTACTTGTGCATTACACAAACTAGGCCTGTGTTGAACAGCATCTGTGGCCTGCATAGTGATATTGATTCATACTGTTATCTGCATCTAGTATCCTAGCAGTGAGATAACTGATGTTATCCTAGCTATGTGTGTACAGTTACCCATATGGTCATAGATGGCTGCTTGCAGTCAGAGGCACCAGAAGCTGTTGAAAACTGTGTGGGGGGTGGATGGTGAGTGGGGCACTTAGTAATCTAAAAAGGGCAATTTCTTAGAACTATTTACTGCCAAAACATAGGTTCACTTGGAGGACATTTTAAGCTTAGCCAATTTCCTTTTAGTGCTTGAATTAACATTTCCTGATTGGTCTTACCTATCCCATGGCTGATAATTGTATATTACCCCTAGTGAGAATAAATGTGATCATACTATAGATAATTTGAGGGGACCTATGTAAGAGATGCAGCATTTAGGAACTGCCTTTATCCATTAGTGGCATAAGGGGCAATCCTGGAGTACCTGTTCTATTACCTATCCTTATATCCAAGTTGCATTTGAATATGGACAGGGATGAGCTTTGTTTTACTTGAATGGATAGTCTTTTCTGGAACAGTGGTAGCCTCTGGTATATATATCCATCTCACCTCAACATTTAATTTAGGTTCCTGGACTATTTCTGATGCCATTAGATTTGCTGATGTATTAGCTTGGAGCTGCTTTGTATGTCAGACATGTCACCTCTAAGCACTCTGTAGGATACTGAGTATAGTGATAAATCCTTGAGGTGGTCCATGCAAGATCTAGTGTTTAGGACTTGTATCCTTTTAGTAAGGTATCTCTGTGGGTATTCCATTGTTTGCATGGGTCTGGACAGATACATGCCAAAGTGGGCATTATACAAAATGATTGACCTAATGAGGGCTTTGTAAAGGGGGACAATAACATCTCTAGATCTAGTAAAAATCAATTTGCTTATAAGTTTTGCAATATAGAAAGTCTTTCTTATGACTCTGGGCACATGTTGGTCAAAAATTAGGTCACTGTACACACAAGTTCCCAAATGCCAAATAACTGGGTCAGTTCTCAGGAGGCATTTTCAGTTTGGTAGTTCCCTGGAGTAGATGACTTCCCAAAGGATATAATAATGTATTTCTTGGAGTTTAGTTTCAGTTCATGATTCTGGCATCAATTATTGTTTGGGACAAACCTTCCTGTATGATGGCTAAGTAATTTGGGGATTCAATAACTGCCCTTAGCTTGCAGTCATCTCAAACTTTGTTGGCCAAAGCCCTTTCCTTCTACATTTGAGATGAATATGCCAAACAGAAAAAGTCTCAGCACCGAACCCTGGGGAGCTCCATTTGTGACTGGTCTCTTCCCCTATTTTGATCTCCTGCATCCTGTCAGCAAGCATACATGTATGAATTATTTGATTCACCTTCCTGATTGTATTAAATTATATTTCTGGTGTAATACAGCACCACTTGTTAGAATGTGTTTTAAATTTGTAGTTTGGAACAGTCTTCTAGTAAGTAATGAAACAAAATGTATGAACCAATAATGGCATAACTACCCATTTCAGAAAATTTCAACCATAAAAGGCCACTCAAACTTCTGTCATTACAATCCACCAATATCAGTAAATATGCAAAATCTCTGCAGAAGTAAGTCATCTAAATAATTCCACACTAAAGGCATCTGTAACTAATGAAGACGTTGCTGCTAGTGAACAACTTTATATTTCATCGTTTCATCTACAAATAAAGTGCTTGTTGACCTTGAAGAATAAATTGCCTATGCTACATTAAAAAAGTGATAAGCTAGTAATTTTGCAATGGAGAATGGATGGCAAACTGATAACAGAAACAGAGTTAACAGGTAACTCCTCCAAAGGAGGACATTCATAGGACTGCAGCATCCACTCCCTTTAAAGTGTAACACAGTACAGTATCAGCGATCCATCTGCATACTGTGGGAGTAGAACTCTCAGCCTTCTGCATCAAAAGCAAGCATACTTCCTGTTGTGCTACTAACAATGCAAATGACAGCATAAGTAGCCCTAAACTTCTCTTCCCCTGAATCTCTCAGCTCCTTGTAAAATCCACTTAACACTCAACTAAATCTCTCAACTTCACAGCACAAGAAATCCGGAAAAAGCCAAAATGTATTTGGGGAGGGGGGGGGCAAAGACCCAAAACCAGGGACACGTTTTACATATTGCTTGTATAAGCTTAGAAAGTTGCTAAAATAAAGTGTTTTGTGTTACCATGTGTTTCCTGAAAGATAGGAAGACTGAAACTTAAAGGAATATCATTCTGTAGTGAATTCAGTTCTCACAGATTTGCCAGAAAACCACACATTTTAAGAAGAACAGACCAAAAGTATGAGCCAAATATTCTGTGAAAATCTGGACAGTTGAGAGCTATGGACTCAACTCCGTGAAGCACAAGT
Organism: Protopterus annectens; assembly: GCF_019279795.1. NCBI lineage: Eukaryota > Metazoa > Chordata > Ceratodontiformes > Protopteridae > Protopterus > Protopterus annectens. The sequence continues at coordinate 14,765,263 of NC_056734.1, forward strand.
GGTGGTATGGGTAGAGAATTCAGGCTCTTGTTTGAGCCTGAGTAACACTAACCACCAGGTATACCTAACTGGGGAATTTTATACACACACACACACATGCACACACACACTCACACACACACACACACACACACACACACACACACACACACACACACACACACACACACACACACACACACACAAGGGAGCACCATAACTCCTGCAAATCAAAGTACAAAACTCTACTTACTGGCATTACGGGCTCTGGCAGAACAGCGGCAGTATAACTCATGTAACACAGAGCAATAAGAGAACAAGAACAGCTAGTTTTGTTAGTTTAACTTCAAGTGCGAATCCACGTTAGCATGAAAACTCCACTTCATTAATATTTTCCAACAGGTCTTGCAGCTGTAAAAGTGTTGGGGCTCCCCCTCCCTCTGGCTCTATGGTTCCAGCACCCATGCTTGCAGTAAGATAGGCGGCACTGTAGGCATTAACATTGTGCCCTGTCCATATGGGTTTTGACACCATTATACATCACATCAACAGCTCACCTGTATCTGTCTACGTGGTGACATCAGACAGGCATAGCGGTCTGTATGTAAGTGGATTATGTACTGTTATGCCCTTAGTTTGGATCCTTTTGGCAACATTATGACTGTGTGATAGTGCAATTTACTTACCAGTATTAGGGTATGTCGGACAATGCAGACAGCCACATATACATTTCTGTATATAACATGGATGTATATATACATGTAGCTATGTGTGTGTGTATGATATGCATGTGTGTTCTGTACATACATGGGGGTGTTTATGTATCGTTTTAATATATATAGCTATATATATATATATATATATATATATATATTTGACACTATATAGCGATAGATATACTATGCATGTGAGAGAGATACTGACAGATGGATATGTATATGTATATGTCTATATGTATAAACATTTATAGGTCATGTCAATAAAGGGCCAACAGAATTGCACTAATTTTTACTAAGTGTACAGGCATACCCAGTGGGAGTGTCAGTACTTATAATGTGACTCCAGGCCACACCTACCTGTATTCTGGTCTGGGATTTTCTATGTTACAGACATTAACATCTGTCCCTGTTTTTAAAATATTGCACTTCACTCAAAATGTCCACAGGATTACCCAACTGTCTGCTGTACTAAATATGTGACTGAGGTTGGTAATGTTCACCACCAACAGACTGACAGTATTCATACCTCTCACCTGTCCTGATTTCCAAAGAATATCTAGAGTTTTGCCTCATATGCTTGATGTGTTCTTCATACATTTGTGGTCTTCTGGTGCTTTATTGAATGTTGATATTAATACATTCTACTTACTACAGTCCAACCAATGTGTGTCAGACTTTATATCAATCGGAATATATGTACTACTGCAACACCTTTACTTCCAGCAAGGTTAATGTGACCAGTATTTAAACTCTGTCCCTATGTTTGGGCCTATGTCCTCCCAGCCTTTATGGCTTTCTCCAGATTTCTTGCACTGAGAGGTTTGGTGGTATGACATTCTGTGAAAACACCAACATACTACTATCTCACATGAAAAACTGAGTAATTCCAGATAAGAACCTTCAATTCCATCACCAGTGCTAGCTTCCCTAGTCCACTGAGCCACACAGTTCGCTAGACAGAGAGGGGTCATCCATCTCACAATCAACAGCATACATATTTACATTGTTATCCTGTGTGAAGAGAGACATACAATGTATGACCACTATCTATGTTATAGCCATGAGATTGCCTGGTCCACTACTATACCATACCTGATAGAAGTTTAAGGCAACATAGCGTTCTTTATGCAAAATGGATATCATATTTTCTAAAGATAATTAAGCGACTGGCTTAGTGAGTTGTTTGCATATGTTTTGATCATTTTTCTTACTTCGTAGATGCTAAGTTGGTGGCATTTTGTCTTAATTTAACATCTAGACTGGATTAGTGAATTTGTTGCAGCAAACTCAAAGTGTCTGAACGTGTTTCCTGTTGGAACAATGGCGTCTGTTATCTAACAATGTTGGGTTATTGTTTTGTACTGTATGCTTGTGCAACTTAATCTCTTACCCTTGATATAACTTGAGTTTGGCCTTCTAGTTCTATGTATTGTTCCTTACACTGGAGATATCATGATGCCAACTCTCTAACTACTGTAACACTAACTGCATAACTACTGTTGTTGATTTCTCTCTCCCAATCATTGAGTTCCACTAGTACACATCTATTGGCACCTCTGAATCAATTCTACATTTACGGAGTTACTAATTTGTGCTACCTCTCTCCCTTCTACCACAGGAAGCCCCCTAAGCTAACCCTAACTACGCGTGGCTCCTCAGAACAACGCTCCTACCTGACAACAACCAAAGCACCTGTACAGACTGGTCTTCACCTCCGTGAAGCTTCTACCCAATTCTCAGTGATAGACCAAAATAAGGTTGTGCTTACTCGAACCTGGGATTTTATTTCTGTTACTTAAGTGATAAAAACATCCCTCCAAAGTGCTTCTTTACTGTAAGCACTGGCAGTCGTTTCACTCACCTAGTGCTGGCTCTAAGACCTTGAGAACTCTGGGCGGTGTATGCCCCGCTCCGCTTCGCCCTCGCTTCGCTCGGACTCCGCTCCGCTCCCCTCCCTGCCCCCTTATCCCACCCGCCCCCAGTACCTCTACATTTATAGGAATTGATAACCCCTCCCAAGTACCCCTCTGCAAGCTATACGCCCATCAATTTCCTCCTTACTCCTCCCACTTCCAGCTCCTCCCACAATTCAAAAGATAAAACTAAAGCATCTTCCCTTCCTAGTACACTTTCCACCCTTCACCATGGCCAAACTCCCCTCTTCCACAACCCTCCTCTCAAGTACCCTACTACTCCTTTTTGCCTATTTTTTAACCAAGTATGAAAACCAAACTCTTATAGGTCTCTCCCATCCTAAGCGCTCCACCAATTGCCATACTAATCATTCGGCCATAACTATCCCACCAATGCCTAACTCTTTTAAAACAAAATCCCCCAATTTAGCCCAACTCACCCTCCGTTACCCTAAAATTTCAAATAATAATCACCTCAAATTACTATTCAAACTACAAAGACTACTAATTCACCTGAAAAATAGTATTACCATTTATGGCGATATCCACCCCAACCCAGGTCCCCCTAATGACTTAGACTCTAACCCAACTAAACTTGTTCGCAACTCTACTGACTCCCTTCTAGTATTACACCTGAACCTAAGAAGCATTAATAACAAGGTGCACAACCTGCACGCTATGTTAGCTACTCATTCCCCTGACATTATGTGTCTAACTGAAACATGGCTAAAACCCGCCACTAAGGACGAAGAGATTCTCCCTCCCGGGTATAATATCTTCAGGGCCGACCGTGTAAATAAACGGGGTGGAGGTATAGCTGTTATGTTCAGGAATACACTGAATATTATTAAGAACCCAACACAACCTCCTATAATCTCTAACTTAGAACTTATTGCCCTAAAGCTATGCTTAAACACGCAAAAATGCATCAACCTCATAGTTATTTATATCCCACCAGGGAATAACATAGAAAATCTTGAGCTAATACTGTCCTGGCTAGCCACTAGTTACCCACAAGAAACCATAGTACTTGGGGATGTCAATATAGACTGGTCCCTATGTTCTTCCCATTCAACCCCACTACCTATTAACCTACATGGCTTTTCCCAAAATATACCATGTCCAACCAGACTGGGCAATACTCACCAAAAAGAAACAACCATCGATTGGATCCTTGCCAATAAAGATTCAATTAACTATACCACCGGGACACTTCCAAATGACCTCAGTGACCACCTAATTACCTATATTATTAAACATAAATGCCCAACTTTTAACCCCCCCTCTATAGATTAATTAGAAACAAAAAGAACTTTGTCCCACAATTATTCCTTGCAGATCTAAAATCCTGCAACTGGTCCATTTTAAAATCTCTACCCCTAGAAGAGAGTGTTTCCCACTTCAATAATACATTCCTAAGCATACTAGAAACACATGCCCCGAATCGACTAATCAGATCCAAAATACGTATAGCACCTTGGTTAACTAGAGAAACCAAAAACAAAATGAGACTCAGAAATCAGGCCTGGGTCAAATGGAGAGCCACTAAAACCCCCCAAGATCGCATAATATTTCAACAGCTAAGAAACACTACCAAAGCAGCCACTACCCAGGACAAAAAACAATACTTCTGTCACCTCCAGAATAAACACCAGAACAATCCAAAGAAGTTCTGGGCAGGATTTAACAATCTCCTTCACCCAGGTAAAACTACCACCCCAACCCCTGAGAAGCAAATCGGGAAAGATGCAGAGGTAGTAGCCAACACCTTTAACTCCTTCTTCACCGATACTATCCAATCCCTTGCTAGCCAACTCACCTCCACTGCCCCACCTTCCTCCAAATCTAATGAAGCTGCCCACATCTCCTTTAACCTAAACCCTGTCTCTTCCTCCTACATTTGTTCCCTCTTAAAAAAACTGAAACCAACCACCTTGGCGGCCGATCACCTCCCAGCGGAATATTTACAAATAGCATCCGAAGTCATTGCCTACCCCATATCCATCTTGATCAACAGAACTATTACCGAAGCCACTATTCCCTCTTCTTGGAAGACTTCTTATATCATCCCTCTACATAAAGGAGGCACTTCCACTGAAATATCTAACTACAGACCAATAGCAATCCTGTCTCCAATAGCGAAAATTATGGAAAGATGTGTTCACAAACAACTCCTTCACTACTTAACCCTTAATCGACTCTTATCTAACTCCCAACATGGTTTCCGCCCCCACCATAGTACTACTACTGCCCTCCTTTCCTTTATCGACTCCATTAATAACAATCGTAACAACAAACTAATATCCTCCGCCCTCTTTCTCGACCTATCGAAAGCGTTCGACATGGTCAATCACCAACTCCTGCTTAATACCCTCGAAAGTCTAGATCTGAGCACCCCTGCACTAAGCTGGTTTAAGGCGTACCTCACGGGTAGGCAACAAGCTGTCCTATGGCAAGACAAACTATCAGACCTGCTCTCAAATACCATTGGTGTTCCTCAGGGCTCTATTCTTGGTCCTCTTCTCTTTTCCATCTTCATAAACAACCTGCAATCAGTCATCCCTAAATCTACCTGCATACAATATGCTGATGACGCTACCCTGATCTGCTCCGCTGTCTCCCTATCAGAACTCCAAACTACTACTCAACTCTGTTTTACCTTAGTTGAGAAATGGTTCACTGACTTGAAACTCCTACTTAACCCAACTAAAACTAAATTACTCCTATTCTTCCCGAACGCCAATACACCTTCCCAAGGAACTCCCAAATACTAACAGTATTCCTTTTCAAATTAAATCCATCAATGGAACCATCATAGCCCCTGTTGCCAGTACCAAATTACTAGGTGTTACCATTGACTACAAGCTAAAATTTGACATCCACATTACCCAAACCATCAAAACTGTCAACAAAAAACTTGGATCCATGTACAGAATAAAAAACTTCTTAACCCCTTTGACCAAACTAACGATTGCCAGACGCATCTCCTCTCCACCTTACTATATGCATCCCCAGTCTTTTCCTTCCTCAGTAAACGTGAACTTAACATGCTCTCTCTTGCTTATAACCATATTGCTAGGTTCATAACAGGTTCCCCATACCGCACCCACCACTGCCTTAACCTTAGGAAACTTGGTTGGTTGGAACTACCCAATCTTCTTAAACTTAATCAACTAACTGAAGCCTTTAAAATAATCCACTATCCCGACAGAACTCCCTCACTGTGTAGTATTTTGACCCCCTACTCCAACCTTAACTCTCTTAGATCTGCTAATACCGTCCTGATATTAACAACTAAATCTAAGAACTCAGGTGGTGATGCCCTGTACGCCAACTCCATTGGAAAGCCTTGGAACTCCCTACCAAAGACCCTTAGACTCATGACCTCACATCAACAGTTCAAATACAACCTCAAAAGCCATCTTAAGCTACAATGGCTATGCCCATGCACAGAACCCGACTAACTTACCTAAATTCCTCTACTTATTACTCGCCCTGATTAGCTAGTTCTTCGACCATTATTCTCACAGTGTTTATCCTATAACACTAATTTGTTTAAAATGCAGATTTGTTACTTGTACTTATATTAAGTCTTTGTTATTTCCTATTCTTATATTGTAAATGTAACTTGCTCTCTCCATGTATTGCTTTTATGTTGGAGCTTTTCTCCCCGGGCCTCTACTGAAAAGGGATATGTATCCAGTTGGACTAGCCCGGTCAACAAATGTAAAATAAAATAAAATAAATAAATAAATAAATATTTTCTGTTAAAGTGGTTATATGGGTAGAGTGCTGTATTGGGTGTGGGGGAATAATCAGCTCGGTTAGACAGTTGTCCAAATATCATGTGTGTCCACTGTTTAATATCTCCCTTGCCTGATGTTGTGAATATTCCAACCATGAGTCCTAGTGAATATTAAGGAACATATACTATTGGACTGGGTATCAGTTGTCCCATGTGGATGCTAAATGTGACAAAAGAGCCCACTAAATTTTCTTGCATAAGAGCAGCAGCCCCATACATACAATACATTATTATAGTAATTCTTACAATTAGTCTATAGGTTAGAGACTTACCTTGCGAATGCAGCAATTGACAGACCTGTAGTTCACCGATGACTCTCTGTGATGCAAGAGGTACTCAGCCAATACATGAATAGGTACTGGTTGTGTGTGCTGCCTAACATCAGCTATTTTATTATATGTATGTGAATGGGAGTAAAGGGTCAGTCCCTGGGGCCCTATGTTGTCAGTGTATGTGCTATGCGTTGTCTTTTAGCCAATGCCAGGGCATACTGGGCACGCTTACATCTGTCCACAGGGACATCATCAGGAAGCTTCTTGTCCGAGTCCTCCCGTACATGTGGCTGTGGTGACCTAGGCACCGGTGGGGGCTGTGTACCCATTCCCTATGCTGATCCTGCTGCAACTACTTCTGCAGGATCATACTGTGTAGCCTTACACATACTGTGAACATATGTGTGGCTGGACAGTACTGCAGGGCTCCACCAGATATATCGAGGCACAAGACTGTGACTTCAGCAACCCAAACACATGCTCTATGATGTTCCCAGTTTGTGGGTGTGCCTCATTATGGCATTCTTCATGGGTGCATGTGCATTTCTGATGGGTGTCATCATCCACAGTTCCAGTGTGTAGCCAGTATCCCCCACTAAATGGCCATGTGGGATGTCCCCCCTTGCAAACATCTGGTACCGCTGTGATGCATGTCAGGTATGGGAGTCATGCTAACTGCCAGGGCTGCCAGCAGACACATTCATGATAATGGCCTGGACATTGCACACGACCTGACAGTTGATGGAGTGGTACCCCTGGTGGTTGAACTAGATTCTACCCTCCTCATGGGATGGTGCCTTAATGTATACATGAGTGCAGTCTACGGCACTGAGTATCTCAGGGTAGTGTGCTACATGGTAGAAGAGTTGCATATTGCTGGCCCTTGCCTCAGGGGTGAGGGGGAAAATATATGTGCTCATTGGTATGTTGAAGCATGGCATCCAGGAACTGGTGGAGTACCCTATACGCAAATGCCTGTGAGAACCCCATGATATCCCCAGTTGGTCTTTGGAAGGTACCTGTGGCTATTATCTTAAGGGCTATACATACCTTTGTTTCTACTGGGATGAGTCCCCCTCTGTTAGCTCTGGGCCTGAGTTGAGGGCTGCATAACTCAGTGAGTTCTTGTAGTATGTCCCTGTCCACCCTGTAGTGGTCTATAATCTCCAGCTCATGTAGCGCCTGGAAGGTTACCCTGGGCCTGAATACTCTCCTCCTTCTCTGAGAACTCTTGTCATCAGTAGCAGCAGCAGCATTGACTTCAGTATCTAACACCACAAATGGAGCAGACCTACAGCAGTCCCTAGCATTCTGTCAGTTAAAATTACTAAGTCTGTACTCCAATGGTGCAGAGTATGGGGAAAAATCAGATTGTAGGGTGTATGCATAGTTTATAGTGCTCTACTGTAGGTGCTGCCTGCGTGATTGGCTACCTATGATGCAGTGCACTTGCCTAATATATCATGGACATCATTCAATGGCCCTAGTTGAAGTTAAGCAAGGATCAACACTAATTAATACTTCATTGGCCTTTTATATACTCCAAACACTGTGGTGCACTGCGCAAATGTGTGGCCCATAGGTCAAAACTGCTTAGTAGCCAGTGCACACACCCCCAAATTGCCACGCTCAGCACAGCAGCACACTGTGCAAACACGTGGAAACACGTGCCCCGTAGGTAAACAAAGCTGAGAAGCAAGTGTCTGGGGGGGGCTTCCACACTCAGCATGGAGGCATGCCAAGCAAACAGGTGCAGCTAAGCTCTAATCAGTTTAGAAGTTATTGGACACACCTTCTCTTGATGTCAGCTACCTCCTGTGTGGACACCAACATGGTTCTCTGCCTACATGGAGGGGATATGTGGACACGGTTACCTCATTATGCTATTCCATATCTCCACCTCATTTGCATAGGGATCCGTGCTCACAACCTGCATACTACATGCTTCCCAGCCCTTCCACATTAGCAACAGCACCAGTGCACCATTGTAGATACTACATGCAGGGTCCTGGAACACATTTCTGTCTCATGTTATTAATATTTAATTTTTCTATTTTTTTTTTTTTATAAGGCATGTTTGCACACTGTAGCACACTGTTCAAACATGCTAAGATTGTTGAAAAAATAAACTATTTTAATATATTTACTGTAACGTTTGGAACATGCAGTGGATAGTTTTGCTCATATGGGTGTGCTGTGCCATTCTGTGTATCTCCCTACATTTTTACAGCCCCTTTTGTCTGTCTACAGTCCTGTACACAGAATTTTTCTGTGTACACTATGGGGTTTGCAGAGTTGCCTATCTGCTTTCTGGATCATTCTACCTGCCTCATTTGCATGAGATTCACCTGCTTACGAGGTGATTTGCATGCCATGGAAGTGTCCGTATTGGCGTGCTTGTGCGCGCCACTCAGCAGCGCTTAATGAATCTAAAATTGTTTGCACTCATGTCAGTAGCACAGCATGATGTCTACACAGTAAATTCCCTCCAATGTCTATTTTGCAACGTTATTTGTGTAAACTTTTATATGCTTAATGGCAATCTCGTTAAACCCCATCCAACGTAACTTTCTCTAATCAAGATAGTTTTCAGTGATATATTGTTTAGCCAGCAGGAATAAGGATATTAATATAGAAAAATCCTTAAAATGTATATTCATGGGACGGAGGTACAGAATAGCAAAATTTCTAAATGCAATATTCTCATGATAACCCAGAGTTTTTAATTTTTCCTTCAGAGAACATCAGGTGTAAGAATACTTACTTTTTCATAAAACACATATAAAATCTGCATAATCAGCTTGGCATGCACTGCAAATAGGTAAATTAAGGGATAAGATGGAGTTATATTTATATCTATGTAAATATATATATATATATATATATATATATATATATATATATATATAATATATATATATATACAAACACACACACGCGCACACACACACACACACACACACACACACACACACTTCTTATATTGTAATGCATAGAATGTAGTGTACCGCTAGTTAAAGGAGAAGGATCAGAATTCAATGAATAAGAAGAGTAGATAAAATAATTCTTATATTTAAAATTGTTTATTAGTTTGTATGTTTTAAAATCAGGTTTGTCAAACAACAATTTGCCACATAACTGGTTGAGAGAGTTGATGTCAATGTATTCTAAAGGTGCATTATTGCAATTTTGCTGAATTAAATAACAGATTTGATTTATAAAAGGTGCACAGGCTTTATGAATCTAGAGTGAATTTGCAGTTTATCTTGATTGAAGGAAAATAAGAATACATTGACATTAGGAGAAAAGGAAGAGCAAGTGGATTGCAATTATATTATATATAATTATACCATATTTTTATCCAGAGTAGATGGAATGAAGTAGCTTTAGGATATTAGTTTATTATTCTTAATAATCTACTTATGTCTATAACTGAGTATTATTAAAAAAAACAGATAGCCCCAACTCATCATGGTTTTTGGACGTATTAATTTAGTGTAAGCAACCTGCATTGATTTGGTTGTCCATGTAAAGTTACTCAGTTTTGAAATAATGCTTTTGAAGGACTTGTTAGACAAAATTTGGAAAGCAGAAAGAAAACGGAACACAAATCTAGTAGGATATTCATCTTAATCATAGCAGTTTTGGAGAGCAGTGAAAAGTTTAAACTTTTCAATCTTGAAATATCACTTAAATTATTATCCCATGTTTCTGCAAGGTTATCACTGTAACTATGTACTACATTTTGATTAAAATGAATCCCAAGATATTTCAGAGAAGAACATATTTTAACGTCATATTCTGTATTACCATCTAGCTGAAGACAATTAGAACTGAGGGGAATTATAGCAAACTTGCAGGGATTAAGAAGGTAAATGAATTTAGAGTAGCTTGAAATTGTATTAATAATTTTGGGTAAGCTTGATTCCACAAAGCAGTAAAAGGTCTTGGCAGATTGCAGATCATATGGATTGAATACTAAGATGTTTGTAAGAATATCATAAATAGGGCTGAATATACTAATTAAACAGTTATGGAGAAACAGGGCACCCTTGTGTTGCACTGTTAATAATATATATAGGGAACAGAAATTTTAACAAGATCAGTATATGCCTTTGTATAAAGAACCTGGGCAGCTTTTATGAAAGAGAAGAGAAAGGTAAAACAATATTTTAGATTGTATGAGATTCATGGGATCAAACAATTTAGAGGCATCAGAAGTAAGAGGAACATATTATGTTGCTTATTTTAATTAGAATTTGTGTTGTTTCAAGGGCTAGAATATGATCCATAGTTTGCCCCAATTAAAAAAATGAATAAATAAAATAGATTGGTGTGGGGAAACAAATGATATTGGACTTTTATGATATAAATTAGATTTTGGGTAACTAAATGGCTTTGGTGCCATTTAAGTAAAATTCGGACGCACCTTCTGTACTAGTTTTATTAAATGGTTTCAATAAGATTTTAGATACCATAGATTCCAAACTGTTATAAAATGCTGAACTAAACACATCTGGGCCAGGCATTTTACCAGGTTATACATTAATAAAATCAATAACTTATTTTACAGTAAAAGGGGTGGAAATTATTTTGTCTGCCCTAGGTTTAGTTTGCAGAAATTAATTTAACTGAAGTAAGATACGTTGTAGGTTCATTGGAGTTGACGGTATCTTCCACATCTACCATGACAAACAATAAGCACCAAAAGACAGAAAGAAACTACTGACCGAACTGCAGAAGTGTGCGAACCAAATACTCCACAATTTTCTACAGCATCAATATACCAGTGGTTTTATTGTGGAGTATTTGGTTCGCACACTTCTGCAGTTTGTTCAGTAGTTTTTTTCTGTCTTTTGGTGCTTAAGATAAGTTGTCATTATTACCACTGATATTATGAGCCCCATATAGTGTAGGACATATATCAGTAAACACCTGCATATGCTCTTCAGTTGAATTAAATATCTGGCCTCTGTGTTCAACAGTAATTATTTCTGAAGGGGAGTTAATCTAGCTAGAACCTTAGAGGGGGATTGTGCCCCTTTGGAGTATCTAGAAAGGCATTTTGTCTGTGCCAGGAGACCTGACTGAGATAAAGAAGATTAAGATCTTTTTTATATGAATAATTTGATATTCATCTTATTTATATGAATAGATTGCCTAGCTTCCATACCTGAGAGTTTACATATCAAAGCTAATTCTTTTATTTATATACATTTTGTAGTAGGATGTTTTATTAAGAAAAGTTCTCCTTAGCTGCACTTATAGGGCTGCCCATCGTGTATCTTAAGGAATTTCTCCACTCTCAGAAGATAAATCAAAACATTTTATTAAGGATGTTATCTCATTTGTAACATATTTGTTTAGAAATAGGTTAGGTTTAAGAGTCCAAAAATTAATACTGGGCTTTAGATTTTGGGAGCTGGGTGGATTCAAAACCATTCTAATTTTAGAGTGATGGGAAAAAAATCTTGGTTAAGTATGAACATAGATTTTTGATTCATAAAATTTATTAGATACTAGATACTGCATGTGTGGCAATGAGATAAGTATGTAAATGTATTCTTAGAAGGATTATATTTTCATGTTAGATAAGAGTCTAGCAAGTCAAAGCCAGATATTAAATCTAAAATAGCTAAAGTGTCACTGAAGATTGTATTAATTTTTATTTATTTACTGACATAACATGAGAGCAGAGCATCAAATGGACCATGTTAAACTTGCATTTCCTGATACTGACACTGATAAGTTGAAGACTTGGTGCCAGATGCTGTAAAGTTCACAAAATCCAGTGCATTATGCCAATATTAATGGAAAAGCTGCAGATAACCATGTAATATGTAAATATGCCATAGTGAATTTAGAATATCTTGGCATATAACAGAGTATCTCAATAGTAATGGTGTACTGTATATCAATCACAGCTACTCTGTAAGTCATGAAAAATTGCTGTCAAAGCATGATGTACATCAAAAAAGTAAAAAAAAAGAATCTGACAATCTATGCAGCTAGACTTTCCTAAGTATATAATTACAGCAGAATCTCTCCAGTAAGCTTACAGACTATGGAATATCTGCATTAGCGCCATTATTATTAAAGTATGCTAGCAATCACTTATGGGTTCTGAAAGAATCTGTAAAGTTTCTAATAAAAAAAATTTATAAAGATGAAGGACAATCACAGCAATGTTGCCACAGCTAACATTAGCTAAAAATTGGTGTGTGAAATTTGTGGGGAATACAAGTGATGCACACACCCAAGGAAATAGAGAGATAGAAAAGCAGGCATGGGTTATGGGTGAAGAAGAGGAACACACAAGAAGTATATTGTCCTTTTCAGAGTGGCAGTAACAGCGTTTTTTTTTTGTTTTTATTTTTATTTTTTAAGAATAGAAGGAAAAGTAAAGAAAGGGAAAGAGGGGAAGTATGACATCACACCAGGTACACCCATATAGCACATATCACAACACAACAACACATGGCAGACAGAGCTTGGAAATACATACAATAAGGACAAGTAAGTTACACAGATGGCACACTATACAACACTTGCAATGGAAAGTTGTCAAACAGGGTGGGCATGCATACCGGCCATGGTGAATTGCAGAAGTACATATATAACTATGTGCTATCACTTTATAACATGCTACAAACTGAGTGACAGTCATACCTGGGTGTGTATGACCAATGGTAGATGTGTGTTCTAGGGTAATATATAAGGATCACAGTACATATTGGACAAATAAACCAATATCTATGTAGTCTGTATCAGTGCAAGTGTAAGCAAAGCAACATCACAGATTAGTAAATGCAGATCTTGGAATGCCAGTTAATACTAGCAAAGGACAGAACAGAACCTCTGACCATGCATGTGAAAGGCAAATAACCAAGCATGGTGCCAAAATGCACTACTGGAGCAATGCAGCAAACTGGCTGCTATCCACACAAGTAGGTGTACATGTCTGTTTGGGTTCTACACAGAACTCAGACAGATGTGTAATGGAATGCATATGTCACACACATATGCCATGTCAAAGGCGACACACAGGTATAGGCATATAAGTATGATCTTTAGTGGCCGAACAGGAAATTAGATGAAAGCGATATGAATACACATACACACACCAATGATATATTATATGGTCACAAATCTAACAGTACTGCTATATAAAAAATCAAGTGTGCACATGAATTTTAAAAATGTACACTAGTTAAAATGTAATACATGTAGAACAAAAACAAGGATATATTGCAAGCAGTAGACAACGACTTATGTGCATATGTCCTGCATCTGTATAATGACCATAGAGTTGGCACACACTGACCTGGAAACCAAACTAATACATGACAATAGACATGAATTCCAACAAAGGCAAATATGTCTGCAAGATATATTATATACCTACAAAGGTGAAAGGGAGGTGGACAATATGGGACCACATCAAGGAAGACATAGCATCCAATCTCTGTAGGGAAATGATGAAGCAGGACTACAAAGTAAGGTGACACATTGCAAATGCATGTGTACACAACATAGGATGCTGTTGAAGTCAACCCAAAATGCATTGAAGCAAATCACAAATGTATGTCACATGAGCAGATTGCACTAGCAACACCAACAAAAAAGGCCATGTATAAATCACACACACAATATCATGCAATCATATAACATCAACAGCCATAAGTAAGTAAGCTAAGAATTGGTATTGCAGTCATACATACATACTGTCATGCTATTGTAAAACAACATGTGGAATAAACACCTGCGTTTATATGTCATGGGCCCAGCTCATTACTGAGCAGAGGACAGTCATGTGAGCAACATTACAGCACATTAACATTACGTCAGTGATTGCTCACATTTCAAAGGTAGAATGGTGTTTCACTATGAACTGGAATATGTGCAGAGACATGTACACAAATCATTGAATATGTACACCATTTGGAGAAAGGTATACATTTATGTGAATAACAAATGGATGCGGAAATGTATCAGACCAAAGACAGCATACTGTGGCATTACTGAAAAAAAATATTATTAACATGGTGTATACATGAATGTTACATTGGTGGTTTACATATTCAGTAAAAGAGAACTGCCCATATGTATGAAATATATTTATATGACCCAACATGGCATCAGCATTGCCAACATATGCCACACACCTTGCCATCATGCCAGTGGGACAGCATGACAACTGTCATCTAAAACCATGGGCAAGGACGTGCCCTGCTGCTGCATATACATGTTCTGGCAATACACAACTCATACCCTTACCACTGTAGTAGTGATGGACTATGGGCAATATGTTGTTTGCAAGTTTCTTTCACTAACACATGTTTCCAGTATAATTGTTGCAGCAGTAGCTGCATGCTAATAGCTGAAATCTGTCAACAGCTGAATGTTGAAGGAAAGTGTAATGTGTTAATGGGTGTCATGCACTTGTTGAACCATTATGTTAAATGTAATATGGTATCTGCATTGTATGTTTAGACTTTTAACAGATAAGCATGGCAGAAAAATGCTATGCATGCCCAAATGTGCATATACAGGCCAATCACTGATATGCAAACATCCTGGTGGCAGCATTACACAAGTGCATCACACAAACAGTACTTACAAAGATGAGCGACTGCCCTGATGGGGATGAACATCATGCATGATCTCTCAAACTATCTCCCTGAATGAGTCACTAATAGCATATACCATGTCTTGAAAGAAATTCCCCAGCATATCCTTCATTTGTGTATCAAAAACATCAGTCACCATCTCCCAGATCTGATCCCAAAAATTGCCTTGCTTTTGCTCCTGGTGTTCTCTCCTCCAGGGTGCAGCAGGGATAATTGCACATGCAGGTCCAGCTTCCTCATCATCACCATTGTCTCTATCATGGTCGTCATTGGAGGACTTCAGCAGTGACCTGGCATGCTCTCATTGACAACATCTGATGGGTGATTGTCAAGGGGTCCCATGTTCTGTCATGATGAATCACAACATAGGACAGAAATTACATATGCATACCTGATACTACCTGTCTGCATAACATACCCACTCTGACTCAATGAACAGGCAGAAAGCAGTCATCATGAAACTTTACAATATATTATGACCATAGTCCACTTTGCCACCATATGTGATGAATGTCAGTAATCAAAACCACAGCAATGAAAAACAAATGTCTATCAGGCTGCACATTCTTGTGAAAATCAAAGCTGACAGTAAACTGAAACTGACGTGCACATCTGCAGTCTAACAGACATTAAGTAACATGCTGTTGATATGTAAATTCTGCATCCCAGAATATGAGAATGAAGGTATATTAACAAACATTGCAGGTCTCATTTAAAACACAGTTCCTGAAGAAATTGTGCAAACATTAAGTAGCAGCATTATAATTAACAGATTTGCTGCTAGTGGATAGCTCTTCATACACACGCATCTCCGCTATGTCACATTGTCTATACCTTTGGACATTTTCAATAGCAGAACATGACAGAGACACTGTATCCATCACACAACGTGAGCAGCTTACTCAAGGCCATGCCACGGCATGCAGAACAGAGCTTAACAGTGAAAATCATGACATGACCTGAACAGTTGTTTACTGGCCAGCATTTAAGCATGACAGGCATACACAAAGCCAGAATGCTTAACATATCCTAAGACCTGAAGTGAAGAGCTGTGTTTGTGTGCAAATGTCAAATGTATTCCAAGTGTCTGTGCATGTAATGAGTCATAAGAACAGCCACTAATTAACATTGTTATAACCACTGCTAAAATAAAGACAAGAGTGATAAGACAATACCAGACAACAAGGTCATTGGCTTACCCCATATCACTTTAAAGACTATAACATGACAAAACAGTAATAATGTTCAATACTAAACATGGTGGCAGCCTGTAACACATAAGAATCTAGTATATATTGTACAGACATTATTGCCTGTCTATAAATGTATGCATGACCTAAATAAATGTATTAGCAATCACTACTCTGCAAAACGCAAACATCCTAATGCTGCTTGATGATGATGAAATGGTACAAAGAAATGCCTATGGGCATTAATATCCCTAACCACA
Organism: Protopterus annectens; assembly: GCF_019279795.1. Lineage (NCBI taxonomy): Eukaryota > Metazoa > Chordata > Ceratodontiformes > Protopteridae > Protopterus > Protopterus annectens. The sequence continues at coordinate 14,782,031 of NC_056734.1, forward strand.
GGATACAAGTACATTTTAACAAAGCTATCAGAGGTGTTATAGACAGATGTAATATCCATATTGAACCTAAGGGCATGGCACACAGTTTGCCAACAACAGTGTGAACACCGACACAGCAGATATCCATTCAGTATGTGAATAGCAGGCTATATGCAACTGATCAGTAATGAGAATCACATTAACACATACAAATTTACCAACACATGCATTTGAAACAGCAGGCAAAGGGCTGTAAATTTGTATTTGAAACACCCACATCAAAATCTCTGTGACAGTTACAAATAACTGACTGTCATTTACATTGTGGCCTACATTTCAAAACCCATCTTCAGAAAACATGGCGTGCTGCTAAATGAAATTTATTTTTAGTTAAATCAGACATGTAAGCACAGGTATTGTATGAGTATTGCACTTACCTTTTTAATGCATGATGGGTATTCCTGAATTATACATATTATACATGGTAATGTCAAAAATACAAACTGCAACAAGGATCAGATATATTTTATTTATAAAAATAGATAAAGTAATCAATATAACTCTTTCCCTCTGCTGCCCCTCTAGCCTTTACATCCTCTCTATACAAAGACTATAGTTCTGGGTCCTGTCCTCATCACTTGCAAGAAGAAAATAGCAAGTATGAGTGATGATATCTCAAATAACAGTGACATACATTGCTCAGATGATGTTACATACACATTCTTTTACATCTTGGAACAGAATTGAGCTCAGATTGGAGGATCTGAGATTCAAACCTGCACCTCTAAGCTACAGCCACACTCTAACCCTGACACCTACCTGTCTAACTAATCCATCTTGCTTGAGAGCTTATGGTGGGAATACTGTAAAATGACTTGAGTTACAAATGTGCATGGTTGAGGTACTAATGCAGATAATGGCTTAGGCTTTACCAAAAGGACAACTTGCTGTATATTTAGGAAAATAAGATGCAATAATAAATGCATATCAGCACAGTGGTCACAAATGGAAAAACAAAACAAAAAAAAAAAACAAATAAAAACTTTCATTGCCAGAGAGTGGAACACTGTCTTGTATCACATATTGCTGCTAACTGACAACTACAATATGCTGTACACCAGGGGCAGAGTAATGTCTTTATGTGGGAGTACATAAAAACATACAGATATTCATTTGCAAAGTCATATCATAAATCAAATTCATACATTATATCAGTGTATCACCCTGTTCTGCATTCCAACTGTATGTCTGACCATCTGACTGCATCCAAATATAAGGATGAGAAGGTTGTTGAAGTCAATTTAATAAAGAATGACATGATTGTACATGAAATACATTTTACAAATGTCAGAATATTCCACAAAAATGTTTGGCAGAAATATGCCAGTGTGTTCCAAACTTTACACATAACACTGTAGTAAAGATTTGCTGTTTCCAGAACATTATGGATTACGGAGATATTTGCAGAAATCTGATGAAGAATCGAGTTATTTGCAAGCATGCTCAAAATAACTGTTAGTATCAATAAGCAGGAATGTACAGCAGCATTTCTGACACAATGTGAAGAATATAATGATAGCTTTCCACTATGTGGAGCTAAACCCACGTCATTTAAATATATATGCATGCTGTCCTGTTTCTTTACAGGCTGAGTTAACTGTCAGCACGTTTCTTCTGAACAAACTAGTACTGCATGTGTATATGCCTATTCTTGTGTATAATGCTCAGATACATAAACACTGTAGGCCATCATGAGCCACACAAATACCAGCTATCATCAAATATTACAAATGAAAAGATAAGTGTAGCCAGTTGGACATACATTCCTCTTGTGATAAACAAATGGGGCTATAATGAGAACATTCACTTTGTTAAGAGGAAAAGACTAACAAAGTTATTTCTGAGCTATTATTCATATATACACAGGTAGACTAGGAAATGCTGTTGAACTATTACGGATAACTAAGAAATGCGTAGTCATCAGCAGTATAGGCACTATAGGTGTCAGTGATATAGGACTATAGTTGACGTGTGAGATTATGTCATTATATGTTAGAAAACAGATATACATCTACAATGTGCAGTATTATGTACATTATAAAGATTACTGAATAAATAAACCTCATTGGAATAGAAACCCTACTTATTGGGAGAACAATCACCATAGCTTCCTAATTATCCAGATAAGCTAATTGTCAGAACAGCAGTTTAATGCTTTTAAAAAGCATGTTCATAGGTTCATATGTTCATAAGTAGGTACTAGGCTATCGGCCCTGGGGCTTATATAAGCCTAGCCAAAAAAGTTCCCTGGCTTTCGCCACCTAAGAAAGTTATTTTCAGGCACCCCTGTCTAGCAGAGCCACAGAGGTATGTGTAAGATGTGTAGATGTATAAGATATATCTGAGATACAACTATATCTCTGAATTCCATAGGAATGTTCATGAATACATAGAGTGTGATACTTACAGTAGGCATCCACAGGCTGTTGATGCAGCTATGTGACCCTCTGATGAAGCTTGTCTACATTCATCTGATGTATGCCATTGCAGAGATGGAAAACCTGAACTCCAGTCCCATACATCCCAGTATGTCATCAATGCTTTCTGGCAATCTTGTTCCAAATGTCATCCATTGCAAAGTTCTGTAGTCTGGCTATAATGCTATGCTCCACTCCAGCATAGACAGTCAGCATCTGGGTAGTCTCCATTTGGATACATCAAACCTTCCCATCAGCCTCCCATAAGTGCCCATCTCGATGATGTTGCTAATGTCAATACTACCACCCACCAATCAAAACTTGAGCAACCAAAAAAAAACAAAACACAATGCACAGGATTTTATGGTTGCAATAAAGACTTGTGTTTTTTCCTTACTACATTTTTACTTTTTGAATTGTTTTTTATATTTTGGGAGATACTTTGCTTTTAGAGATTTGTGCTTTATGTAATGTGAATAATACCCAGTGCAGAAAAACACAATTCAGATTAGTGACACTCACGGCCGGCCTTAGGCATAGGTGAATTAGGTGACAGCCTAGGGTGCCATACAATCCGCTTCATAAAGGGGGGAATTTTATGTATTTATTTATTTATTTTAATGAATGTATGTTTGTTATTTTGCGATCTTCTCAGCGCCCTTCACTCGGAGACAAGGTGCCAAGAAGATCGCAAAATAACAAAACCATAGGGTGAAGGGAAGGGGAAAGTGCCCCCCCACTTTTATAGCATCAGGCTGACTTCAACAAGTTAAAAAAAATATATATATATATATATATATATATATATATATATATATATATTCGGCTGTCACGCGTCAGTGAAGAGAGGGGTTAAGGTCATCATGCGTGCATGTGTCACCCTATATTTTTAATAATTGTAACTGGATGACACCCTCTGATGTTCCAGTACTCTACGACTGCAATATTTTCAGAATGCAAGTCATGAACACATTTAAAAAACATTACAAAAGTTGCAAGTTTAACCATATATTCAAATCAGAGGCACACTTAACCAACATATTCATAGAATATTTTTCAGTGCAAATGGGAAATGACAAATTATTCTTCTGCTACTGAGAACTAATTCACTCCTGCTCCTATTCCTCTAAGGGTTAATGAAAATACACGAAGATATACAAAAAGAGCAGACTTGGAATGAAACATCTGCCCTTTCTGCTTACCAAGCGTCTTGTGCCATATCTTTCAATAATCCACAAGGTAAGCTTCAGCCCTCACAGCATAAAAAGATGCATATGCTTCCTGTTTACTTACTAGCACCTGACTAGACTGGTTACGGAAGCT
>NC_056734.1:14788309-14813309 GCF_019279795.1 Protopterus annectens
ACACACAATCACAAACCCACTCACATATGCACACAGCCCAAAGGTAAACTCAATTCTCCACTAGCCAGATGCATTTCTGTGAATGTGGGTTTTCATGTCGTTTCAATAAATGTGAGTTTTGCCATTTCAATGAATGTGAGTTTCAAGGGCAGAGATGTTTACTGCTCATGCTAAGTCTCTTTTCATTGTGAGACTGTATTGTTTATTTAGCAAATGGCTATCTATGTTTGTGCTATTTTATTTCAATATCTGTAATCACTGTAGAAGTGAATAGGAGAACAGTATGCATGGTAACTGGTGAGAAATAACCAAATAATGGAACATTGGAGGGCTGAGGAGGGGGCTGCTTCTGGGAGAAGGGGGGTTGCTGCTGGAGGGGCTGCTCTGGTGGGGGTAGTCTATTACCCTGCTAGGGCCCTATATGACTATGATCCAGCTGTGGTATTTAAAGGAGAAAATACATATGCAAAGGTAGTTGCAGTTTAACTACATTACAAGGTATCTTTTTTCCCCTATGCATTTAAATAATTTAAGGAAATGACTGGAGTGGCTTTCTTGGGGAATGCCTCTGTGGGTGTGGCTCAAATAGGGGTGTTTCATGAGTGTGGTGTGGGTGGGGATTAAGGGGCGGCAGAGCACCACTTCGCCTAGGGTGCCATTTCAGCTAATGCCGGCCCTGGTGACACTGTAGAATAAAATTCATTGAGAATAATACTTTCGGGTGGCACAGTAGTGCAATGATTTGTGTTGTCACCACACAACAATAGGTTCTCTGGTTTGATTCTCACCTGGGGTGCCTCCTGTGCAGAGTCTGCATGTCCTCCCTGTGTTTGTGTGAATTTGTTTGAGTGCTCCAGTTTCCTCCCATGTTACAAAGACATGCATCTAGAGCATTTCTCCCCAGACCTCTGCTGAAAATTGGCTTGTTCCAAGTTGGACTTTCCCAGTAAACAAATGTTAAATAAATAAAAATAATTGCTCAGTGAGATCTCTTTAAATTAAACTCAAAACCAGAGTCAAATTAAAGCCGTTACTTGTGAAACTCGAACCAATGAAGAAGAAAAAAAGATCTCACTCAGTTTTCAGGTAGCAATGGCATGATCTATAAATGTATCAAAATCAATATTTAAAAGTGGTGCTTATATCATGTTATCAGATCATAGTGGATAATGGGCACGTGCTACACATGGTCCTGTTTAACAACACTTTTTGGGTACTTGTGTAGAGCACTTTCCTGTTACTCCAAGCTATTGGTTAATTGGCTAAGTTTTGAGAACTTATGCAGATGTGCACAAATGGGATTCCAAATCCTTGAAGTTTAATGAACATCATTAATTATGTATGACACAAGTAGTACTTAAAAGATGCATGCAAATAGCTTTCATTTATATCTGACTCACAGGTAGCTGCAAAGGTAATTTGGCAGCTGCTTGCACTGCTGCTTTGGTAAACATTTAGCTCCTTATAGATCTATGTTGCCATTACTCCTTTTCAAATGTTTATCTCTTAGAATGATGCATTTATTGAAACTGTATGGAACAGTACATAAACATGGATTTACAGATTTTCTGCATATCGTAAAGGTGACTCCATACTTTCTGCGTTGTGCCTACAGAAAACTACGGATTCCAGCATCATCCATTTGCTGCTATGTAGTATGTATTTGTATTGCTTTTATGGATATTTATTCTTTGAGGATTCTTAAAATAAGTATTAGAACTACTGACTACAAAAAGGATCCTAACTGTCTGTGGTCTGCGTACAGATTTCGATGCCTTCCAATGCTTTCCATAAGATGTTCAATTTCTAATTTAGAGATACTATCTGCTACTGTGGATGGCATTCACTGCTAAGTAATGATTGTGTCAATATAAGCTCATCATTTATAACATGCTATATGACAGATTGTTTTACAGTGTTTATGCTGCAATTGCATTACAGCTATTGCCATCACATGTTTCTGTTGTACACGTATGTTTGTGTAGTTTGCTAATGTGAAATGTATGTAGTCTTTTGTTCATGTCACACACTGCTGTTGTGTCTGGACTTCCATTACTCAGATATTCACTGTAAGGGATTTGAATACCACAGACTGCCTCTGTGGATATCACACATGATGTTGCTGTTCCAAGTGTTATGTACTCAGGCATTGTTTTATGGTTTTATAGGTCACAGTACTATATGGCACAGGGAGTATTTCCGAGAATTGTGCATTGCACAGGACTGCATAATATTTATATTTGCATAAGCTGTCCACATAAGTATCTCCATATGTGGACCCCACAAGATTATAAACATGTGCACATAACTGTCTTTCAGATGGCAAACAGACCTAGGGGTGACAATTTCTCCCCACAGGAGAATGAGATTATAACAGATGCTCTGTGACAACATGGATGGAGACTCCTGGGACTGGCAGGAAATACAGCAAGGAGGAATGAAGTGTGGACTGGCCTGATACCAACACTGCTTTGACCTTTTAATCTGTGCATTCAACAGGGTACACCAGTATGAGAGATAAAGGGATGCCACTGTGGTGGCCCACCATTGACATCCCCTGATGAAATCACACAGTTTCTGGCATCACTGCCTACAGGGAAGGGTCTATATTAGTATCTTGAATGAGCAAAATATCGAATCTGAGTATATCAACACATATTTGTCGATCGCACTGTTAATCAAACTGTTAAATGACTGAAACTCAGATTGCTGAGCAACATTACTTGGCCAACCCCCGTTCCCACTATCACAATCACTATAGACACAAAAAAATGTAAAATATAAATACATGCCTCAATATTATATCCTAAATACAACAAATAAGATTTTACACCATAATGCCATTCAACTAACTTGCTCTTGTGGGGGGCTGTGCCCACCCCCCACTAATTATGTATATGAACTCCGAGATCACACAACAGTGAGGAAAGGGCACTTTTTCTGATCCTCACTGTACCGCAATGACATTACATCGTAACATGTTACATTTCCATTCAGTATTTATTCACTTCATTTTAAGTAATGTAAAAATAGACACCTTATGATATCTACAAGACAAACGTTATGACACCAGACACTTACTAACGTGACTTGGTCAACTAAAACAATTTGAGATTCCATATTTCTCTCTTTAGTGTTTTCGCTTATTAATGCTTTCGAACTATATGTGTAGATCAACGCTTATTCAATATTTTGCTCATTCCAGATACTAATATAGACCCTACAGTGACTGGGCAGTGCAGTATTCCCAAAGTAGGATGAAGTAGGTCTTCCAGGCTGCACTTTACATAACACTGACGCATACAGAGTAAATTAGTACATACTGCTAACACTTGCATATTCATGTATTGTCATTTTTGTGGTGCAGCAGCAGAACTGCATTATGCACATGGGCCCATGCATGGTAATGACAATCAAAATAAGCGTGATGACATATACTGCAGTGCAGATGTAGCAGTGAAACAAATCAAGTGTAATGTTGTCTGCATTCATTTTCACAGGTCCATCTACTTCTGCACAACAACAAGAGATAACATTTGAGCTTCTCCATATACTGTTACTGTGACCGTTACCTGTTTTGCCTCAGCCTCATGTCATGTCAGTGCTGTTTACTGTCATATTGATATCCCCCCTCACATTGTAAACTACAGGTATGCAATCTGGGGGGCACAAGCCATGCAGGTGCACCTACAGATAGACCAGTTATGGTATCACAACATGTTCATATGTTGCAGCAATGTGTAGCAGACCTGTATTGCATGAAATTAATGTCGCTGTTTTTCGTCACAGGGACATCTGGCCAACAGGTGCACTGTAATGTCATGTGAGTATCAACAAATCTTGTTACTGTGTAGTATATGTTATCATGTGACTATTCTATTGCTTGCATACATGACTGTGTTGGCTTTGTCTTTACCACTGTAGGATCTGCATTATGACACACAAATTCACCACATCGGGAGGGTGTCACTGGTATGCTATTACGTCTTCTTCATACATATCATCACTGTTATTCCTGTTGCTGTCTGTCATTAATACTGTGTCTTTTTACCCATTCATCAGCATTTCATGCACAAACAAATGGTATGTGTATGCAATACCTACTGTATGTTTTAATACTGTTGGAATGGTCCTTTCTGGCAAGGATTTAATTATGAATGCTATGTGTTTTACTTTGTTTCCCTACAACATTTGCATTCTATCTCTCTCCTTCAGTGCTATCTTTCCATGAGGACTTGTCAGGTGGGTGTTATGGTTGTATTCCTCACATATGTTAAGTATGTTGGATATGTAACATAATTATCATATCCCTGTTACATAGATTTAGTGGCACATACACAGATAAGATATCATGGTAAATCATTATTATCTGTAACATGGTAGTAAGATATATGTGTTATATGTCATTAATAATATACATCATGTAATGCAATCACATTCTCCTGCCCTGTGTCATCTGTCTCTTCTTTTAGCACTTCAACCGATTTTATCCTCCACGTGCCAATCCAATGATCCTGATGTGAGATATGATGTGTTTCAGTATAGTAGCATGGCTCCTGCAACAGGAAACTGACATAGTGATACCAACTGGCCCAGATGGTGACAGTCATACTTATGCAGCTGTAGCCATGAATATGGAGGAAAACTTGTCTAGCCATTCTGACTATGAAAGAACATCAGATTGTGGACAGGATGAGGCCTGTGGACAACAGCCCCATGTTGAGTCTGCTGGTGATGTTGACAGTTTCCTACAACACATTTATACTACTCATCAAGATAGATGTACGTGTGTAGGTAGTGTGCATGGGTACATGTCAAAGGGTGTCTGCCTAGTCCTACAGGCAAATGAATATTCCCAGCAACATCATTGATCTCATATCCATGCACCTGCTTGTGCTACAGATCATGTTGCACATCAAGGATAGGAGCACAAGAATGGTCAGGTCCTGGTGGTATATGCTGCATAGAATGGAAGCATGTTATCTGTGGTATGATACTTTGAATCCCTGACTACAGCCGTACTACAGCAGTACTGTAGTATGAGCAGGGTTCTGTGTGTCCTGACTGTGCTTAGCTGAGTGTAATTTGGTAGATACAGGCCCCCTTCTCAGCAGACCAAACCTTTGCCATTGGGCATCGATGTCTGTGCTGCAATGTGTGCATACTTCTACTTCTGACCCATCTTAGATAGTATAGTTTGTGCTGATGTTAGGACATATTTTTCATAAATCACATATAGAAAGGAGAGTCAGGTCACTGTGAATGAAAAGATTTTTGGGTAAATATCTACATGACAAAAAGTCCCATTTTAAAAAATGGAAATGTGGAAAGCATCCAAATGGTGTGCATTTGTCAAGATTAGGGAAGAAAATTTTTGCAGCAGATATTTTGCAATATTTAACAAACACAAGGCAGGATTTTTTCCAGATCAAAAATTAAAGTTCACAGATAGCAACCTTTGATGCAGTGCTGATAGTTGTTAATTCTAGGAACCTTAATAACAAAGTTTTTTTTTTTTTTTTTAATAGAAAATTTGCTATGTTCCCTTAAGACTGATGTTGTTATTGTTTGTAAAATATGGTTAAAGAACACTGACTGGAAACCATCTCACCAGGGTATAAATATTTTTACTGTAACAGGGATTCTAACAAAAAATCAGGTGGAGATGTTATGATAGGGATTAAAGATAGCTATGAGACCTGGGATTATTACATGTTTAATAAAAACGCCAATACTATAGATTGTGTAACTGTGACAATAAAGACATCCCTGGAACATATAACAATTGCTGGAATGTACCAACCACTAAAGTCTTGTGCTGATGACCTAGAAGAATTCATGCATTTCTTACATGAAACACAAGAGAGAAGAATAATATTAGCTGGGGACTTAAATTTACCAGACAAAGACTGGAATAATATTGATTCAACAACATTAGTAAAGAAATTATTCACAACACATGTTCAGGAACAACAATCACTTCAGACTGTAAAAAAAATTACTACTAGGGAATGGAACATACTAGACATTGTTTGTGTTCCTAAAGAAATTACTGTTACTTCAAGTCAAGTTTTACCACTGTTTTCATGTACAGTGATCATGGGGCTATAATGGTTAATTTGTTGCAAGATAATTATGACAAACTGAAGTCTAAACCAATGCAAAGAAGATTAATTACAGATTATATGGAAGCAAAACAGTCACTATGTAAAACTAATTGGAGTAACATGTTTCGTGGAAAAAATGCAGATGGAATGTGAAGTTTTGAAAAACAAATTATTTAAGTAGAGAATCAAAAAAATGTTTAATGTTAGGATCTGGGCATACAATGCCAAGGGGATATATTCACATAACAACAAGATACCTGATTATGATAAGAGACAAAAAATATATGAAATGGAAAAGAGGTAGAACTACAACTTTCTGAAATGAAATAAACAAGATGGACAAATAAATTCAACACAGTGTGAGACAAGGTCAAGAAGAAACTGAAGAAAATGTATACAGAGATATTGAGTATACTATGAAACCATTTTATAGATACATAGGATGTGGAAGGAGTAAAGACATACAAATTGATAAAGATATCAATCAATATAATCAATATGATTATAACATAGTTACAAAATCGTATTCAATTAACAGTTTGGCTCCACAAAGGGGTTAATAGTAACATCTAGGTAGCATCATATATTGGAATCAGATTATATTATATCGGAAAATAACTATGCAAACTGAATGCAAACAAAGCACTGGGAGGAGACGGAATTAGTGATAATGACCTGAGAACACTTGTTCTTACATTCCCACTATATTTATTATTTACTAAGTCATTTAAATATGGGGGGATTCCTTAAGATTAGAGATGTGCTTATTTAACCTGTCTTTAAGGGGAAAGTGAAATTTAACAAACCAGAGTCATATAGACCCATAAGTCTACATTAATTTTGTGGAAAAATAATGGAGACGATAAAATTGGATATGTTATTGTCAGAACTGGATAAGTTCAGACTTGAAACAATATATATCACTATGCATATGATGAAAAGAGATCTATTATCACATGTAACATGATGTTCTTTAACAGTATAATAACAGCTATGAAAGAAAAATTGTGCTGAGATTGTATTTATATTTATTTAATTTCAGCATTTGACAGGGTCATTCACAAAACAATGACCATAAATTAGAACAACTATGTATTGATGTACTCTTGATAAGGTGGGTAGCTGCATGGCTTACAAATAGGACATGGCAAGTATCATGCAGCAATTGGACAGGTGAAATTCTTGGTCACAGTCAGGGTGCCCCACAGGGCTCTGTCCTAGGCCCTTACTTGTTTAGATTGTATTTTTCAGACCTAACATTTTCCTCAGAGGTGTTCTACAGTACTGTCTATATGTAGATGACATGTAATTGGGTAAACAAATCACACATGTTTCAGTCAGGGTATGTTTGCAAAAGAACTTGACTAAGTTGATCATTTGGACACAGGAGAATAATATGCTGATAAATACTTCAAAAACTAAGCATATGAGATTTGGGAGATATAAATTAAAAGGTGAATATTTAATACAGCACACAGTGATTGAAACTATAGATTGATTTAAGAACCTAGCTATAATGTTTGATCCAGCTATAAGTTTTTCTAATCATATCAGCCAATGGTTAATGATAGTAATATAATTATAGATTGTATAAAAAGATTTATAAAGTCTAGGAAATCAAAAATGATGAAGTCATTGTTAGTTAATGACATTAGATCCTAACAGGAGTGTGGAATAACAATATGGATACCTTATAAGAACACAATCATAAGTAAACTGGAAAGAGTACAGTGGAACTATACCAAGGACATCCATGGATGTGAAAATTCAAGTTATTATGAAAGACTAAAATATCTGAATCTGTATAGTGTCTCATAGATATTTAAGAAGAGAATGTACTCAAGTATATAGAGCATTTAGAGACAAATACCTAGGGGAATGTTTGAGATTAGTAAAACGTATTAGAGAATCATTAGACAACCTATGTAAAACCTTTTATGTATAGATGATTTAAAACTGTATGGGTTCATAGGTATGTACTAGGCTAATGACCCTGGAGCCTTTACAAGCCTAGCCAGTAGAAGTGCCTTGACATTGTGCTGCCCAGCGTTAGTTCCCAGTGCCTCTATCAAGTAGAGCCACTGGAGTGATCTCTGGAGTGAACTTTCTATTTCCCATCCACTCATCAAGGTTTCTCTTGAAGAGGGCCAGTGAGGTGCTCGGCTTGACATGTATAGGAAGTCTATTCCAGAGCATGGGAATTCTCTGGATTATGAACCTGTCCCTCCAGCATGTTCTGTTGATTGTGGTAATGAGGTAGAGGTCTCTGGAACATGTGGTGTGGAGTGATTGGGATTTTTTTAGATGCAGCATTTTTAACAGAGCTGGTCAGACATAGCTTTGTAAGTCAAGCAGAGATCACCTCTTAGTAGATGATATGAGACAGAGAATAGCTGGAGTTTTTTGAGTCTGTCCATGTAGGACATGTGTTTAAGGCCTAGGATCCTCTTTGTGAGGTATTTTTGTGGCCTTTCCAGGTGTTGCATGAGTCTAGTCAGGTACATGCCAAATGGGGCATTATACTCGATGATTGGCCTAATGAGGAAAGAGTAGAAAGAGATGATGACCTCTTTATTCCTGGATGCAAAACCTTTGGTAATGAGATGTGCCACATAGAAGGACTTTCTGACCACATTGGCAATATGATGGTCGAAGGAGAGGTTGCTGTCAACCTGTGTCCCCAGATATCTTATAGCACCTTCAGTGTTCAGTGGGCTCCCATTGATGTGATAATTAGTGGGAACTGAGTTTTTCCCAAAAGGGATGATGAAGCATTTTTTGGCATTAAGCTTAAGGCCATTGTTTCAACACCAGTCATTGGTCTCAATGAGGCCTTTCTGTAGGATGTCTACATCACATGGGGAGTTAATAATGGCTCCCAGCTTGCAGTCGTCTGTGAACTTGGTCAGCCTGAGTACCTCTGTGTTGGCCTGGACTTTTGAGAAGTAGATGCCAAACAGGAGAGGACCCAGGAACGATCCCTGTGGGACTCCTCACCTGACTGGTCATCAGTCTGACTTGGAATCTGCTACCTTCACTCTGTGGCTTCTATCTGTGAGCCAATTTGCAACCCACCTAGTGATATAGGGGTTGATGCCTGGTTTGGTAAGTTTATCAATAATTCATCAGATGAGGAACTGAAAGCTCAACTGCAAGTGGTCAAACCCTTTTCAAATGATATAAGGATGTCATTTAGTCTTGATAAATGTGCAAAAGCAACCTTCAAAGCAGGAAAGCTGCAGCACCAAGAAAACACCAGTTTGGGACAGGAATGTGATATAAAAGAACTTGAACAAGAGGATGTGTATAAATACTTGGGAAGTGATGACAGATCAACAATTAAACATGAACAAATGTAAAAAAAAACATAGGAATATTTTAGAAGACTTAAATTAATACTGAAACTGGCATTGACATCTAAGAACAAAGTCCAAGCTATAAACCAATTTGCTCTTCCTGTCGTAACTTACAGTTTTGGAGTGACTGACTGGCCCCAAAAGGTGTTGGATAGGCTGGAGAGGAAAATAAGAAGGATGCTTCATGCTCATCAAATGATTTATAAAAATCAGTGCATACCAAGATTATATATTCCTCGTTCTGAAGGAGGTTTGGGCCTCCTTCAAATTGATTACATGTATAAATCTGCAATCGTGGGAATACATACATATTTGCTGACCTCACAAGACCCAAATGTAGTCAAAGTTTTGAACCATGAGGAGAATAAGTCTAAGATGACTTCCCTGCTTAGTTTAGCAAAAGCATATCGACATCAAGCAGGCATGGAAATCAAACATAAAGAAGATAAAAATCATAGAAAACTCTTATAACAGCCTCATGTTGATTAGGATCTAATGGAGGAATGGTTAAGAAGAAGTGAATTTAACCCAAAAGACGAAAGGTTAATATTGGTGGCCCAAGACAGTGGACTACGTACACATTAATTAAACTGTGGGAGAAACAGACAAATGTAGGTTTTGTAAAACAGAAGTGGAAACAGTTGCACACCTTGTTGCTGTTTGTGATATACTAATGGCAAAAGGACTGTATACTGAAAGGCATAATAATTTGGCAAGACTGTTGCACTAGGGATTGTGCAAACATTATAATATTGAAGTAGCTGAAAAACACTGGAAACATGAGCCACAAAGCATCATAGAAACTGATGAAGTTTATATCACATGGGATCATCCATTACCAACAGTTCAAAAAATAGATGAGATAAAACCTGATATAGTAGTCCATGAAAAGAAGACAAAAGTAGCCTTGATCATTGAAATTGCTGCACCCAGTGACTGCACTGCCTTGCACAACGTCATAAAATACAAGGATTTGCAGGCAGAAACAAGAGCAACGTGGAAGAAAGATACCCAGACAGTTGCAGAATTAGAAGGAGCAGCTTACAAAAAAACAATTTACAATCATACTACGATATGTTACCGATACACGTAACTCCATACGAATAACAGAAGGAGTCATTACTGGGCACACTGCAGGTGTGGCGAAGAGCACTTCTGGCTAACATCAAAGACTGAAACAATATTAATTTCATAAACTTTAATTTTACTTTGACTTAGGAATGGGGTCTATCCCAGTCATGATATTAGAAACCCAAAAGGCCTGGGGAAATTAAAGGAGATTCTCTAGGAATGAGAAGTATACTAAATGGTTCTCTTAGAGAGCAGCTGATGCATGGAGCAGACTACCAAATTACATTAAACCAAGCACTGGTTTAGACATTTTTAAGAACAGCCTGGACACTTATTATGGGAACAACTGTTTTGGTATATTGGCAGGCTAGAAGGAATGATTTACTGAATGCTACTTCTTAAACTAGATGTTGTAGTGTATTCTGGCATCTGTAAATATGTATACATATTTGTTTTCCAGCATATTCTTCTATCTGTAAATATGTTTTGCTCATTTCCTATGTGATCATATTTACCCATGCTGTGCCTGCAAATGGTCAATTAAGAGAACAGCATAAACAAATATAAATAAGTAAATAAATAAAATATTACACCCATCCATCTGTCCACCCATCCATACATACATGCATGGGTTCCCTTCATAATCATGAACTACTGAAATCCCGAATTTCAGTAGCCCGAGACCAGAAGGGCGAAAGTGCAGAATACTGAAACCCAAGAAGTGCGAAATTCAAAATCCCGAAGTTCAGAGATTTTGAATTAGCGGTTCTGGTGTTGACATGTGTGAGTGGGTAGTTGGAGATGTAGGTAAGTGTCTGTGTTTTACGGGTTTTGGGTAGGGGCTTTAGAGTGTGTCTGTGTGTTTTGTGGGTGTGATGTGTGTGTGGGTAAAAGGAATGTAGCTTGTGTGGTGGTGTTTTTGTGTGTCTGTCTAGTGTGACCTTGTAGTTAGTATATTTAAGTAGGGGGCGTGGGGGTGCAACCCCCCACATGGAAGGTGCAGGGGTGCTTGCCCCCCTGCTTGTATGTAGGGTAGGTGTTTGTGTATGTGAAGGGAGGTGTATGTTTGTGTTTGTGTCTGCGGTGTGTTTAGTGTAGAAGTTGCGATTTTAAGTTTCCCGCTTCTGGGGTTTCGAGTTTATGGATTTTTCGGCTTCATGGTCTCGAGATACTGAAATTCAAGATTTCAGTATTTCAAGATTATGAAGTGAATCCACATGCATAGATACAAATATTTTATGTACAGGTAATAATGCCCTTCTAACCTGCTAATATACCAAAAGACTTAGTCCTATAATAAGTACCCATGCTGTTCTTAAAAATATTATACGAGTGCTTGATTTAATGGACTTTGGCAGTCTGTTCCATGCATTAACTACTCTTTCAGAGAATCAACTATTTTACATTTTATTCAAATACACTTTTTGACATAAGTTGTTTGATGAGTCTGCACTAGTTCTAGATGGCACCAAACATATCCAGAGGTTATTGTCTCTAAATACCCTGTGTACCTGAATAAGGCCTCCTCTTAAACATCTGTATGAGACACTGTACTAGTTCAGATATTTTAGTCTTTCATAATAACTTAAATATTCACATCCATGCATGACTTTGGTATATTTCCACTTTACTTTATGTATCTACAAATGCATGATTTCTTATAAAGTTTCCATATTGTTAGTCCATACTCAAGTTTGGGTTTAATGTAGCTAACAAACAAGGATTTCATTATTTCTGATTTCCTAGAGTTTATAAATCATTTTTATATAACCTATAGTTCTATAATTATCATTACCCAAATGGCTGATATGATTAGAAAAACTCAAAGCTGGATCTACACAGTTCTCCAAATCCTTAAATGAATTTAGTTTAAATCACTGTGTGTTGTATTAAATGTTCACCTTTCAGTCTATGCCACTCAAATCTCATGTGCCTAGTTTCTGATGCATTTATCAACATATTAATCTCTATGCACAAATGGTCAATTTAGTGAAGTTCTTCTGCAGACATGCCCTATCTGTAGCACATGTAATAGGTTTACCCATTTTCTAGTCATCTACATACAGATTGTAGAACACCTCAGATGGCAAAGATAGCTCTGAAAGCTACAGCCTAAACAATTATGGGCCTAGGCAAAGCCCTGTGGGGTACTCTGACTGTAACCAAGAATTTCACCTTTCCAATTGCTGTAAGATACTTGTCATGTCCTATCTTAAGCCATGCAGCTATCATTCTTATCTAGTTTATGTCAATACCTAATTGATTTAATTTATTGATCAGTGTTTTTTTTCTATAACCCTATGAGATGCGAAGTTAAATCTAAATAAATCACATTTTAATTAACAGATGTTATATTGTTATATACCTTCTTGTTATGGGCCAGTATATGCATGCTACTCTATGATTTCAAGTCTCAACCTTTCCAATTCTGACAATAATTTATCCAAAATAACCTTTCCTATTATTTTTCCACAACATGAAAGTAAACATAAGGGTCTGTATGGCTTTGGGTTTGTCCTATTCCCTTTCTCCTTTCCCTTAAAGATATGTTTAACAATTACATTCCTCCAGTTATGAGGAACCTCCCAATATTTAAATGTCCTAGAGAATAACAGGTTTAATGGTGCAATAAGGTTATGCCAAAGCGCTCTCCTTTGATTATTACTAATTCCCTCTCCTCATTTTGCTTTGTTTGAGTCCAGTTTGAGTAGCTCTTTTTCAATATAATGTAATTTAATTTCAGTATCTGAATTTAGCGAATGCTACTAGGACAATTTATTATCCCCTTTGTGGAGCCAAAGTAGTTTGCTTAAGATTTTGTAAATATGTCTATGTATATATAACATGTTGTTTTTGAGAAAAAAATTTAGAATGTACACATAGTTTGTCAATTTGTATGTCTTTACTCCCAACACATCTTCAGTATCTAAAAAACAGTTTTCTAATACACTTAACATCTTTATATACATTTTCTTCAAGTTTTTCTTGATCTTGTCTTACACTATGTTTTACTTGTCTGTACAGCTTGTATTTTTTTCAGTTTTTAAAGTTATAGGTCAGCTTCTTTTCTATTTCTTATTTTTTTCTCTCAACTTAATCAAGTACCTTGTTCTTACAAAAATATATCCTCTTGACCTTGTGTACCCAGATCCTGATGCTAAACATGTATTTTTTTATTATTATTATTTTTGTTAATGTGAACAATTTCTCTTTTAAAACTTGACACATTCCTTCTGTATTTTTCCAACTGAATTGCATTGCTTTTCTCCATTTAGTTTTATATATTGACTGTTTTGCTTCCATGTATTCTGTTATTAATATTTTATGCATTGGTTTAGATTTCAATTTGGCAGAATCATCTAGTAGCAATTAATATTTATAACCCCATGATCACTGTACATCAGTGGTGGTGGCAACACTTGACAAGAAGTAACTGTCATTTACTTAGGAAAACAAACAATGTCTAATATGTTCTGTTTCCTGGTAGACTTTTTAACAATCTGAAGTAATTGTTGTTCCTGAACATATGTTGTAAATAATTTCCTTAATAACACTGTTTAATCAATATTATTTCTGTATGTTTCTGGTAATTTAAAGTCCCTCACTATTATTATTTTTTCCTTTCTGTGTATGAATTCTTCTAGGTCATCCACACTTGAATTTGGTGGCCAGAGCATGGCAGTGATTGTTAAACATTGCATAGATGTCATTACTTTCACAGATACACAATCTATAGCATATGTATTATCAATGAACCTGTATTAATCACAGGTTTCATAACAATCTTTAATCCATATCAAAAGACCTCCACCTATTGTTTTTTTTTTTTTTTTTTTTTTTTTTTAGAATATCTGTTAAAGAAATAATATTCATACTGTGGCAGAACTGGTTCTCAGTTAACCATGTTAATAATAAATAAAAAAAAAAAGATAATTATTATCCTAGCATTAACAACCATCAAAGATACATCAAATGTTGCTATATGTGAGCTGTTAAATTTATAACTTGGCAAAAATCATGTATTGTGTTAGTCAAACATTGCAATATACCGGCTGCAAAAATTCCCTTCCCTTTTCTTGACAACATCATTCCATCCTGTCTAAACATGTGTGCCCAAAATTAGTTTTGGATGCTGTACACATTTCCATTTTTAAAATGGGTGATTTTTTCATGTATTTACCCAAAAATTATTTTTGTTCACATTGACTTGACTCTTCTTTCAATATGTGGTTTGTGAAAAAAAATATGTCCTAGCACCTGTGCAAGCTATGCTATCTATGAGGGCTGCAATGTACCTACTAACAGTCAGAGAGTCCTTGCAAATGAGATCATTGCTATCCACTTGAGTCAAAATGGCTCCAAACTTCTTTACATTATTGCATTATAAACCTTGTCTCACATCCCATATTTTTGCTCTTGGCAAGCTTAACTCTATTTGATCAGTTACACTTTTAACTGAATCTCCAATTACAAGTAGATTATTTCTGACCAGATCTGAGGAATCTCCATCTTCTAATTCAGTAGTATCTGCTCAAATACCTGTTACAAAGGAATGATTTTCATAAACATTAGTTTTATTAATCCCACTGTTTTTATGTATTACTTCATTTGCAAGCATACAGTTCTCATCCAGCTGTCTTTATAGTTCCATAGCTTGAGCCATTTGTCAACTTCAGTCTTTCTTCTTCTTTTTTCTTGCATTAATGTTCTTCATTTCTTCCTAGTTCAGTTTTCATTTCTTCCTTTTCATCTGCCCCTTATCTCTCTTCTCTACCTTATTTCATGGAAAAATGGAAAATGATGGACTGGATACATGAACGGCTAATTATTTTTGCTGCTATCATGTGCTATCATGTGCACACTGCAGTGATAGGGCACCATTTTGGATTCATTAAATAACTCTACACATTGCATAGAGTTACCAAACAAATACAAAAGCAGAGTATGCTAATGAAAGTGTAATCAGCTGAATTATCAATCCAAGATAGTGGAGACAGTCTGCAACCTCTGTCACTCCCAATTAAGACCCAGGGAAAATTGAGGAGAATCTATACCAGGGAAACTAAGGTATGTGTGGAATTAAGGATATTAGCTACTGGTGCATTCCAGAGACCAACAGAGGATATACTAGGGGTATCGCAGGCCTCGGCCTCCAGAATATTTCACCAATGTCTCAGTGCTATGCCAGAACATGCAAAGGATTACATCTATTTTCTAAGCACATCAGAGGAGAGATTAAGAATGATGCAGGAATTTTATTCTGCAGCACACTTGCCTAAAGTCTTGGGGGTCATAGACTACACTAGCAAAGAAATAAAAGTACCACCTGCTGAACAGGGAAGGACATGCATCAACAGGAAGGGGTTACTCTCAGTCAACTGCCAGGTTGTCTTTAATGCCCAAGGGATCATCCTCAATTTCTCTGCAGGCAACCCAGGCAGTTATAATGACTCACACACACATGGCACACTTTGCAGCTTTACACAAGGATTGCCAGGGGTAATGTTCTGCAATATACAGGTAGGCATGTACACAGTAACTGGCATCTAGCGGTCACTTTCCCCGCTGTGCAAAAAACAGTCAACAGGGCAATTATATCAACCGTTTCACAACTAGAGCAACAAGCAGGAATGTAATATCACTGATTTGAAAACATGAATTAGGATACTAAATGATAAAAAGCCATCCAAAATGAGTATTTACAGAAACATCCATCTGTGCATCAAACATATATGTGACCTAATCATCATCATCATCAGCCCTCTTTTGTCCCATTTCTTTTTCCTACATGGGGTCGGGGCATTGTGTTAAATGTCGCCAACTCTTTCAATTCACTGCCACACTCCTGCCTTCTTCAATACTCATGCCTGACTGTCACAGATCTTCTTTCACAAAATCCATCCACCTCATTGCTGGACATCCTTGCTTCCTCTTAGCCTTCTTCCTGTCTGTTCCAAATCCTCCTCGCCAGATTGTTTACACACACTCACCAATGAAGAATCTTTATATATGCAACATAAGTCAAACCCAAATGAACAAAGGGCATGGAAAAGTCATCATTTGAATGGGGGGGCAGGGTGAGGAGGGCAGTAGGCCAAGGCTGACACCAAAGTAGTTAGTGTGTGTGAGTAAGAAACACAGAATATTTAGTAAAACAGGAAATATATCAGGGCCGCTAACAGGAGATATATCCCAATCAACGTTAAGGTTTTATTAGCTTGCATGCATGTGGGTTGATCTGAGCAATTTTTGTGAAATGTGTGTGTGTCAGCATGAACACAATTAAGCTCTGTGGTTGCACTATGGCTTGCCATATCAGAAAGGTCTCAGCCATTCATTGCAGAGTTGTCAAATCAGTGTCATTCCACCCGACCACACCAACTGCCTCAGCCAGGAGTTGAGCTGCCATTTCTATGTCCCCAAATCAAAGAGAGGGTGCTTCCTGAATGTGAGTGATATCTGGTGGACAAACTCTCTTCATGACTACAACCAAGACTATAAACCTGTGGCCTACTATGTCTGAGTGTGGACACCTCCATCACTGATGGAGCAGTGGAAGAAGTGCTACTGTGGGAGCGGGATCTTGCATGTCCATGTCAGCTCATAAAAGAGGATGTTACAGCTCTGTGGACATATGGATGTTGTCCCTCCCCCAGCAGATGTTCCATCACAGACACTGACCAATCCACTGTGCCCCTGAAGCAACCATATGGTGAGGCAGTCACGCATATCAGAATGTGCCACATTTAGAACTCACAATATCTTTTTTGAGGCCCATGTGGAGCATGTCTGTGACTTCATGATGGCCCTATACATACATCTTGTGGCATGTAGTGACACAACATCATCAGGAAGAGGGTGGATACTAGGTCTCCTCAGAGCACGTCTAGCAACCCCCTGTGTTCTGCCACACTCTAAAGATGACTACAGGCAGACTGAACCAGCTCTGCAACTGGAGTAACCACACTACCCCAATCGATCTTGTCACCATCAACCTGTCCTATATCTGATGCCTGACTGGAATGAGTATGCAAAGGCATGCAGACTGTACAAAATAAGGCTAGTAGATATGTTAGCCAGAATCAATAAAAAAAACTGACTAACAAGGCTGTCTGACTGAAAGTTTAATGATAACTGCGTTCAGGCACTAAGCCCTTCGTTAGACCATAAAAACAAGTTAAATAACATGTGCTTAAATACCAACAGTCAATCCATAAACAGTACTTTGTTTTTTGTGTTGACGTGACATTTAGCTGGGGTCTGTATTTTCTTTTTTTCATGTTCGCCGCAATCTTAGTGTCAGACTGAACCTCTGTACCTCTATATTACCACCATCATCATCAGAAACTACTGAAATTCTAGCATCAGATGGTACAAGTTTTGCACTGCCACTGTCAGGATCACCTGTGATAATGATAAATAAAGACAGACAGGAGAGAAATAATGAGGGGAAATGATACAAACTTAGTTCTACATACTCATGTTAAAAACAATTTCTGATATTAAAAGAATACAATAATTTTTATTCCCTACTCAGACTTACATCTAAGTAATGTTTATTACTAACCACTGAAAGTTTGTGCTTAACATCTGCATGTGGTCTTTCATATGTTAATTCTGATGTCCCTGGAAAAAGAAAAGGGCATTGGAAAGAAGGCTAATAAGTATCACAATGCAAATGACATACAGACAAGAGAATAATGATCTGCCAATCTTGTCCCTAAGAAATATCTCAAAATCAATGAAACTGACCCCCCCCTCCAATTTCTGCTGGGCTCTTTTGTCTTGTAAGACACACATATACATATTTTCAGATGTAGAAGTAGTAACACATAAGGATGTCTAGAATGGCATTACATGCTTTATAGCTATATACACATATATATATATATATATATATATATATATATATATATATATCAATCATACCTGGGATTTCTTCTTGGGACCCTCTTGGTCTGTTGTCTGCAGCAGCAACAACATCAAGGAGTCTGTGTGAACCCTCTGCTGAACTGTATGGATCTCTGACATTGGACAGGAAATGCTCATTTTCACTTAGTGGTGGTTCCATAGTAGGACCCCAACTGTAGCCATCTGGCCTCATGCTACTGCATCTGTCCTGCTGTCTGTGGCTGTAAGCATGTCACGGGCACAGTGCCACACCTGATTATAATTTCTGGCACATCCGCCCACAGTGTTTATGTCAGCGACCACTTGCTGCCATATGCTTTTTCTGACCAACATATCACCTCTGCCTCTGTCAAGCAGAAAGGATCAACGGCAGTGGAAGGCTTTAATAATAACTTTGTTCTCTGCATCACTGGATGGTGACTTTTGTGGAACAAAAGGTCCTGGTGACATAATCATTTATGACATGGAACAGGAAAAAAATACATTTGTAGTACATATAAAGAGCATTCTCTTCAAACCAAATCAGTTCATCCATCCTCAACGCAAAACAACTTAACACACAATGCTCATTTCAGAGTGCACACAAGTTATGGGACCACCCCCCATTAAATAGAAACATTAATAGAGTAGTATTATGTCCATTCTGTTAACATGTCTGTAATGAAGACAGAAGTTGTTTAAATGTCTGCTTGATGGCAGTATTATCAATAACTAGGTAAAACTTCAAAGTCCATCTGTCGTGGTACTTGAATTAAGTACTTGGTTCTCTAGATTGCATAGCTAGATAGGTAAGGGTTCTAATCTCATAGAAGTCAACTTGGGTGTGTGTCTATGTGTATGGAGTTCTGTAAATATGACCTTAACTATTTGTGGCCTTAATAAAGTAGTAGCCTGCAAGCAATTTTACACTGTTGGGTGAGTCCACATCTGTGTCAGACCCTTCATAAAGCAGTAGCCTGGAGTAAATTTTACACTGCAGGGTGAGTCCACATCAGTGTCAAACCATTCTCCCAACATGATCTTCTATGCAACACAACACTGATGTCATCCTCTGTAAAGTGCACTGTTACACTCTAAAAGTCAGACTTTTGCAGTGGTGCTTGTGTTAGCTACTGTGTCATCTAAATTACATATCTAGATAGGTAGGGGTTCTAATATCACAACAATCAATGTGTGTGCCTGTGTGTGTGTGTGTGTGTGTGTGTGTGTGTGTGTGTGTGTGTGTGTTTATGCAATTGCGTAAGTATGACATTAACTATTGCCAGCCTCAATAAAGTAGTAGCCTAGAATACATTTTACACTGCAGGGTAAGTCTACATCAGTGTCAGACCCTTCTCTCAACATTAACTTCTCTGCAATACAAGATATGTCATCCGCTGTAACATGCGCTCTCACATTATGAAGTCAGACCTGCTGTGGCACTTCTTTTAAGTACTGTGCCCTTTAGGTTGTGTAGTTAGATAGGTAAGGGTTTCAAATCTCACAACAATCAACTTGTGTGTGTGATAATGGAGAAATATTTACATAGTCAGATCAAGCCCACATCCTAGTTTCACTCTGTCTACAAATGCATACGTCTGCAATACACTGATGAAGTGATCATTTCAATAATGCACTGTCAGACTACTAAAGTTGACCTCTGCTTTGGTGTGTGTGTGTGTGTGTGTGTGTGTGTGTGTGTGTGTGTGTGTGTGTGTGTGTGTGTGTGTGTGTGTGTGTGTCTGTGTGTGTGTATACACTGGTGTGTAGAATGTGATAGTTGATAGGTAGGGAGCTTGAATACAGCAGTGTGACTCTCCTAATTTTGTGTGTATGAATGTAAATGGGTATAGGAGTGTTTTACTTATCTTACTACATGTAGCACTTAGAAGTCCACACAGCTATAGAAGTCATTCTTTCAAAGATGCTGTGTGCCTTACATGCAATCATAGTTCTTCTGTGGTGCATGCATATAATGCACTGATGTGTAGATGTGTAGATTCTGTTAGTCAATAGGTAAGGAGTTTGACTACAGGAATAGCTATCATCTGTGTTTCTTCCCCATACTGTGCAGAACAAGTTGTAAATACATACATGAGGTATGTCTATACAGTGTGCTAGTGCCATGCAACCACTTTTTAGCAGAAACATGAAGTTAATATACAATGGTGATGTCATCCATTGAAATGTGCAGTGTCACAGTTGTTAAATAAATCTATTTATTTATATATTATTTATTTATTTATTATATAAATAAATCTGTATTTGCTCTTGTATTTCAGTAAACCTTCATAAGACTCTAATGTTAGCCATTTAGCTCAGATTCTTACATCAATGCTCACAGTTAGTGAACATGCTGGTAACAGTGTCAACACCCACATGTGTTGTGTTCATGTGTACACATTGTTTCCTGTTGTAAGAGTTTACTGTATATTTCCTTAGGAAAGGTCATATTGACGACTAGTGACTAGTGTGATTTCAACAGATTGTCGTTCCATCACAGTTGTAATGAAGCACCTCCTCAGGACTGAAGAAGTAGACAACATAATGTATGTTGTTGCCTAAGTAAGGCATGTGTTTAAATATGGGATTATATCCACAGTGGACATATCTGTTGTTCTACCATCACAGTGACAACAGCAAGGTGTTATAGTTGTGTTTGGGTATACCTAGCATCAGGCAATGTTGTCTGACATTCAGCAACATTCTTTCAGAGTAATTACAGGGACACATATTCCTTGATTCATTCACATGATGTAATGCTTTCACATAACCACACAAATGACAATTGGCAAAGCATTTATGCCATGGCACATATGCTAATCCCACTTTGATTCTGATTTTCTCAGCACTTAGGTAAGTGTTCCAAACCACCATTAGTGACTGTAAGCATTTGTGTCTTTAACTTTTCTGCATGAAAGACACACCCCATTATACCTTGTACGTATAGAGTGGTAGAGGCCTCCCCCATCAGTTTTAGAGGATAAAAACGATGGGCAAATATAGTACAATTGAATGCATGACTTCACATAGGTGGAATTTAACAGCTGTGAAAACAGTTCCACTGTGGCACATTTGATTAATAGCCATCTTGTCAGTTGAAGGAGCAGCATAGCTTCATGTTCAGTTGTAGCATAGAATTTCACACAACAACCACTACATCATATCAGTCTTATCCCTTGATATGTTGCATATCACATGTAAACATAGCTTTGGATTTTCATGGTAGGATACATTTGCTCAGTCACTGTCATGGTGGGCATGGTACTTTGGGACATACATTGATATCTGTGGTGTACACAAGTGTGCTATAATTCTGATTTATTACTTTGCACTGCTCTGTATATGTATATATATATATATATATATATATATATATATATATATATATATATATACACATATATATATATATATATATGTGTGTGTGTGTGTGTGTGTGTGTGTGTGTGTGTGTGTGTGTGTGTGTGTGTGTGTGTGTGCGTGTGTCTGTGTGTGTTCACTGTTACTTGCATTTTCTGTATTTGTATATATACATAAATGTATTGTAATCTATGTACATTTTGGTGTTTTTCTCCCCAGGTCTCCACTGAAAATGGGCTCCTGGCCCAGTTGGACATTATCCAGTTAACAAATGTAATAAATAAAATAACAAACACTGTTCATATGCTACATTTATGTGTATAGTACACTCTGAACACTTTCCTGCCTGTGTACAGCAAGCATTATTTACCTTATGTAGCCCTTTGTGCTATTCACCCGAACACAATTAACAAGTTTGTCTGTAGGCAAGACTGTTTGTTTATTGTGCATGCTTGTGCTGCTCAACACGTTTTCCTGGGTGCCACCACTGTTGCTGGCCATGAGAACTTGCTTATATTCATGCAGGTGTGATGAGCAGCATGCATATGCAATTAGCTCTGCTGCTCATCTCGTTAACACATAACCGTCATGTAGGCTTCACATTGAGCCTACATGATTGTTCATGAATCCCAAGACAAAATGCTTCCTGAATAAATAATGTTAACTTCCCCTGTAAGGTGTGCGTTACATAACAAAGAAGCGTCCTTTTTAGTATATATTCTCTCTGCATTGCAGACATTAATTAATTTATTTTCTTCCTTGTTTTTGTTCGGAACGTCTTCCTTTCTTTTTTATTTTCTTCTACATACTGTAAATCCTCAGACTGTTGAATGTTTGTATCCTGAATTTCAAAGTTGTCATTAGTAATAGCAGGTTTAATAGGAGTTCAGTGATCTTTACTGACAATAGACACTTCTATCATAAATGTGTTGTCTGTACTTTGCCTAATATTATTTATCTCATCAGCCTAGTCAGAAATATAAGTACAGTTTTCCATGATGTGCCAGTAGTACAATGTAAATTTTATCAGTAAGTCTAGATTTACTAATAATAATGGTAAGCAAGTAATCCAACTTTTGACATGAGGAACACAAGTCATCAATGTTACACTGTACAAGATACTTGTGCTTTAGGAAATCATTAATGGCCTACTCATTTATGGAATCCATCTTCAGTTACAAATGAATAAAGAATTCTAAAAGAAAAGAATTCAGTGCATGGAGCGTGGTGATTGCATGCCAATATCCAGAAAACGACAAAGAAATTAAGTGCTATAGTGGTATGAGACGTGATCTTAGCAACTGTTAAGCACTCCCCTAAGTGCTGTTAAGATGGGGTCACACTGCTAGTTTGACAGTGCTCACTATGTGCTTTTCTACAGCTGCCATAATAAACAAAAGTGTGTTTTCATATGATCCCTACTACTCTTTCTAGCTTTACATGTCAGACTTTTTTTTAACTATCTCACTTTCATTTTTTCTTACAGCATTATAGATCTTTGAATCTGGGTTCTTGTCATTCTCTGCTGATTTTTATGTTAAATCATCATCCTTTCTGGCTAGGCTCTCTGCCATAGAGAGATGAAGTACTGAGTGTGACAGCACTCACTAAGTGCTTTAATGGCTATGAATGCAAACAATACACTTCACATTTTCTTTCCCAAAGTTTTGCTCTAAATAGTAGTACATATAGCAATAAATATCAGTGCAATACAAAGAATTATATCAGGTCAGCAATCATAACCGTGCATTATGTGTTCTCAGTATGGATGCTAAGATTCACCTCTTGAGCTTCGCTCTCTTGAGGAATCTTGGCATCCATATCTCAAACACATAATAAAGTGGTTAAGATCGCCAAGTCAGTTCTTAAATCCCCTATAACTAAAATCAGTTTCCACGGAATTCAAAGAAATTTTAAGCCAACTTCTATGAGAAAATCTCTTAAACAATACGTAATTGAATATTAAATTAAGTATATTAACGTTGTCACTCAGACCTAATATAGCAGTTGTGACAGTTACACAAATGGTGGAATTCCTTTAGACCACTCATTGTCACTTGCAGTCACACATTGTTACATGAGTAAAGATCAGTAAATCACAAACCAACACAGGATTTTTTCAGAAGAGCTCTGGATTGTCCTCTTTATAGCCTCTGTGAATTTATAGTTGACCAGGCCATTTGGGGTGGGTAGAGTTTGCCTGTCTAAAACATATTCCTTGATAACAACAGACAACAAAATGTAAACCAAAATAAACCCTTTCAACAAGCTATCTATTTTATTCTTACAAACAGTGAAAATCAAAGATAAAAAAATAAAATATAAATCAAAATAAATCTTTTCTTACCAAGCAATTACACAGTCAATCAATAAACAGTACGGGATTATTTCAGATAAATTCTGGATTATACTTTTAAGCATTTAATTTAAGATCATTTTAGCGTACTTGGTGTTTTTGTTGCATGACTTGGGTGTCAGAGGGGAACTTGACAAAGACTCAGATTTTGCAGTCATCTGAAAACTTGATTAGCCAGAGGTCCTGATTAATGGTCCATTGGTTGGAAAAGTAAATTCAAAACAAAAGGTTCCAATCATGGAGCCCTATGGAAAATGGAAAACCACTGGCTAACTTCATACTTTTTGATGCGGGTCCTGCTACCCATACCTTATAGCTTTTGTCCTTTTGCCAATTTATGTATCCATCTTACCACATAGAGACCTGCATGTAATGCTTTTAGCTTACTATGCTAGTATGGGGTATGATATCAAATGCACTGGCCAGGTCAGGATGTGACAAATATATAGCATGGCTTCTGTCAAAAGGTTATGTTACTTTTTCAGAGAATTTAACCAGATTCATTAAACAAGACCAACCCTTAACAATACCAGACTGCTACATGTCTAGTCTAATAAGACTAATATCATAGTTAATTATATTATTTATAATATGTTCCGTGGCTTTACATATGAGATACTTCAATTTCATAGTCTTGTAATTCCAATTGTCAGTGGTGGGGCCCCCTCTGTGGAGTGTCATCATCACTTTTGTATGTGCCAAACTTCAAGAAAAAAAGCCAGTGGACTTTAAAGGATTGTCTCTGCAAGTGGTTGCTTGGTACTGTTTATAAAAAAAGCCAGGTATGTTATCAGGTCCTATGGAGGAAACATTTTTCAGTCTTTGAGAGGTCCTATAGCACATAAACCCTGATGATT